>NC_080027.1:54859909-55164909 GCF_030020395.1 Manis pentadactyla
ATATCTTTTTTTCTCTTTAAAACTCTTGCCAGAGACCATCTTTCAGATATCCTAGGGATTAATAAGTGTAAGTTATAAAGCAAAATTTATAAGTGTACTTAAATTTTCTTTACGTAGGTATCAATGATGTCTTACATATGATTGACATAAAATAATCCTACGGAAATAATACGTCCTCAAATAATGGACTAGTGAAGTGTTTAAAACACAAAAAGAGAATTCAAGAATACATCTTCCAGATAGTAAAGAATTGAGGTTCCCAAAATATCCTTAGATATAAATGTATTGATAAAGCCAGAGATGTCAGTGTGCTCACTATACTCGCCCCAAACATCAAGCTAAAGTTCATGCTGGTACTAACACCATCTGTTATGTGGTGACAAATGTCCATCCCTTTGAGGACTAGAGAGTCCTCTGAATTTCAATTATTTCTGTTGAACAAGTCCTCCAGTACATATATGAAAATCATTGATCCAAATGCTCATGTAGCCTTAGAAATGTCACTGCAAATTTCTCTCTAGCTTGATATCAACCAATATCCTTTAGTTTTTTTTTTTCATTTAACCAGTTGTCCTTCAGACTGTTCAGGTATCTACTTTTTGTTCACAAAGATTTCATGAGATCCTAAGGTTGCAGAGACAGGAAACACAAATTCTATCAGTAGGTCATTGGGAGTAATAGAGGACACAGCACAATGTATAAACTGTTGGCTTAGTACATATGTTGCATCTTGTAGGACAGCACCCAATTAACAGAATGTCCATGAAATTGTGCCTTACCTGAGCCTTTCAGAGGCCATTCCATCATTCCATAAACTGGCTACTTCTGGGGAGGGGTCTATGGGAAGCCAGTTGCTGCACTTTCCTTCAGGTAACATGGATATCTTTGTCCCAGGCAATGTTGTGTAGGACATAGTATCACTAGATCAACTATATTCTAAACAGAAGTAGTGCTGAGTGGGGAAGGCAAACTTATAACCACTGTATGGATCACTTGCAGTGAAGACAAAGAGCTATCCCATGGAGGGAGTGTTCTCTGGACTGTAAAACAGGTTAATCCCATAAGGTTGTACCAATCAACTGAAGCCACGTGATAATCTTAATACCAAGTTTCTTGCTGTTCTGTGTCCCAGTTGACCAGAGGTGGAAGAAAGCCTCAGTTACTGTGATGGCCTGCATGTGAGGGGTCACCATCACCCTGTTTACAGCCTCCATGGAGTCCCTGTTTCCCTTAGATCAGTGAGTAGTCCAGTCCCAAATCCCATTCTGAGGTCTGCTTTCCCAGGGCTGCTGCTGCGATTGTCTTAGCATGGGTTTCCTAGAAAACGGGATCTGAGGCAAAAACTGATATCCTAGATTTCTAGAGGAGAGTTAATCCCAGGGAAGTGAGGCAAGGGTAGGAGGGAGAGCAAATGCACGGCAGGTGACCCTGAGCTGGCCATCTCCCAGTGGATAGCAAACTCAGCTGATCGCCTGGCCTCTTGGGATGTCTTCAGAGGGGACAAGTAAGCTCTTGTTGCACCTTGAAACAGTCTATTATAGTGTGGGGACTGGTGGGGGCTGGGAGAGGAAGGAGGAAAGGGGGACACACTTACTGGCTCCCTCCCATTTTTTCTCACTGGTTACCCCCATCCCAGGAGGCATCACTGCTCTTGCACTTTGGGGTTGCATTGTCTCATCCCTACAGGCAGTGGCTGGAGGGGCAGAGATTTTGTGCTTCCTTTTTTAAAATCCCAATGTCTAGGGGCACTTGATCTGTGTGTGTGTGTGTAGTGGAGGAGAGGGGCGGCTTTAGTGACCTGCTCTGTGACCATGGGAATGGGTTTAAGCCTGCTTGGTTGGGGGTGGGGGTGGGGCTGTGTACAAGCAGTGAGCAGGACGTGTGCCCATAAGAATCTGGGGTGGTGCAGAAACTGAGTCTGGTACAGATTGTTCAGAAAATAGTGATTTGGTCCAGACCTATACCCCACTAGACTCTTCTCAGCCTGGAAAATTCCATGGGAATGATCAAGAATACATTTTCAGCATGAATCCTGATGAAACATTTATGCTTCCTGCTTCCCTAGGGTACCTAGCAAAGTGCCTGCTGCATAAAAGGCTTTGGGCAATTTAGCATTAGAAGCCTTATAGTTCTTTTGAAGCCATTTCCAGTGTCTGATGGACCCAGTGAACAAATTACTGCACTAGTCTATGGAATTAGCTTCTCACAAAGTGTACATATTTGGCAAGAAAATGAAAAAAAAACCCCACTGTTTCTGACATTTAATTTAATTACCTGATTCATTTCTGTAACTTAAATCTCAACCTACTGAAAATGATTTCTGTCCTTTCTTAAACAACTTTACTATTTTTTTCCTTGAACATATGGGAATTTAAACCATTTTTCCTAGTTAGGACAAGACATTTGAATTCTTAAGCCCTTTTATAATTTAGAGCTGCTTAAGTGTGGATATAAAGCAAGCAGGAATACCCACTAGCTCAGGTTATATGTTTGGTAGCTGCATTTAATATTTAGTTTTGGGGAAGAATGGGGACTGGGGGTGATAGAAGATAAAAGGGAATCCTAGAAGGACTAGAGATACATTGATTGGGATTTGGAAATGGGGGAAGGTTTTTTATTTGTTCATTCTTTTTTTCTTTTTCAAAACCAGGGAATCCTAATATTACAACCAATTAAGATATTAAGAGTTCTTACCAGTAGTGATAAATTAGCTTTCTCAATCAGTTTTTCAGGTGTAAATCAGAGAATCCTAATATTACAACCAATAAGATATTGAGAGTTCTTACCAGTACTGATAAACTAGCTTTCTCAATCAATATTTCAGGTGTTTGTACTATCATTTTGTGAAATTTACTCCACACCTAGTAACTTATATCCTTTGAGAATTCATATATCACTATAACAATAAAACAATCAGTAATTGGTATGGTTTAGTTAAATGGTACCATTTATCCACCATAATTTGTATTACATCAAGACCTTCACTATTTTTTCAGTGGTGAGGACATGTATGGATGTGGGATGCATCCAAAGGAATGCCCGCCTAGTCTCTTCAGTCAGACCACTAGCACAGGAACTAAGACCTCAGTTCTACCTCAGTCAGGTATTGCTCCTTATCAACAATTTGAAAGGTTTAAAAAAATATGTTTTTCTTACTAAATGACAACAAAGTTTTATATGACAAAGACGACCTATATGAAAATGCGAGCTATTTAGAATTTGCTCACATGTTTACTACAGATAACATATACTACATGTAGTTTATATCATAAATAACTTATATTGTGTATATTTCTAATATTGCCTTATGTTACAAATTCTATTTAGGCACTCCTATCATGTGTATTGGGGCTAACTACAATACTGTCTCATTAGGGCATTAGTGAAGCCCTCAACTGGAATGATAAGAATTGTGGATCCTAGTTTCTAATCCTTCTGGTTTTACTAACGAGGTTAGGAATTTCTACCCCATATGCTGTGACCTAGACTAGTCCCCCTACATAGCATAGTTCTTGGTTACTATTGATAACCAGCTTTTTACTGAGGATCCTCAGCCTGTCGGTCTGCTGTTGTCTGAAGTTCCCTCCTGGAGGCAGAGTTTATCAGCAACAAACATGTGCAGTAAAGGAGATGAAGCTTTGGATCACTCCCCTTCAAATGCCTGACAAATACCCTTTGCTTTATGCCACCACTGTGAGAATTATTTCCACAATTCATTCATTCAACATTTATTTTTTATATTTTTCAACTTTATCAAGGTGTAATTGATAAATCAGATTGTCAGATATTTTAAAGTGTAGAATCTGTTGATTTGCAATACATTGTGCCAGGGGTTGTGATAAGTGCTGGGAATACACAGAAGAGTGAGGTGTGCCTGGGTCCTGCCAGACCCTACACTCAAACAGGTGTTATGGACAATAATGAGCAGCTGCTGTAGTGACTGCTGGGTTTGGGGAGCTGCAGGGGGTTTTGGGGTTAAATAATGGGAGGGGGCATCATAGCAGGCTTCTTTGTTGGAGGATCTATGATATGTGAGGGAAGAACATGTTGGGGTTAGCTAGATGTGGAGAATTTTATAGTTCTCAGAGGAGTAAGTGATTAAACAAAGTTGGGTTAAGTGTTGCCTGAAAGATTCCCCCTGCATTTATGATTGTCCCTGTCCCTCAGTAAAATGCAGATTAGGTGCTGGGCTCCAAGTCAGACAAGACCTGGGTTTGAATCCAGCTCTCACTGTGGTTATGCTGGGTTTTTAGTTGTAGATAACAAAACTCACTCCCAAAACATTTAAGCTGAAAAGTGTTTGTTCCTGGAGATGGAGATTACGTAGGTTAAGAAAACTTTGGGAAGGCCAAGGGACCAAGCCTGGCTACTGCACAGGCTAAGAACACAACAGCTTGGGAAACTCAGGCATATCACAGGGCTGTTCTAGGGTAGCCCCACTGCCTCTACTGCTGTTGTACCTTTGACCTTAGGGACCAGAAACTGAACTTTCTGCACAGCTGCTCGAAGAAACACATGAAGAAACCACATACAGTCCATACAGGGAGGCTCCTCCTCATCCCTTCTGCCTCCAGGTTTTGCTGTGTTTGGAACTCAGTTTCAAGGGGGCCTGGATAGTGAAGTTTATAATTTTCCTGTTCTCTATGATGCTGGTTGTTATACAGAAATGAGATGGACTGAATGTTGAATGAGCCAGATTTCCTTGTATGCCCCATCCCGTTACTAGCCATGTGACCTTGGGAAAATTGCCTAACCTTTCTGAGCCTGTTTTCTCATCTGTAAAGTGGGACTGGTACTGAGAATCTCATAGGGTTGTTGTGGAGATAATGCAACAGATAGCAAATGATAGCACTTCACCTAGGTGTGAAGCACGATTGTGAAGAAGATAAAATTGTGAAGTAGATGTGTTTCCTATAGTTATTGTTATTAGTGTTGCTATTATAAGGGGCCTTACTTCAAAGACACTGCCTGCCCTTGAATAAACAAGTGAGGTCTCTTTGGGCTTTGCTGTTGAACTACCTGTTTGGTACTGGACACAGATGGTACCTTGCCAAGCCCAGGGACAAAGGTGCATCATTGGTAGATGGAGTAGTTGAGATTGGTCATGGAACAGGGAAAGGTAGAGAGACTTGAAACCTTACAAAAAACCCTGACTGGAGGGAGGAGCCAAGATGGCTGCGTGAGTAGAGCAGCGGAAATCTCCTCCCCAAACCATATATATTTTTGAAAATACAACAAATATAACTATTCCTGAAAGAGAGACCAGGAGACACAGGACAACAGCTAGACTACATCTACACCTGCAACAACCCAGTCCCTCGTGAAGGGAGTAAGATACAAGCTGCAGTCTGGTGGGACCCAAGCACCCCTTACCTCAGCTTCTGGTGGGAGGAGAGGAGTCAGAGTGGGGAGGGAGAGGGAGCCCAGGACTGCCAAATACTCAGCTGTAGCCATCTGCACGGGAGCACAGACACACAGTGCATGGGGTGCTGGGTACTAGGGAAACGGAACAGTAAAACCTGCAAGTGGGTCCCCGCAGCTGTGCCCCTGGGACAAAAGAAAAGCGAGTGCTTTTTGAAAGTCTTAAAGGGACAGGGACCCCACAGCTGGATGGAAGTGCCCCAGCACACTCAGCACAGCAGCTGGGAATCCTAGGGAACTCCGGGTGCCCTAACCCCCTGGGTGGCAGTGCAGCTCGGAGGCCCCTCACGGTGATAAACAGCCTCCCGCCCGTTCCCCCTCTGGCGCGGCCCTGCCATAATGGAGCAGCAGCCTGAGAGCAGCCATGCCCACAGCAACCGCCGGAGCTTACTCCACAGTGGCCGGGCAAGAATCAGAGACCCCGTCTGCACACAGTTTCCCAGCACAAGCCGCTAGGGGTCGCTGTTCTCCCAGGAGGGGAAGGCCACAAACTAGCGAGAAGGGACATTCTCCCAGCCGACACATGTGCTAGCTCCCCACAACTACCTCTATCTCCATGAAAAGGCAGAAGAATTTGATCCAGACCAAAATCACAGAGACAACCTCTGAGAAGGAGCTTGGAGAGATAGTCCTAACCAATCTCACTGAAAAAGAATTGAAAATAAAGGTCATAACCATGCTGGTGGAGCTGCAGAGAAAAATACAAGAGCTAATGGATGAATTAGGGGGGAAGACTACAGAAATAAAACAATCTCCGGAAGGATTTAAGAGCAGAATGGATGAGATGCAGGAGGTCATTGATGGAATAGAAACCAGAGAGCAGGAACACATAGAAGGTGATGCAGAGAGAGATAAAAGGATCTCCAGGAATGAAACAATCTTAAAAGAACTGTGTGAACAATCCAAAAGGAACAATATCTGCATTATAGGGGTACCAGAAGAAGAAGAGAGAGGAAAAGGGATAGAAAGTGTCTTTGAAGAAATAATTGCTGAAAGCTTCCCCAAACTGGGGGAGGAAATAATTTCTCAGACCACAGAGGTACATAGAACTTCCAACAGAAGGGGCCCAAGGAGATAACACCAAGACACATAATAATTAAAATGACAAAGATCAAGGACAAGGACAGAGTTTTAAGGCAGCTAGAGGGAGGAAAAAGGTCACCTACAAAGGAAAACCCATCAGGCTATCATCAGAGTTCTCAACAGAAACATTACAAGCCAGAAGAGAATAGCATGATATATTTAAAGCAATGAAACAGAAGGACCTTGAACCAAGAATACTGTATCCAGCATGGTTATCATTTAAATATGAAGGAGGGATTAAACAATTCCCAGACAAGCAAAAGTTGAGGGAATTTGCCTCCCACAAACCACCTCTACAGGGTATTATAGAGGGACTGCTCTAGATGGGAGCACTCTTAAGGCTAAACAGATGTCACCAGAGAAAATAAAATCACAGCAAAGAAAGCAGACCAACCAAATACTAACTAAAGGCAAAAAATAAAATCAACCACCCACAAAAGCAGTTCAAGGAAACACAAAAGAGCACAGAATAAAACACCCAACATATAAAGAATGGAGGAGGAGGAATAAGAAGGGAGAGAAATAAAGAATCACCAGACAGTGTTTATAATAGCTCAATAAGCGAGTTACGTTATATAGTAAGATACTAAAGAAGCTAACCTCGAACCTTTGGTAACCATGAATCTAAATCCTGCAATGGCAATAAGTACATATCTTTCAATAGTCACCCTAAATGTAAATGGACTGAATGCACCAATCAAAAGACACAGAGTAATAGAATGGATAAAAAAGCAAGACCCATCTATATGCTGCTTACAAGAAACTCAACTCAAACCCAAAAACATGCACAGACTAAAAGTCAAAGGGTAGAAAAAGATATTCCATGCAAACAACAGTGAGAAGAAAGCAGGGGTTGCAGTACTAATATCAGACAAAATAGACTTCAAAACAAAGAAAGTAACAAGAGATAAAGAAGGACACTACATAATGATAAAGGGCTCAGTCAAACAAGAGGATATAACCATTCTAAATATATATGCACCCAACACAGGAGCACCAGCATATGTGAAACAAATACTAACAGAACTAAAGGGGGATATAGACTGCAATGCATTCATTCTAGGAGACTTCAACACACCACTCACCCCAAAGGATAGATCCACTGGGCAGAAAATAAGTAAGGACACGGAAGCACTGAACAACACAGTAGAGCAGATGGACCTAATAGACATCTATAGAACTCTACATCCAAAAGCAACAGGATATACATTCTTCTCAAGTGCACATGGAACATTCTCCAGAATAGACCACATACTAGGCCACAAAAAGAGCCTCAGAAAATTCAAAAAGATTGAAATTCTACCAACCAACTTTTCAGACCACAAAGGTATAAAACAAGAACAAAATTGTATAAAGAAAGCAAAAAGGCCCACAAACACATGGAGGCTTAACAACATGCTCCTATATAATCAGTGGATCGATGACCAAATTAAAATAGAGATCAAGCAATATATGGAAACAAATGACAACAACATAAAGCCCCAACTTCTGTGGGACACAGCAAAAACAGTCTTAAGAGGAAAGTATATAGCAATCCTGGCATATTTAAAGAAGGATGAACAATCCCAAATGAAAAGTCTATCACAATTTTTGAAATTGGAAAAAGAAGAACAAATGAGGCCTAAGGTCAGCAGAAGGAGGGACATAATAAAGATCAGAGAATAAATAAATAAAATTGAGAAGAATAAAACAATAGCAAAAATCAATGAAACCAAGAGCTGGTTCTTCGAGAAAATAAACAAAATAGACAAGCCGCTAGCCAGACTTATTAAGAGAAAAAGAGAATCAACACACATCAACAGAATCAGAAACGAGAAAGGAAAAATCACGACGGACCCCACAGAAATACAAAGAATTATTAGAGAATACTATGAAAACCTATATGCTAACAAGCTGGAAAACCTAGAAGAAATGGACAACTTCCTAGAAAAATACAACCTTCCAAGACTGACCAAGGAAGAAACACAAAATCTAAACAAACCAATTACCAGCAAAGAAATTGAAGTGGTAATCAAAAAACTACCCAGGAACAAAACCCCAGGGACAGATGGATTTACCTTGGAATTTTATCAGACATACAGAGAAGACATAATACCCATTCTCCTTAAAGTTTCCCAAAAATTAGAAGAGGGAATACTCCCAAACTCATTCTATGAAGCTAACATCACCCTAATACCAAAACCAGGCAAAGACCCCACCAAAAAAGAAAACTACAGACCAATATCCCTGATGAACGTAGATGCAAAAATACTCAACAAAATATTGGCAAACCGAATTCAAAAATACATGAAAAGGATCATACACCATGATCAAGTGGGATTCATCCCAGGGATGCAAGGATGGTACAACATTCGAAAATCCATCGACATCATCTACCACATCAACACAAAGAAGGACAAAAACCACATGATCATCTCCATAGATGCTGAAAAAGCATTAGACAAAATTCAACATCCATTCATGATAAAAACTCTCAACAAAATGGGTATAGAGGCCAAGTACCTCAACATAATAAAGGCCATATATGATAAACCCACAGCCAACATCATACTGAACAGTGAGAAGCTGAAAGCTTTTCGTATGAGATCGGGAACAAGACAGGGATGCCCACTCTCCCCACTGTTATTCAACATAGTACTGGAGGTCCTAGCCACGGCAATTAGACAAAACAAAGAAATACAAGGAATCCAAATTAGTAAAGAAGAAGTTAAACTGTCACTATTTGCAGATGACATGATATTGTACATAAAAAACTGTAAAGACTCCACTCCAAAACTACTAGAACTGATATTGGAATACAGCAAAGTTGCAGGATACAAAATTAACACACAGAAATCTGTGGCTTTCCTATACACGAACAATGAACCAATAGAAAGAGAAATCAGGAAAACAATTCCATTCACAACTGCATCAAAAAGAATAAAATACCTAGGAATAAACCTAACCAAGGAAATGAAAGACTTATACCCTGAAAACTGTAAGACACTCTTAAGATAAATTAAAGAGGTCACTAACAAATCGAAACTCATCCCATGCTCTTGGCTGGGAAGAATTAATATAGTCAAAATGGCCATCCTGCCCAAAGCAATATACAGATTTGATGCAATCCCTATCAAATCACCAACAACTTTCTTCAACGAACTGAAACAAATAGTTCAAAAATTCATATAGAAACACCAAAGACCCCGAATAGCCAAAGCAATCCTGAGAAGGAAGAATAAAGTTGGGGGGATCTTGCTCCCCAACTTCAAGCTCTACTACAAAGCCACAGTAATCAAGACAATTTGGTACTGGCACAAGAACAGAGCCACAAACCAATGGAACAGAATAGAGACTCCAGACATTAACCCAAACATATGTGGTCAATTAATATATGATAAAGGAGCCATGGACATACAATGGGGAAATGACAGTCTCTTCAACAGATGGTGCTGGCAAAACTGGACAGCTACATGTAAGAGAATGAAACTGGATCACTGTCTAACTCCATACACAAAAGTAAATTAAAAATGGATCAAAGACCTGAATGTAAGTCATGAAACCATAAAACTCTTAGAAAAAACATAGGCCAAAATCTCTTGGACATAACATGAGTGACTTCTTCATGAACATATCTCCTTGGGCAAGGGAAACAGAAGCAAAAATGAACAAGTGGGACTATATGAAGCTGAAAAGCTTCTGTACAGCAAAAGACACCATCAATAGAACAAAAAGGTACCCTACAGTATGGGAGAATATATTCATAAATGACAGATCCGATAAAGTGTTGACATCCAAAATGTATAAAGAGCTCATGCACCTCAACAAACAAAAAGCAAATAATCCAATTAAAAAAATGGGCACAGGAGCTGAAAAGACAGTTCTCCAAAGAAGAAATTCAGATGCCAACAGACACATGAAAAGATGCTCCACATCGCTAATCATCAGGGAAATGCAAATTAAAACCACAATGAGATATCACCTCACACCAGTAAGGATCACCACCATCCAAAAGACAAACAACAACAAATATTGGTGAGGTTGTGGAGAAAGGGAACCCTCCTGCACTGCTGGTAGGAATGTAAATTAGTTCCACCATTGTGGAAAGTATTATGGAGGTTCCTCAAAAAGCTCAAAATAGAAATACCATTTGACCCAGGAATTCCACTTCTAGGAATTTACCCTAAGAATGCAGCAGCCCAGTTTGAAAAAGACAGATGCACCTGTATGTTTATCACAGCACTATTTACAATAGCCAAGAAATGGAAGCAACCTAAGTGTCCATCAGTAGATGAATGGACAAAGAAGATGTGGTACATATACACAATGAAATATTATTCAGCCATAAGAAGAAAACAAATCCTACCATTTGCAACAACATGGATGGAGCTAGAGGGTATTATGCTCAGTGAAATAAGCCAGGTGGAGAAAGACAAGTACCAAATGATTTCATTCATATGTGGAGTATAAGAACAAAGAAAAACTGAAGGAACAAAACAGCAGCAGAATCACAGAACCCAAGAATGGACTAACGGTTACCAAAGAGAAAGGGACTGGGGAGGATGGGTGAGAAGGGAGGTATAATGGCAGGGAAAAAGAAAAGGGGCATTACGATTAGCATGTATAATGTGTGTGGGGGGCATGTGGAGGGCTGTGCAACACAGAGAAGACAAGTAGTGATTCTACAACATCTTACTATGCTGATGAGCAGTGTCTGTAATGGGGTGTGTGTGGGGGACTTGGTGAAGTGGGGAGCCTAGTAAACATAATGTTCTTCATGTAATTGTAGATTAATGATAAAATAAAACAAACAAACAAACAAAAACAAACAAACAAACAAAAAACAAAAAACCCTGACTGCCTGTTTAGCTATCTAAAATTTGAACTTGAGCTCTTTAGGCTTTTGGGCCTCTGGGGTTTTGTTGTTGAGTTCTTTAAGGATGATAGGAAAACCACTGTCAGTGTCTGCCTTGTACTCCCTATTTTATTAGGAATCCTCCCTGGCAGAGTAGTCTCACTGTGGCAGAATATATCTTGATAGTGTCTGTCCTGCCATCCTAGAGGGCCTGGAATTGTCCTGCTCCTCAGACCACTTGCTACTGCTCAGCTCCCATCCAGGCTCTTTTAGATTCTTTCCCTGCACACCTCTGATTTTTTTCTCTCTACTATTTATAACTAGACCAGGATCCTCATCTAGTACCAAATTAGTAATCTCCTAACTTCTCTTGTAACCCCACATAGTACTGAACTCTGATGTGGGTCCCCACTGATTAGCTGCCTAGGTCTCTGCTCCATCATCAGGGTACAACTCTGTTACACTGATTTTCAGCACAGTGGAGGGGAGGAAGTTGGGTCCAGTACCCCCAATTTTCTGGTTGGGTGTTGGGGTAAGACCCATAATCTATGACTTGAAATATTTCAGACTCTTGAGTGGTCCCTTCCCTTATGGATTCCTGATAACTGTTTCACCAATGAAATCTGACACTTTATGCTGATTGTTTCTGGCATTAAGAATCTGGAGCCATGTCCTCTCAGACACCATGAGGCTAGACAATCTAGCGCTCCTCTGCCTGTCTCTGTATTTAGGTCTTATTTCCCCAGACCCTGTGTAGAAGTCCACTGTCCCTGGGTCTACCAGCATCATGACCAAAGTACAATCTTTTTGAGCACCCTAGGGCAAGTTGTGTGAGAATGAGATCGAAACAGGGTGGATACCTTTGGAGGAAACAGCCAGCAAACATATCTGAGAAGATCTTGGTTTGCGTCTTTGGGCTGAATGGCCAGCCTTGGTGACATCATTGTTTAGAATTTGATGTACAGGGCAGTTTGTATATACAGCATCCCTCCATCTTTCATTTTCAAAAAGGATTTATTTTTATCCCCCAGATATCCTTCAATTTATTTATCCTAAGGAGCCCTGCTTCTTTGGCAGATTTCCTCTGGCTGCATTAGCTGGAAATCTCTCTGAGCACCTCTCCTTCACTGCTGATCCCTGTCTGACTGACAACGTTTAAGAATGACCTCTCTCCGGGAATAAGCAGACGGATTTCTCAGGAATAACTAAAAGTCTTTTAGAAAACAAAGCCTTCTTCCAACCACTTATGATTTTCCTCTGAGCGCTCAGCAAAGAGAAATAGCCCATGGACATCTCCCTTGTTACAATTTGCCCTTTAAGAGCCAGCAAACCATTTTCTGTCCATTATACAGGGATGTCTGGGCAGAATAGTAACTCAGATATGTCACCTTTTCATGGAAAGGTCCTGTCTTTAATATGCAGAGCAGATGGAAGCCTGTGGAAATGTGAGTACAGTGCAAAAGATTTTACACTGCAATGTGTATGATGACATTTTTAATTGTGAAGAGCATTGCTGTGCATGAGCCAAAAGACTCTTGCTCCGGCTGTTGGGTACTGTTTCTTCCAGGACTCATCCCACTAGCCCATCAGGTGAGTGTTTTTGGGTAACAAGCCAGTTCTTGGATGGCTGAAACATTTGCCTGGACTCTAACTCACTCACCCCACAGTGCTCTCTGAGCACAGTCACTCAGAATGACTCACATAGAAAGCTGTTACCTCATTTTGTTGACTTCCAATGTGTGTGGGCTGAAGGTTGAGTTTAGCTTGAAGGATGGAAAATAAGGACCAGAAATGAGGTGACTAATTGATAGTCTCAATTACCAAATGACACATGAGAGAAACTCTTAATAAGGAAGAGCTTTGCCCTCTTCTGGATTTCTTTTGCTATAAAGTACTTGTGAGTCACAGATGAGCTAGGGGCAGGCACAATGTGTTCAGGGGGTTGATGCAATGGCATGCAGATTTTTCAGTGAACAACTCCCAGTAGGATTCACAGAGTGGAAGGGTAGGGGATGACCCCCATTTCTACTGAATGGAAGGAGGTAATAACCTTGAGATATCTCTTTTATTGAGTGGCTGTCCTGAAGCTGGTGTAGCCCAGAAGTGAGCTAAGCTCTACCAACCCCTGCCAAGGCACAGTGAACTGAAACCCTTCCTTCATGCCTTACTGTCTCCAGGCTCCTGTCTGGGTGTGCCATCTTTGATTCTGCCTCATGTGGACTCTGAGATAAAACTCAATCCCTTCCTCAATTTCTCCAAAAATATCCAGCCCAACAAAAAAGAATAAATTAAAATCAATCTTATTAAAGATATGGGGGAAAAGGGAGAAGTCACATCATGGATTGCCAGGTAAAGAAGCTTAATACTCATGAGAGGCATATTCTTTTCAATGTTCTTGATGTTTTTGTCCCTCACCACCTCCCCAAACTACCAAGAAATGTTTCTCACTTGCTCTTCACCCTTCTCCTCTTTCTCCTTTCACCTATCTCTATGTGACTTCCCTAAGGGAACTTCATTTTTTCCCCTCTATTATACAGAACAAGGCAGTTTTCCCTAACCCCAGATCATAAGCTTGGATATTCAAACATATTAACAATACAACAAGGCAGAGGTAATGGTGAGTAAATAAATAAACAAACAAACAAGCAGAAAAAAAATTGTTATACCCTTGTTATTCATTTAACAAATATATGCTGAGTGACTTCTTTGTGCCAGTCACTGTCCTATGCACTGCCCATGTCTAGATAGAAATTTTCATAGCATCTTTACCTTCTCAGGATTGGCACCTGGCTTAATTGGAGTATCACATTTGTTGCTCATGGGCCAAGACTTTTGGTTAATTCTGACTCTTGCTCCTGACAGTTCATCCATTCATCCAGTTCTGGAAGACTAATATCATCTCTGGCTCATGCAGTCAACCCCCTATGGAGAAGCAGTCAGCAAAGGAGTGACTGGGCTCTGGTTTGGGACTGTAAACTCTGTCTTTGAAAAGTTCTAGGATGCTGCATGGTCTTCAGATATACTGAAGAGATGAAAAGAGATGATCAGAGGAGTGTGATGGTCTATAAAGGAATGAATTTGGTCTCCCAAGAGCCTTTTAGAATGATAATGACTGGGAGATGGTTGGGGCTGCCTGGGGTTTGCTTTACTCTCCATACCTGTTTGACATGATTGAGCTCAGGAGACAATTTACCAAGGGCTTCTTGCTTCTCCTTAAATATCTACAATTGCTGTGAGAGAGGCAGATAAACAAAAATAAAAAGTGGGCTATGGAGTCAGACTATTTATGCTTAGATCCTGCTCTTGAACTTAGTAGATGTGACATTGGCCTGGTATTTAACTTTTCCATCTTTGGTTTTCTCTACTGGGATAACAGTATCTGCTTCATGGAATTGTTGTAAGGTGTGACGGTTGGTTTTATGTGCCAACTTGGCTGGGCTACCAGGTGCCCAGATATTTGTTATACATGATTCCTGGGTGTATCTGGGCAGGGGGGTGTTGTCTCTGGATGAGATTAGCATTTGAATCAGCAGACCAATAAATGTGGGTGAGCCTTATCCAATCTATTGAAATCTGAATATAATGAAAAGCTGGGTAAGAAAGAATTCTTTCTCTCTGACAAACTGTCTTTGAGCTGGGACACCAGTCTTCTCCTGCCTTTGAGCTCAGGTTTGGATTGGAACTACACCAGCTGCTCTCCTGGGTCTCCGGTTTGCTGACTGCAGAGCCTGGGCTCTTGGGCTTCTCAAACTCTGTAATTCTGTGAGCCAATTCCTTGTAGGAAATATATCTCTCTATTGATTCTGTTTCTCTGGAGAACTCAGATTAATGCATAAGAATTATGTAAAATGACCTAAGTAGAGCCCTTAGTATATTGCTAAGTGTTGCAGAGTCAGCATTCATACATGTCCATGATTCTTAAAGGTTTATTAGGCCCAACCTTTGTGCTAGGCACTGGAGGTATAGTGGTAAATGAAGTATTCTAGGAGGCTGCTCTCAAGGAACTTATGTTCTAGTTAAAGAAAACAAATAATATACTGTAACTCTGGGGGGAGACTCCAGGGTGAAATACCTCTAAAACTGAAATCAGTCAAAGGGAAAAATAAAGTTAAGAAATCCATTTATTTCTTACAAGCAGTTGTCCCACCTCTCTCTTGACAAGGCTGAAGCAGAAGAGGACTCCATCCAACCTCTCTGGTCCCGGTAAACCCTGGTAGGCCCTTGTAATTATCTACTGATGTGTCATTTACATATCAATGTAGACTACCACTCTCCACCCCTTGGAAACACCTATTGATATGCAGATGTACTAAAGCCAGGTGAGAGATTTGGAAATATTACAGTTTTGCCCACATATACAAATAAAGAGATTTCAGAGATAATTTTAGGGAGAGTTAAGTTCTGTAAATTAAGTAAAGCAAATTAATATCATAGAGATTGAAGGGACTTCCTTAGATAGAGGTGTTCAAGGAAGGTCTTTTTAAGTAGATAACATTTGGTTTTTAAGTTGAAAACTGAAGAGTGACAAGGAACCATCCATCAAAAGAGTGGTGTGGTGTGTGTGTATGTTTGTGTAAGATAGGGGTCTTATCATAGAAGTGAAGAATTGGCAGATAAAAAAGCCTTTTCTAGGCAGAAGAACTGGCAAATGCAACAGGCAAATGGGAAAGGTGTTGGTGTGTTGGTTCTAAGACTTTTCAAAGAGCCAGTGTGGGTACTTGGGTATATGGGACTGGAGAGAAGACTGACATCAGAGGATACCATGCAGACAGAGAGGAGGTAGACCAGTCTGTCTTAAAATCTCTGTAGAAGTATTAAAAATTTTATCCTAACTATACTGGGGAGTTGTAAGGAAAGTGACTCAACATAATCAGTGCCTTTAAAAGATCACTGTGAGAGTTATGTGGAGAAGGGATTACAGAAGCAACAGTCAAATCCAAGAGACTAGTTAGGAGACTAGTTAGGAGACTCTTGGAATTTTACAGGCAAGAGCTGATGGTGGCTTAGACCAGATCCCTTGTTGCTATGGTCTGAATGTTTGTGTCCACCCCCCCATTCCCCCACCCCCCCATTCATATATTGAAGCTCTAATAACTTGGATGATGGTATTAGGAAATGGAGGCTTTGGGAGATGATTAGGTCATGAGGGCAGAACTTTTTAAAATGAGATTAAGGCCCAGGATAAGAGACCTCAGAGAGCTCCCTTGCCCACTGTCGCCAGGTGAGGATATAATGAGAAGTCTGCAGCCCAGAAAAGGGCTCTCCCCTGACCACACTGGCACCTTGATCTTGGACTTCTAGCCTCCAGAACTGTGAGAAACAAATTCCTGTTGTTTATAAGCTACCTAACCTGTATTATTTTGTAATAGCAGCCCAAATGGTCTAAGACATTAGTGAAAATAAAGAGAAATGGATAGATTTGGGCTGTGTTTTGGATGCAGGGAGTAGAGTTAATAGGACTGACTGACAGATTGGATGTAGATGAAGGAGTGATTAGGATGATGCTTAAACTTTGAGCTGAATACACTGAGTTATTTGTGCTTCCATTTACTATTATTGATAAAAGTGGGGAAAGAATAAATGTGGATAGAAAAATCCCACATTTGCTTTTCAGACATGGAATTAGAGAGCCTTATTAGGCATCGAAGTGAAGCTGAATGTGGCTTATTCCATGCCCTTCCCAAACTCCTTATGCAAGCTTTCCTTTAAAGGTTTGCAAATTAAAAAAAAAAATCTTCTTAGGATCTCTTGCAGCTAGAGTTCAACAAAATTTAGATTCTGGGAATCAGAGGCATTCGTGAACACTTGGAATACAAAAGTGAGCATTTTAAGATGTTGGCTGTTTGAGAGGAGACTGGATATTCCAGAGCACCCATGGAATAGTCACCTGGAGTCAAAACTGCTACAGGTAGGCACCAATGAACTTCCTATTAGAACATTTACAGGTGTGGTTGGTTTCTTCTGACTGTATGGTATCCAGACCTTATTCCTTGGCCTTTTAAAAAAAATTCTGTAAGCTACTCAATACCTTGTAACAAATACTGTCCAGTTTAAATTAGTTTAGCAGATTTTGTTATATGCAGCTAAGTACCCTGATGAATACAATGTCAAATGTTAACAATTAGCATTATTGCTTAGAGTCATTCTGCCATCTCCTACAGCCCTTCCTCCTTTCAGGATTGAGTATGAAAGTTTAATTTTAATCAATCAAGGTAGGGAGCTGAGAACATCCATATACAAAAATAAGCTTGATATAATTATCTTCTACAACAACAACAACAACCTCCCCCCCAAAAAAAAAAATTCCCCAGTAATTTTCTGGCCAGGGAAATGTCTATGATGCTGGATTTGAGTAAGGAGGGTCTGTTGAACAAGAAATAACAAAAAGATTCATGAAAACTAAAATCAGATTTTAAGACCCCCTTCTTACCCCCAACAAACATCCATCATTTAATGAGTCTTCAGCAGCATGTTTTGTATATTTTCCTTTGAACAGAGGGCTTCTGTGTAGGTTTGATTTGTTGTCAGGAGAGAACAGAGAGCACTGATCTTTCTGTGTGTTTGCCTACTGATGAAAGGGGCCCCAAAGATAGCTAGCTCTAAGACTCAGGGGCTGCCAGAGGGCTTTCTAGGTACTTTGAGAACAGACTTTAAGAATCAGATGGGTGGGGGTAGCCCATGAGGTGTCATCAGCATGTCTCAGCCTTTAAAAAATTTTTCATAACATATTATGGATGGAAAACCTATTCCTGCCTAGTTCTAGATAGGGTCATTAAGCAGTGGCAGACTCTTTGTAATAACAATATGGACTACAGCAGGCTGTCTTAGTGCTCCACCAGTGTTAACCACTCCCGTTTTCATCTATTGCTTTCTATGTAAGCACCTATGACTCTCTATGTGGAAATTTCCTCTGGCCACAAAAATTTGGCCATGTAGGAATGGCTAGATATACTGGGAAGCCAGCATCCCTGGGAGCACCCATAAACTGGTGAGGGACTGGAGTGGGCAGATAAATAACCTATCGCTTGTTGGGTAGGACAATTCTGAGGCTCTCTTTAGTGTCCCAGAGGGTTTCAAGCAGGTTAAAGCCCCAGTTGCCTGCAGCAATAACCTGCTTATTCTCATACTCTGTAATGACTATCTTCCCTTCCCTATCTCACTTCTCTGTTCCCTCACTAGCACAACTCCTAATGAAATTCTTTGTACCCAATTCTTTTCACTGGTTCTGCTTTTGGAGAAACCCAGTGTAAGACAATGGCTAACATTTGTATAGCACTTACTAGTGGCAATATAGTGTTCTAAGTACTTTATATTTATTCCCTATTTAATCTTCACAACAGCCCTATGAAATAAGTAGTATTAGTATCTGCATTTTGCAAAGAAGGATCCTGAGGTGCAGAAAGTTCACACAATTTGTCTATGATCAGACAACTACTAAAGCCAGAATTTGAACAACAGGCAGTACCATTTAGCTATTACTCTATACTGTAGAGTTTGATGTCCAATACAGTAGCAACTAGCTAAATGTGGATATTTATATTTAATTAAACTAAATAAAATAAAAATTCAGTTCTTTGGATGAACCAGCTGTATTTCATGTGCTTTAAAGCAATGCATGGCTAGTGGCTATTATATTGGACAGTGCAGATACAGGATATTTTCATTATTGTGGGAAGTTCTGTTGGACAGCATTATTATATAAGACCCTCTTTCAAGCCTAGGTCCTATCTCAAACTTCATGAACACCACAGAAATACTCACTTATCCAGAAACATCCTCTATATAGGATATAGCTGAGGGTCAGAAAAGATAAGAAAATGCATTAGAGCTGTTTAGCATTCCTCATAAGAGAAACACTCAGATCCTTCCCTCAACCCTCCTTACTTCTGATTTGCCCCAGCTAGCTCTATTGAACTTGCTTCTGTTGTTTTCCTGATGACACTGAATTAGCAGGTGAAAATTAAAGTAGGCTGGGCCTGGGGCTAGAGACAGATATATTAACAGTGACCAGAAGAAACCACCAGAAACTAAAAATGTAATCCTGAGATCCCAACTATGAGAATCTTGTAGTCAACTAAATATGAATGACTAATATGCTAATATAAATATACACTAACTGGAAATAATGGACCAAGAACTCAAAAGCATAACAGCTGGGATCAGCAGGTGTGGAGGTAAACAGCCCACCTAACTCAGGCCCTTACGCAGGATACAGCACTGTGACTGATATTCTTTTTTGTAGATAATTATTTTTTATTGAAGGGTAGTTGACACACAGTATTACATTAGTTTCAGGTGTACAACACAGTGATTCAACATTTATATACATGATAATTCTTGATATTCTTTTAATGATGATTCTGAGTCATCCAGAGAAGGTTAAGCGGAGAATGCAATGCATTTAAAAAGGGTTTCCATCCAAAATAGCTTTTAAAAAGGTGTTTTAAAGTACCTTTTCAATGTATGTTTCAGTTACCTGGGAATTTACCTCAGCAAAAACCCTCATTCTTCTGAGAGTGTATTCAGCAGGAGATTTTACTATAAAAGCTGTACATGAAAGTTTTAAGGACCTGTATATCTACTTCCTTTGCAGTGCAAAACAATGCTCTCAGACAGGGAGGAGAGAGTCAATTTGGGTCCTGTAGTCTGAGCCAAGAGAGAATTTTAATCATCTCAGAGGAACCCAACCTGAGTAATTCCTTGACGTCATTCACTGAGTCTGCCCATCTCTCAGAGTGACCAGCTTGGGTCTGGGCCACCACACTTTGCTCATTTTCTGGCAGGCACAGACAACTCTAAAAATACTCTCTAGAAGGGACTTCTGTGGGTTAAATGTTGGCATCTCTACTTCTCTGGGTTTTGGAGGAAGAAGCCTCCAGGAAGGTCATCTGTGATGGAGAGTGGTAATCAGCTGAGGTCAAGTGCCCAGTAGATTGAGTTTAATTTGAGAGGCCTGCAAAGATTGTCTGCATCTTCCACCTTCAGTCAGCCCTCTTACTGGCTGAGCAAGAGAAAGCAGTGTAAAGACATACATTTCTGGTGTAACCTCTAGTTGGACAGGGAAAGTCATTGAGAAGGAAAGACCCCAAACTCAGGACTTTGAGTAATTGGTTGCCTCTGTTGATGGAGTTATAGCTTGGGCTAAAAATTGGAGTGTTGCAAGCCATTAAAAGAAGTAGATTCAAGATTTATTTCTATATACTATGCAGTTAGATGATTATCCCTTCTGCGTCCCAGAAAAGACTCAGGGATTACCAAAACAAGCAGTAAACTCTCAGTCTCCTTCCTTACTTGTGGGCTTATACTTTATCCCAAATGCATCCCAATGACCCATGCAGGGGAGTGGAGGAGTCCTCTAGGGCAACAAAGAACCAAGGGAATAGATTTATGGCTATTCGTAGGATAGGGTCTCCCCAATGAAATGGCAAGGTTGCTTCCCATCTAATCACTCTATTTTCAGGCCCATTGATGGACAACTCAGTCATCCCCATCTTCTGATTAGCACTATCCTCACTCTTAAATATAGATCAGCACCTGAGGGGAACTAGAAATGTGAAGATATCCTCTTATATGAAAAAAAAAAATACCAAATAACCTATATTTAACAGCTTCAGGGAGTGAGGAGACAATGTTGCACCCATTAAATAAAAAGGAGGACATCAAAAGTAACACAGATGTTTTAAAAAAAGCTCTTGGAAATATGATCAATAGAATTAAAAAAAGATTTTAATTTTGGAAAAAGCACACAGAAAAATGAACCAGAAAAAAAAGAGAGGAAATTATCAAAGAAATAAAGCAAGAAAATTTCCTTGAAGTGAAAGACATGAATTTTTAGACTGGAATTGTTCTCTCAGTACTCAGAACAATAAATAAAAATAGTCCACACCAAGGCACATCATTATATTTTAGAACACGGGTGAGAAAATTCTGAAAGAGAGAGAGAGAAAAAGAGGGAGAGAGAGAGAGAGAAAGAGAGATTGATAGCCTATATTAAAAAATAATTGATAATGTATTTCTTAACAGTCACTGGAAATAGAAGACAACAGAGAGTACTTTAAAAATTCTGAATGAAAACAATTTCCAACCTAGAATTCTATTTCCAGAATATCTATAATAAATATAATGGCGAATGTGCTCCCTAAAGGGACAAATAAACCAAGAATGAGGAACAAAGAGGATCTAGGAAAAGGAATAAATGATTGATGGCAGAAAAAATAAAACAAATGAAAACAGGGAATTACTAACTAAAAATTAAAACAAAGATATAAGAAAATCTATTGAAAATATACTATGTGACTCCACTGGGAATAATAATTACATGGTCTTAATAATAAAAACCCTGAATATTTGACAGATATATAATATTACTATATTGAGAGGACATGAGTAGGATAGGAGCATATTTTATTTAGGTGATATACAAGAACCCTTGTTAAATACATTATTGTAATATAAGCATCAGGAGGGCAGGTCTTTTTGCTTTGTGCATTGTGAATTGCTAGTGCCTAGAACAGTGCCCGGCACATAGTAGGTCCTCAATAAATATTTGTTGCACAAATGAAACTTTCCCCTGAGGAATATTTCTCCTAGGAACTTTGTAAAGAGAACAGACAGTAAGTTAAATAAAAATCAACTTCTAAAGCTATAGTACATGGAATCTGTTTCTAAAATTTTTAGACTTTCAAAATTTAACAGGAATCTCATTAAGTAGTTAAACTGAGCACAAAATATTTGAGATGACTAAAGAGCAAAAGATATTATTGAGAAGCTATTCTCTGTAAATCCTTATGCTAGTTAGTTTGATTGGGGATGCCTTGAAGCTCAGAACAGTTCCAGGGAAGTCAAAATGTAATTTTCTTGACTTAGAAAGAAAATTATTTTATTGATTTTTTTTCTTCCCTTCACTCAATAATATAATAGGAGGATGGGTTTAGGAAAACTGCCTGTTTTGCTTTTTAAGTTGGCTGCGAGTTTACTGCTGACTCTGCACTGAACCCATGGACCTGTTCATTCTTTCATCCTCTCCCTCTCTCCCCTTCACCAAACATTTACTGTGTACCTACTATGTGCCAGACACTGTGCAAAGACACTAGTGCAATAAGAAGATTAGGTCAAATAATTTTGGATGTTCAGAGCTAAAATAGTCGGCCCCATCCGAGAACCAAGAATACACGAAAGCGTGAAACCAGGTATATTGTGTTAAGTTCAGACTCCGGGGCTTGGGCGCACTCTTTCTTGTCAGAGTGCCGGGATGCAAGTCTCAGTGGCCTTTATAGAAAGGGTCGTCCTCTTTACCCGAGGCAGGATCTCTGCGCCGGATTGTGGGCCACCCAGCCGGGTCTTGGCTCCGAGCGCGCTGCGTGTTGTGTCCTACTCGGTGGCAGGCAGGGCTGTCGGTCCCAACACATCAGGAAAGTCCTAGTGACGCAGGCAGCGTCTCTGGAGTGGCTGCCGGACTTTAAGCTCTCAGCCCCAAGGGTTCAAAGTTCCCCCTAAATTCATACTGGTCTTTGGGGAGGTCCCCCAGCCCCGACTCCTGCGCTCCCCGCCGACTTCCCCGGCTGAACGCGCGTCTCTGAAGACTTGGTTAACGCTAGGGCGCCTGGGGTTCTAGGGTCTGGGGCCTTCCAGGCAGTCTCTCCGACCCAGCCTCCCCTCGCCCCCGACGCTGGCCCGTAGCTCTGTGCCCCTAGAGCTCTGTAGAAAGCGGGGCAGCCTGGGGCTGCTGGGGCTGGCGACATGCTTTGCCAAAACCCAGAGACCGTGGCAGTGGTCCGGGAAGAGGAGGTGTAGAGAGCAGAGGCGTCAGTCAGTGCCTCTCAGCTGCGCCTTTCCCCCCAGTCCCCGGCAGAATCGGGGAGAGGGCCGGGCAAGTGTCCCCTCGCATTTGTAGGGCTTTTGGAGCAAGGGTCCGCTATTAAAGGACGCCCCGGTGTCGCTGCTTACATCCCAATGCGAGCCCAACAACTTGGGAGCTCAGCGACCTTCCCACTGTTACAGAGGCATCCCTTACAGAGGAGCGTTCCTGCTGTGGGATTGCAAAGGTCTTGGGAGTCCTCCTGCCCTGCTTCCCGCCGCCGCAGCCTGGAGCTAAGTTCCTGGTGCCTCGCCGGGTTCGTAGGGTCAACTCCAGGACCTGCGGCCATGGCGCACCCTGCCTGCAGGGGCAACGGGCCCGGCAAGAGACCCCCGACTGGGCCGTCAGGATTCTTTGGGGGTGTTACTTGAAGTTTTGACTGCCCCGCAACTCGTCCTCGCACCGCAAGCAGGGTCTTGCCACAGAAAGTAAGACCCGGGGGCCTAGACTAACAAACCGCCTCCCTGCCCCCCAACTCTTTTCTAACCTGCAGAAACAATAAGTTTCAGTCGCCGGGATCCCTCGAGCCTCTGTTTCATCTCCTGCCCCGCACCCCTGGGAAAGGTTTTCTGCATATAGGAGGGGCGGGTGGGCGCAGCCACCACACAGCGCGGGGCTAGCCTGAGGTCCGAGGGTGGGTGGCGCTCCCTCACTTTCTTCCCGCTACCCCGCAGCCCACTCTGCGCCCCTTCTGCGGGAGATGGGATCTCCCCGCACCCAAGTGCAGCTAGCGCCCGCAGCGCGGACTCTCAGAACTTGGCTTTCTTTCAAGAAAAAGGGAGAGGCTGAGTTCTTGAGAGAGGATATGCGAGTGTCTCTGTGCGTGCTTGGGGGACAATGTGTACCCCTGTGTATATAAAACCTGCTTGTTTCCGAAAGCAGAAACTCGCTGGGTTGCCTTTGGGTCTGGGTGAAGTTGATTTGGGTTGGTGCATGCGCTCCTTGCAAGCAGCTGGTGAGGGCGGGTGTGTTGCAGCGAGTACTGGCTGTCTACAGGCGTGTCCGTTTGTGAAAGCGAAAAACAGAGCGTGTGGCTGGGGTGCAGGTATGTGAGTGGACTCAGCAATCAAGTGCTTCAGGGAAGAGGGACGGGGGTGTAGGGAGAGAAATCTAGAGAACCCTCATAAGCTGTCCCAGCCCAGCAGCTTGGCAAACAGAAGCCAGAGGCGCCAGGCAGCTGTGTAAACCAACCGCCGCGCTGCAGTGGAGGGTCCCGGGTTAGGATGGGGGGCGTTGAAGCCTCAGTCGAGGGTTCGGGGTAAGAGGGGGTTTCCTAGCCCTCTGTGCAGGTAGTGCCTGCTTAGCCCCCTCCCCAGTTCTCTCTTCCACTCCTACACGTCCCCGGGAAGAGAGGTGAAGGAGGCTTGGCTGCCAGACTGGAAGCACAACAACTTTTTTTAGGTGGCCAAGGAAGTCAGGTGGAGGGGGAGGGGAGGGAGCGGAGGATATTCCAGGAGTACTCCAGGTGGTCCAAAGAGATAAATCTTTCAAGGTCCCTCTCCCCAACCATCCACCTCCCCCACAGTGTGCTGCTTCAGCTGAGGTCCCTTTAGAACTCAGGACTGCTGTTTAACCTCCTGGGGGTTCAGGTGGCCAAGCTGGGTCTGCGCTGAAGGGGCAAGAGGGGATGCGAGGCCAGAGTTCAAGCACCAAGAAACTGAGAGACGTTCTGGTCCTCTGTTGGTGATGCCTAAATCTCTGAATTGCCCCCACTTTCCAGACGTCGAAGGCTTTCCATCTTCTCCCTCTCCAAGCAATGATCTCATTGCAAATGACAGTCTGAGCGGATGGTTCCGTCCCTAGAGGACCGATGCAGGAGCAAGAGCAATGACGCAATCGGAGCTGGTAGGTCCTGGCCACTTTGGATTGGCCGCGCGGACTCGTGGGGAGCCCCCCCTTCCACTATCACTGGCATAAGAGTCCAGAGCTCCTCTGGGAAGACGCCCACAGCAGGCGTTGTGTCCATCGGGGGGACCGGCTGCTCACGCTCTCCTGAAACTCGAGTCACTAGGTGAGGAACCTCCTACTCCTGCTAGGATTACTTATTCAGTTTGCTCCATCTGCTTGCCTATCTTTCTTTTGCTTCTCACGGCCATCTCGGCCCACCTACAGCCAGGTGCAGCTAGCTATCCGTCCTGCTCTGGGGAAGGAGGGAGGATGGGACGGTCACTGCATTTTCTTCTAATTAGCACGAATCTAACCTCAATATTCCCAGGGCTTCTCCTGGATGCTGGACTTTCTGCAAACTCGGGTAGGCAGGTCTACCGCCTCTGCGTGTGTGGATCCTGCCAGAGTTCGGTCTGGGAGTAGCCTGCAGAGGTGTGCATCCTCAGGGATCACACTTGGTCCCCAGAATGGTGGAGCCCTGAGCTTTCCACCAAGGTGCCTCCAGCCTGCAAGTGTCCCTGGGCCATTGGGTGCAGTCAGCCAACCTGGACAGCGGGCTCACCTCGGGGTGCTGGCTCCCAGCACCTGCTGCTAAACTGAGCTCCAGCAGAAGCAGACTGGTGGCAGAGTTCAGAGACACCAGTAATTGGCACGTTAAAAAATTCCCCAAATCTAAACCCATAGATTGACAGATTAGCCCTCCCTTCCAATTTACCCTTCCTGCTCTCCTCCCCTCCCAGTTAGCAGTGGGAAGTTTAGCCAAGGGGAAGGTGGTCCTAGATTTCTCAGTCCCCGAGAAGACAGACGCAATGGGAGAGCAAATATACACCTGAGTTTGGTCTGGGACTTTTCCGTGGTTTCCGCATAGGGCAAAAGTTGTGGGGTTGTGTGCTTGTTCACAGGTGACTTCTCCCTGACTTTTCACACAACAGAACCAGAATTCCCCACCTTCTCCCAGGACACTTGTTTCTGCTCTGCCAAGCCATTCACTACAATGTATCTTTTGAGATTTACAGCAGCCCAGCTGGCAGAATGAAAGGAACAGCAGCATGGAGACGTGCTGTGAGGTTACAAGGCTATTGTGGCTGAGGGGGTACTGGAAAATAGGTCTGTGGGCTCCCCACCGTGCTCCATCTTTGTGCAGTGGCTAACGGTCATTCTCTCTTGCAGAGAGGCGTCATGGGCTTTGGGAAGTCCTCCCCCTTCCTGGCTCTCAGCATCTGGGTCCTGTGCCAGGTGTGCAGCTTCCAGGCAACACCACTCAGGTGAGAGAGTGGAGCCACCAGAGCCCTCTCCTTCCACTGCCCCTGGGACCAGGCTGTTTTGTGCCTCTGAAGTCCCAGCAGAGAGGTTCCCCATAAATTTACACCCTCAGGTGGCCACTGGCCTCCAGCGCACATCACAGGGGCAGTCACAGAGGCCGGGAGTCAGGCTGCTTGTCCTGGGAAGGAGGCAGGCAGGAGCTCAGAGCCTATATTGGGTTTGCTTCCCCTCCGGTCCCAGGTGGGCTTTGGACAGCCTCCCAGACCCGGCTGCCCTCAGTGAGAAGGAAGGACGTCTCCTGCTGGCTGCCCTGCTGAAGGCCTATGTGCAGAGGAAGACCAATGAGCTGGAACAAGAGCAGGAGCAGGAGACAGAAGGCTCCAGGTAATACTCTCCACCCAATGCTGGCATTTTCCAGGAGGACATATCCCAGAGAGGTAGGAAAAACGAGATCTGGCCCAGCAGGTTGTAACAATGGCCCTAGAACCCAGTCATTCTCCAGTTCTATGGAAGACAGAGATCCAGTTGAGTGTGGTTAAAAACATTAAAAACGCTGATTCCTGAAAGCTGTGAGGAGGTGTGGACTGACTTACTCTGGGAATTGTTCTGGCTGTACTGAGAACGCCTAGCATTTAATGAATTATGACTGGTAAGTGTGAAGCCAGGGCTCAGGATGTTTTAGAAATTTAACCTGGTGTGTGTTGTTCTTTCACACCTGTAAGCAGCCTTCATTGTACATTTTCGAGATGAAACCGAAGGCCTTACAGAGGGTGGGGGCAGGTAGAGCAGTATCTGAGGTAGGTTTGGGGTCTTTAGATATGTAGGGTCTGTGGAGATTGCATGTTGTCATGGAGCCAGACACCCTTCCCCAGCATCACCTCCCTGTGCACCCTGAGCTTGGAGGACACACCAGCCCCTGACTTGGCTGCAGCACTGCCTGGGCAGAAGCACATGTTGTACCTGTATTGACTCTGAGAACCTCTCAGCAGAGCATGAAGGATGGAACAGCATGTAGAATGCCTAAAAAGGTCACCTCTTCCCCACCTAAACCCATCCCCATGCTTCTCTAGCTCAGGGAATCTGAGTTCTCCTAATGGAGGCTGTGTGAACTGCCCTCCTGCTTGCCCCTCCTACCTCTGCTCCAAGTGCCCCTCCCTGATCTAACCTTCTGCATGACTGCACACGGGGCTGACCCAGTGCATGGTGCTGTCTGGCATGTCTTTTCTCTGCAGCCTGGATGGCTCCAGAACTAAGCGGTGCAGTAATCTGAGTACCTGTGTGCTGGGCACATACTCGAAGGACCTGAACAACTTTCATACATTCTCTGGCATCGGCTTCGGGGCTGACACGCCTGGCAAGAAAAGGGACATGGGCAGCGGCTTGGAGGGGGACCACTACCCCCACTTTAGGGTGCCCCAGGATGCCAACTGAACTCCTCCCCTTCCTTCCTGATTTTTTTTCTTGCTCCCACTGATGAACTTAATGCATGCAGATTTTACTCTGATTGCTCTTCAAGCTGGTATTGGAAGCTTTATTGATGACAGAGAATGTCAGGGACCTCAGGATGGAAGGAAAGAGAGCAGGACTCAAAGATCAGGTTAGAGATAAGAGAGAATGAGGGAAACTTGTTGAGATCTCAGAGAATTTCATGGTAGAGCCCTCTGATTCCTGCTTCATCTTTCATGCCTCATCATTGCTAAATAAACCTATTCCCTAAAAAGGATTTGTGCTGTGGTGGTCATTACACTGGTCCCTGCCCAAGGCTTGAGAGGGCCAAGGGCCTGTGCTTAAAAGCAGTATTAGCCTGTGGGAAGCTGGATACAGGGCTTGGTGAGCAGTCCTGGTGAATCAGCTCCAGCATCAAGAACAGGTGTGCTGAGCAGGTAAGCACTTCTGGGGGAGGATGCTGCAAACCTTGTTCTCTGAGTCCTTTCCAGGTAAGACTTTGGGTGATTTTTGTTTTCTCAAAGAAAGTGATTTTTAGGGTGTTTGTGGCTGGGATATGGCCGCAGCATGCTCCTTGTCTGTTTTGGACTGGGCTGGGCCTTTGCTGGCCACTCCTTCATAGTCCCAAAGGGACTGTATATATGGGGCAATAAGGGAGGGGTTTCAACACGTGCCCCTTGGCTTTGAACTGGATTTTTTCATGAAGGTCTTTGGGCAGGGCTCCTAGCAAATGCTGCCAGGCCATTTCCCTTAACAGCTTTGATAATTGCATTTAGGAGAAACACTGATTCTTAAGCGGTGTGTCAAAGAGCTGCAGTTCTCTTTATGAAGGTCCCATGGGGCAGGCTCCTGCTTCCCCCTCGACAAGCCTCTCACTGACAGGCCTTCTCTTTTTTCTCCACCCTGTAAATCAGCATCACCACCCAGAAGAGATCCTGCAACACTGCCACCTGCGTGACCCATCGGCTGGCAGGCTTGCTGAGCAGATCCGGGGGCGTGGTGAAGAACGACTTCGTGCCCACCGATGTGGGTTCGGAAGCCTTTGGCCGTCGCCGCAGGGACCTTCAGGCCTGAGCAGCTAACTGACTCCAGGAAGTAGGTGACTGGCCTTGTACGATTGGATGGGAGGGGAAGGGATTTGGAGGTTACAATCCACACTTTGAAACCCACTAGTCCTGGTTGATCTGCAGGTCCCTTCCCTCCAGTTACATTCTTCATCCAGAGGTAGTGAATCCCTTCTACAACTGAGCTTAAAATCAGAGCACTAGGACAGGCTGCAGGTATCCGGTGCTATTTTTCTGAGAAGATATATGAAAAAAAAATGCTTTCTGGATTCAGAAAGGGTGGGCCCTACAGCATAGCCAGGGCCACTCATCATTAATGAACACAGGTTCAGAAGGCAATGGACCCTTGACTGGTTCATAGATTCAGACCAGAGGGCTGTAATCATCATACTACCGCTAACATTAATAGTGACCATTGAATTGTTTTTATCATTTGCCTTATAAACCTGCTTACCTCTCACCCATAATCTGTCAATGCTGTTTAAAGAAGTAATTCTGTAAGTTTGTGTTCTTTTCAGTAATAATTGTGATTATTCCCTTCTTGTCCTTATTATACTGTTTCTATTTCTTCTTCTCCTTCTCCTCCTTTGAAATTTTATTTTCCACCCCAGGGTACCATGAAGCTGAACTCACCACTTCTATTCATTTCTGTTGACAACTCTGGTGAGAAGGCCGCATGGAAGATATATATGTTTGCATCCTAATAGATACTGAAAAAAAAGCACCTTTGTCACTCAACAAGAATGAAACTGAATGCAAAATAAGCTAATTCCATATTTGTTGTGCATCCTTTTTATATTTGATTCTATATGCAGTAAATGTGATGGCAACTCTCACTGGCTTATGTGGTAGCAAACTGACTCTGAGAGCTGTCCTGTTGGTCAAGGCAGATCTGCCAGAGCTTAGGAGGGGCGTTGAATTCCTGCCTCTGTGGCCTCTGGGGACACATGGTAATGGAGATGCTATGCTTTATTGTTTAAGAACATGATTGTATGATTTGTGTAAGGAATGTGAATATTGTGCCATTTGTGAACTTCATCAAGATTAAAAACTTATTTTGGATACATGTGTTTCAAGACCCTGGTGGTTCACTTCAACTTGTTTTCCTATGTAATAATAATAACAATAAGAGTTGACATTTTTTGAGTCTTACTATAGGCCACATGATGTTCTAAGACAGTACTTTATACCTGTTAATTCATTTAATCTTCATGAAGACTCCATGGAGTCTATACCGTTATTATTTCCACTTCACATCTGAGGAAACAGAGGCGTGGAGAAGTGAGTCCAAGGTCACACAGACAGTGGCGAACTCAGGTGTTGGTTTCCAGAGCTTACGGTTGGACCACTGCACTGTATGTTCTCAACAATGGCTCTTGATGTTTTCTGGAGATGTGGGAGCCATTTTCTGATCTAGCTGCCTCACATGGTAAATCCTCAGATTTTGAAGACAAATGGAACATTTTATACAAACAACCTGGTCCTTATATAATAAAATGAATCCCTTCTTTCTATTACCTAGTGCTATAGATATGAAGGCTTGTGTGTTCCCCCCAGTTTTTACGTTGAAAACTAACACCCAAATTGATGGTGTTAGGAGGTGGGAACTTTGGGAGGTGATTAGGTCATAAGGGTGGTCCCCTCATGAATGAGATTAGAACCCTTACAAATGGGGCAGGAGAGAATTCCCTCGCCCCTTCCTCTGGGTCAGGCTACACTGAGAAGACTGCTGTAAATGAGGATGTAGGCTCCCCACCAGATGCTGAATCTGCTGGTGTCTTGATCTTGGACTTCCAGCCTCCAGAACTGTACACCATTTATGCACCATCTAGTCATCTCCCACATATATTATTACATAAATATATCCATAAATATTTTCCCATAAATGGGAAGGACTCTTTAAACATAATCACAATCTCATTTAACAGTTGAAGTAAATTAACAGTTATTTCTTAATTCTTTAATATCTCACATTCAGCCATAGTTCAGATTCCTCAAATTATTTTATATATATTTTTGCATGTACATACATATATATATACATACACGCACATACACATAGGGCTCAAATTAGGTCTTCACATTAGTTTGATATGTTTTAAGGCCCTTCTAATCTAGAGGTTCCCTCTCCATTGTTTTTGTCCTCTTGCAATTTATTTTAAGTTAGAGAAACTAGGTTATTAGTCCAATAGAATAGTCCATTCTGAATTTTGATGACCACATCCCTGTGGTGAAGTTTGAAATGTCCCTTGACCTTTCTGTACTTCTTGTGAATCAGAGTGAGTGGGGGGAGGAGAAGTAAAGGGGAGGACAGGTCATGTAGAACTGCAGCACATAGGAAAGACTCTGGCTCTCTATTAGTCGATTTCCAGTCAGTAAAACACAAACCACATCAGTAATTTTAACAGAAAGAGTAATAGAAGAAATTGACTAAGCACGTAGTAAGGTCCTGAAGAGACAAGAGTTAGTGCAGAGATAGAAAGTAAAGGAAGCAGCTATCATCCCCAAGGCTACAGGAACAGAAAGTGGGGTAATTAGGATCTAGAAATTTGGAGGATTCTCAGACCATTGAGAAGGGAGGTCAGCTGATGCTGGCATCTTTGAGAGGGTGCCACAAGGCTGTTCTAGGAGTGTGGAAAAACCAAACAAAATTGGAAACTTCAACCAAGTTCCCTGCCAGAGTGAACTGTGTGGATGACCCTGACAGAGGCAGCAATCAAAACAGGCAGAAGCAAGTTTCCTCCTCTTCATGCTTTCTTGTCTCCTTTTAGGGCCCCCAGTTGGCAGAACCTAATGGAGACCCACCTGACAAAGGAAAACGTGGTTTGAAGAGTCCCAGCTCCGGTATCACTTTTTAAACATTTTAAATTTGCATAGAGAAAAGTCAATTCTTTTGGGGTATAGTTCTATGAATTTTTTGACAAATTTGACATTAAGTCATATAATCACCACTACAACTACAATTAAGGTACAAAACAGTTTTGTCCCTCCTCAAAAGCCCCCCTCACTTCTCCTTTGCAGTCAATGGCTCCCCCAACCCTCAATCCCAGGTAACAACTGTTATGCCCTGTGTTCTCACAGTTTTTAAAAATAGTTATCTCTTAAAATTAAGGTATAATGGGCATCTAACACTGTATTAGTTTCAGGTGGATGACATAATGATTTGATGTATGTATATACTGCAAAATGTTCTCCCCCCTGTAAGTTTGATTACCATCCTTTGCCACCTAGAATTTTTTTCTTGTGATGAGAAGTTTTAAGATATACTCTCTTAAAAACTTAAAATATATAATACAGTGTTGTTAGCTAGTCACATGCTGTACATTATAACCCAAGGACTTATTTATAACCTATAACTGGGAGTTTGTACCTACTGACCTCCTTCACCTATTTTGCCCACCCCACCCCCCTGACTCTTGCAACCATCAATCTGTTCTCCGTTTTTATGAATTAGTTTTTTTTTAGATTCCACATGTAAGTGATATCATATGATATTTGTGTTTCTCTGTGTGACTTATTTCACTTAGCATAATACCCTCAAGGTCCATCCATATTGTCAGAAATGGCAAGATTTCCTTCTTTTTCATGGTGAGTAATATTCTATATTATATCATCTATCTCTCTCTCTCTCTCTCTCTCTCTCTCTCATCTATCATGTATCTATTTATATCTTTATATCTATCTATCTATCTATCTATCTATCTATCTATCTATCTATCTATCTACCTATCTATCTGTCTATCTATCTATATCTATCTCTCTATCATCTATCCATCTCTATCATATTTTCTTTATCTATTCATCCATAGACACTTAGGTTGTTGCCATGTTTTGGCTATTGTAAATAATGCTGCACTGAGTGTGGGGGTGCAGTATATCTTTTTGAGATAGTCAAAGATCAGTTGATCATATTTTGGAGGTCTATTTATGACTCTTTATTTTGCTCTATTGCTAGCTGTCTATTCTTTTAATAATACCACACAAACTTTATTACAGTAACTTCATAGTAAGTCTTGAAATTGACTAGTCAGTCCTCTAACTTTGTTTTTCTCTTTCAAGGTTGTGTTGGTTATTTTGGGTTTTTTGCCTCTCCATATAAACTTTAGGATCAGTATATTGATAGCTATGAAATATCTTAATAGAATTTTGATTGGGATTGCATTAAATTAATAAATTTGGGGAGAAACAACATCTTGACAATATTGAGTCATGAACATGAAATATCTCTCCATTTATTTAGTTCTTATTTGATTTCTGCCATCAGAGTTTTGTAGTTTTCCTCATATAGATCATGTACGTATTTTGTTACACTTACATCTAAGTATTTCATTTTGGGGGATACTAATGTAAATAATATTGTGTTTTTAATTTCAAATTCCACTTATTTATTGTTGGTATACAGAAAGGCCATTGTATATTAACCTTGTGTCCTGCAACCTTGCTATAATCGTTTATCACTTTGAGGAATTTTTCGATGATTCAGACTTTCTACAAAGATAGTCATGTCATCTGTGTACAAAGACAGTTCATGTCTTCTTTCTGATCTATATACCTTTTACTTACTTTTCTTACTTTATTGTACTAGCAGGGATTTCCAGCACAGTGTTGAAAAGAGATTGTGAGAGGAGACATCCTTGCTTTGTACTTGGTCTTAGTGGAACAGCTTCAAGTTTTTTCATGGGAAAGTTTCAAGTATGCTGTTAGCTCTAGGACTTTTTAGATAGTTTATCAAATGGAGAATGTTACCTTCTATTTCTCTAGTTTACTGACAGTTTTTATCATGAATGGGTGTTGAATTTCATCAAATGCTTTTTCTGCATCTAATGAAATGATCATGTAGTTTTTCTTTCTTACTTTTTTGATGTGGTGGATTATATTAATTGATTTTCAAATGTTGAATAATTGTTGCATAGCTGGAATAAATTCCACTTGGTGTATAATTTTCTTTTCTTGTAACATCTTTGTTTAGTTTTAGTATTAGAGTAATGTTGGCCTCATAGAATGAGTTGGGTGTTCCATCTCCTATCCTCTGTGGGGATTGTAGAGATTTGGTATAATTTCTTCCTTAATGATTGGTCAAATTTGCCAGTGAACTCACCTGGGTCTGGTATTTCTGTTCTGGAAGGTTGTTAGTGATTCAATTTCTTTAACAGATATGGTCCATTCAGATTCTCTATTTCTTGTGTGAGTTTTGGCAAGTTGTGTCTTTCAAGAAATTGGTCCATTTCTTATTTTCTATTGATTTCCTGTTTTCAAGTTATTGATTTATGGTCTAATTCATACTATTTCTATTCTTCTACTTATTTTGGATTTAATTTGTTTATCTTTCTCTGGTTTCCTAAGGAAGCAACTTAGGTTATTGATTTTAGAACTTTCTTCTTTATTAATATTTGTATTCAATGTTATAAATTTCCCTCTAAGTACTGCCTTCACTGCAGGCCACAGATTTTGATAAGTTTTCATTTTAATTTAGTTCACAATATTTAAAAATTCTTTTGCAATTTTTTCTTTGACCCATTGGTTATTTAGAAGTATGCTGTTTAATCTCCACATAGTTTGGATTTTTCAGTTGTCTTTCTGCTGTTGATTCTTAGTTTAATTCCATTGTGGTGTAAGAGCAGACATTGTATGATTTCTATTCTTTTAAATTCATTAACCTGTGTCGTGTGGCCCAAAATATGGTCTGTTTTGATGAATGTTTCATGTGAACTTGGGAGTAATGTGAATCTCTTGTTAGATGAAGTTGTCTATAGATGTCAGTAATATCCAGTTGAATTAAATGAGTTCAACTATGTCTTTACTGCTTTTCTGTTTGTTGGATCTGTCCATTTCTAATGGAGTGGCATGGAACTCTCCAGTTATGATAGTGGGTCCATCTATTTTTTTACCTTTGAAGTCCACTCTGTTTGAAATTAATAAAGCTACTTGTGCTTTATTTTTATTTTATTTTTTTAATTTTGTTGTCATTAATCTACACATACATGAAGAACATTATGTTTACTAGGGTCCCCCATTCACCAAGTCCCCCCCACCAAACCCCATTACAGTCACTGTCCATCAGTGTAGTAAGATGTGGTAGACTCACTACTTGTCTTCTCTGTGTTGCACAGCCCTTCCCATGCACCCCTACATTATACATGCTAATCATAAGGCCCCCTTTCTTTTTCCCCACCCTTACCCCTCCCTTCCCTCCCATTCTTCCCAATCTCTTTCCCTTTGGTAACTGTTAGTCCATTCTTGGGTTCTGTGATTCTGCTGCTGTTTTGTTCCTTCAGTCTTTCTTTGTTCCTATACTCCACATATGAGTGAAATCATTTGGTGTTTGTCTTTCTCTGCCTAGCTTATTTATACCCTCTAGCTCCATCCATGTTGTTGCAAATGGTAGGATTTGTTTTCTTCTTATGGCTGAATAATATTCCATTGTGTATATGTACCATATCTTCTTTATCCATTCATCTACTGATGGACACTTAGGTTGCTTCCATTTCTTGGCTATTGTAAATAGTGGCTTTTGGATGTAGTGTTCTATAGATGTCTGTTAGGTCCATCTGTTCTAGTGTGTTGTTCAGTGCCTCTGTGTCCTTACTTATTTTCTGTCTGGTGGATCTGTCCTTTGGAGTGAATGGTGTGTTGAAGTCTCCTAAAATGGATGCATTGCATTCTCTTTCCTCCTTTAGTTCTGTTAGTATTTGTTTCCCATATATTGGTGCTCCTGTGTTGGGTACATATATATTTATAATGGTTATATCCTCTTGTTGGACTGAGCCCTTTATCATTATGTAATGTCCTTCTTTATCTTTTGTTACTTTCTTTGTTTTGAGGTCTATTTTGTCTGATACTACTGCAACACCTGCTTTTTTCTCCCTGTTGTTTGCAAGAAATATCTTTTTCCATCCCTTGGCTTTAAGTCTATTCATGTCTTTGGGTTTGAGGTGAGTCTCTTGTAAGCAACATAAAGATGGGTCTTGCTTTTTTATCCATTCTATTACTCTGTGTCTTTTGATTGGTGCATTCAGTCCATTTACATTTAGGGTGACTATTGAAAGATACGTACTTATTGCCATTGCAGGATTTAGATTCGTGGTTACCAAAGGTTCAAGGTTATCTTCTTTAGTATCTTACTGTCTAACTTAAGTCACTTATTGAGCTATTTTAAACACTGTCTGGTGATTCTTTGTTTTTCTCTCTTCTCATTCCTCCTCCTCCATTCTTTATATGTTGGTTGTTTTATTCTGTGCTCTTTTGTGTTTCTTTTAACTGCTTTTGTGAGTAGTTGATTTTATTTTTTGCCTTTAGTTAGTATTTAGTTGGTCTGCTTTCTTTGCTGTGATTTTATTTTCTCTGGTGAGATCTATTTAGTCTTAGGAGTGCTCCCATCTAGAGCAGTCCCTCTAAAATACCCTGTAGAGGGGGTTTGTGGGAGGCAAATTCCCTCAACTTTTGCTTGTCTGGGAATTGTTTAATCCCTCCTTCATATTTAACTGATAATCATGCTGGATACAGTATTCTTGGTTCAAGGCCCTTCTCTTTCATTACATTAACTATATCATGCCATTCTCTTCTGGCCTGTAATGTTTCTGTTGAGAAGTCTGATGATAGCCTGATGGGTTTTCCTTTGTAGGTGACCTTTTTTCTCTCTCTAGCTGCCTTTAATACTCTGTCCTTGCCCTTGATCTTTGTCATTTTAATTATTATGTGTCTTGGTGTTGTCCTCCTTGGGTCCCTTCTGTTGGGGGTTCTGTGCACTTCCGTGGTCTGATCAATTATTTCCTTCCCCAGTTTGGGGAAGTTTTCAGCCATTATTTCTTCAAAGACACTTTCTATCCCTTTTTCTCTCTCTTCTTCTTCTGGTACCCCTATAATACGGATATTGTTCCTTTTGGATTGTTCACACAGTTCTCTTAATATTGTTTCATTCCTGGAGGTCCTTTTATCTCTCTTTGTGTCAGCTTCTATGCATTCCCGTTCTCTGGTTTCTATTCCATCAATGGCCTCTTGCATCTTAGCCATTCTGCTTATAAATCCTTCCAGAGATTATTTATTTCTGTAATCTCCTTCCAGACATCATCCCTTAGCTCTTGCATATTTCTCTGCAGCTCCATCAGCATGGTTATGAGCTTTATTTTTAATTCTTTTTCAGGAAGACTGGTTAGGTCTATCTCCTTCTCAGGGTTTGCCTCTGTGATCTTGGTCTGGATCAAATTCTTCTGCCTTTTCATGGCAATAGAGGTATTTGTGGGGAGCTGGCACATGTGTTGACTAAGAGAAAGTCCCTTCGTGCTGGTTTGTGGCCTTACTCTCCTGGGAGAACAGTGACCTCTAGCTGCTTGTGCTGGGCAGCTGCACGCAGACGGGGCCTCTAATTCTTGCCTGGCTGCTGTGGAGCTCCGTGGTTGCTGTGGGCGTGGCCAGCCTCAGGCTGCTTCTCCAATATGGCAGAGCCGCATCAGAGGGGGAACAGGCAGGGGGCTGTTTATTGCCATGAGGGGCCTCCAAGCTGTGCTGCCACCTAGGGGGTTAGGGCACCTGGAGTTCCCTGGGATTCCCAGCTGCTGGGCTAAGTGTCCCGGGATGCTTCCATCCAGCGATGGGGGTCCCTGTCCCTTTAAGACTTTAAAAAAGCACTCGCTTTTCTTTGTCCCAGGTGTGCTGGATGCACGGACCCACTCGCAGGTTTTACTGTCCTGTGTCCTTAGTATCCAGCACCTCATACACTGTGTGTCTGTACTCTGGTGTGGATGGCTAGGGCTGGCTATTTAGCAGTCCTGGGCTCCCTCTCCCTCTCCGCTCTGACTCCTTTCCTCCTGCTGGGAGCTGGGGTGAGGGGTCCTGCCGGGCCGGGGCTTGTATCTTACCCCCTTCGTGAGGCGCTAGGGTCTCACAGGTGTAGATGTGGTCTGGCTGTTTTCCTGTGTCTTCTGGTCTCTCTTTTAGGAATAGCGTTTGTTGTATTTTCAAAAATATATATGGTTTTGGGAGGAGATTTCCACTGCTCTACTCATGCCGCCATCTTGGTTCTCCTCTTGCTTTCTTTTGAGTAGTGTTAGCTTGGTATATTTTCCTTCACTTATTTACTTTTTTTATTGAGGTATAGTTGTCATACAACATTTATTAGTTTCAGGTGTGCAACATAATGATTCAGTATTTTTGAATATATTGCAAAATGACCAGCACAATAAGTCTAGTTTAACATCTGCCACCATACAGTTACACAATTTTTTTTTCTTGAGATGAGAACTTTTAAGATCTACTCTCTTAGCAACTTTAGATATGCAATACAGTATTATTAATTATAGTTGCCATGTTATACACCAAATCCATTCATTTACTTTTAATCTGTGTGTCTTTTCATTTAAAGTGGGTTTCTTATAGACAATGTATAGCTGTGTCTTGTTTTTTGATCCAATATGACAATCCATATCTTTTAATTGGTGGGTTCAGACTTGACATTCGAAGTGATTATTAATATAGTTGGATTAATATCTACCATATTCGTTTCAGCCAGTGTGTGTGTGTGTGTGTGTGTGTGTGTGTGTGTGTGTATTTATTTATTTATTTTGGTATCATTAATCTACAATTACATTAGCAACATTATGGTTACTAGACTCCCCTCATCAAGTCCCCACCACATACCCCATTCATCAAGTCCCTACCACATACCCCATTACAGTCACTGTCCATCAGTGTAGTAAGATGCTATAGAATCACTACTTGTCTTCTCTGTGTTGTACAGCCCTCCCCACTCCCCCCACTCTACATTATGTGTGTTAATTGTAATGCCCCTTTTCCTCCCTTATCCCTCCCTTCCCACCCACCCTCCCCAGTCTCTTTCCCTTTGGTAACTGTTAGTCCATTATTGGGTTCTGTGAGTCTGCTGCTGTTTTGTTCCTTCAGTTTTTTTCTTTGTTCTTATGCTCCACAGATGAGTGAAATCATTTGGTACTTGTCTTTCTCCACCTGGCTTATTTCACTGAACATAATACCCTCTAGCTCCATCCATGTTGTTGCAAATTGTAGGATTTGTTTTCTTCTTATGGCTGAATAATATTCCATTGTGTATATGTATATTTAATATTATAAGAAACTGCCAAACTGTTTTCTGAAGTGGCTGTACCATTTTGCATTTCCATCAGACATATATGAGAGTTCTCATAGTTCTACTATTGTGTGTATAGTTGTATGTCACATGGTTTTAATTTAAATCTCCCTAATGACTAATGACATTGAACATCTTTCCTGTGCTTGGTTGCCATCTGTTTATATGTCTGTTTGTTGAAGTGTCTGTTCAAATCTTTTGCTCATTTTGTAGTGGTTTATTATTTATTTTAATTATATTTATTATTGTTGAATTTTGAGAAATTTCTTTGCATATTGTGGGTGAAAGATTATTATTAGATACATAATATCTAATAGTGCTTTTCCAATTGATGGATTGCCTTTTCATTTTCTTATCTATTTTTCACAGAGCAAACATTTTTAATTTTGTTGAAGTCCAATTAATTATTTTTAAAGATAGATTGTGCTTTGGTGTCATATCTGAGAGTTCTGGCTAACCCATGCTTCTAAGGTCACAGTTACTTTATTCTGTATGTTCTCCTAACAGATTTTTGGTTTTATGGTTATGATCCATTTTGGGCTAATTTTTGTATAAGGTGAAAGGTGTAGGTCAAGGTTAGTTTCTTTGCATATAGATGGCCAATTGTTCTAACATCATTTGTTAAAAAGACTGTTATTTAGCTACTTAACTGTGTTTGTACCTTAGTCAGAAATCAATGTATCATATTTGTGCATGTGTGTTTCTGGACTCCCAGTTCTCTTATTGATCAGTGTGGCTGCATCTTTGCCAACACCACAGTGTTTGGATATACTTAAACATATCATAGTGTTGAAGTAAATCTGGAAATCAGGTAGTGTGGGTCCTCCCTCCAATATTGTTAATTATTTTTCAAAATGATTTTGGCCATTCTAGATCCTTCATTTTTCCCTAGACTATCTATTTATTTATTGGATGAAGTTGAGCAGGGCAATACATTTTTCCTCATCCTTTTTTGTTTTCAGCCTGGATAATCACAACTGGCAAATCTTTAAGTGTGATAATTCTTCTCACTACTGAAAGCCCCTCTGGTGAAATTTTCATTTCTTTTATTATATATTTCAAGTCCAGAATTTCTTTGGTTCTTTTACAGTAATTTCTATCTTATTATTGGTATCATATTTTTGGTGGGACAACATTCTTACATTTTCTTTTATTTTTTAGATATGGTTTCCTTTACTTATTTGAATATGTTAAAAAATAATTGATTTAAGATTTTTGTCTAATAAGTCTAATGTTACCCCTGGGCAAAGTATCAAGAGACAAGAGACCCGGAAAAAAAAGAAATTCCTCACACACCCTTTGGCACTCAGAGTTTTCCTTTTGCAGGGTCTTTTGTCAATGACACAGGTTTCCATTGCCTGAACTGGTCCATCCCTGTGGCAGTGCAGCTCTGGGACTGAAGCAGGCCTTGAAACAGGGCCAGGAGAAAAAAAAAGAAGAAAAAACAATGAAGATTCTAAATTTTTCTTTTCTTGTTCCTTTGGCTAGAAAGAGGGCCGATTCTCTCAGGATTTTGTTGTCTGCGCCCACTGCACAATTCTATGACTGGGACAATTGTTGGGCTAAATTTAGAAGATAAAAGAAAAAAAAAAAAACAAGCCCCAGGAAACTTAAATGGCATTTTTGTCACTCTTTTCCCCTCCCTAATGCACCTGTTCTTTCTTACTTTCAAGAGTCCTCAGGTAGATTTTTTTGTATTCTGTCTGGAGTTTTTAGTCATAATCAGCATGAAGACAGGTTGTAGGGGATTTACTCCATTGTGGTTAGCACATTTAATTGATCATGATGCAATTAAGATAATAAAAATAATGATTTTAATACTTGGAAATCATATAAGATTTTAAGACAAGTCAGGTTTCAAAGAAGAAATCATAGTGGAAGTATTAAATTTAAATATCTACACAGTTAAAATTTAAAATATCTAGAACTGAATGATAATGAAAATATCAGACATCAGAATTTGGGGATGCAGTGAAAGTGGTAACTTCAGAAAATTTTATAGCCCTATACAATAATGTTAGAAAAGAAAACAGGTTAAATTTAATGAGATACCTTTTAAATTGAACACATAAACTGATGTGTTCAATTTGAAAAGTTAGAAAAGGAAAATGGAGGTAACCCAAAGAAAGTGAAAAGGAGATAGTAAAGGTAAAAACAGAAATTAATGAAGTACAAGATGAAGATTTAACAAAGCTAAAAGTATCTTCTTTGAAAAGACTAATGAAATTGACAGACCTCTAGTGAAGTTGAGCAGTAAGAAAAGAAAGCAGATACAAATAACCGAGACTAGAAAAGAGAACATACCTGTAGATATGGTGGAGATTAAATGATGGTAAAAGACTATCATAGCTATATTTATGCTAATAAGGTTTACAATGTAAATGAAATGGGAAAATGCCTAGAAAATATGAAACTATTAAAACTCACTCAAGTAAGAAAGGAAATCCTGAATAATTATATAACTATGATATGTTGAATTGGTTTTGTCAAATCTTATCACAATAAACTCTTGGATTTACAGATGAATTCAAATATTCAAGGAATGAATTCCACTTATATTCTGCTTCTATACAAATTTTTCCCAATAATAGAAAAAGAAGAAATACTGCCCAACTCATTTTAGGAGGTCAGTGTGACAAAGATAAGTTTAGGAGAAAGGAAAATTATAGTTCAATCTCATGAATATAGGTAATATCCTAAGCAAAGTAATAGGAAACAAAATATAGATAAAACACAAACTATACATAAAATATTATATATTGTTCATGACCAATATTTGCTTGCCTCAAAACATGAGTGATTTCTTGCTTGAAAATCCATTAATCCATAAAATTAATAATTTAATAATATTATGGTTAGCTCAGTATATGACATAATCTGAGAAAAACTCAAGAGTTATCAGGCAATAGAAAGGAAAATTTTTAACCTGGTTATAGGTATCTCTCCAAAACCTACAACAAATACCAATCTTAGTGAAGAAACATTAGAAACATTCCCTTTAATATCAGCTAAAAATAAAGAAGCCTTTGCTTCTATTCAGCAGTTTACAAGAGGTTCTAGCCAATTCACTAAGAAACAGTGAGAAAAAGAAGGTTGAAAGGTCAGGAAAAAAGTTTTTATAATTATACACATAGAATCCCCCAAACAATATGCAAATAAAATTATTAGAATTAATAAAAGTGTTTAGAAAATGACAGGCCATGTGATCAATATGCCTCAAATTGAGTGATTTATAGTAAATGTATTTGACAATATAGTAAATAAGTAATATCAATGACAATAGCAGCAAAAATATGAAGAACATAGGAATAAATTAAAGAAGAATGTATTGAGCAAATCATCAGATTTTACTGAGAGATACTGAAAAAACAGCTAAATAGTAAGAGACATGCCATGTACATGGCTTTCAAAGCTCAGTATCTTGAAAGTGTTAAATATCTTGTAATTAAATTCAATGCAAATTCAATACATATCTAAATAGGACTGTCCTTAGAATTTGGCAAATAATTTGGCTTTAATGCTAGATGCCTCTCTTGCTCCTCAAAAAAACCAAAACCACACAATAAGACAATAGCCCGTAGAGTCATATAAATTGAGGGCTTCTAAGTGGTCAGTGTGATCTGTGGCTCTGAGAGATCTAAGTTGAATAATTAGAGATGGCAGTCATTGGACATTGAATAGGAGGTAATGAAAACGCAGCAAATGTCTTTCAGAATTTGCTTTGGAAAAGAACAACCCTTTCTAAATAAGAGCATCCACATAATGATTCTTGAGCTGCCATCAGATCCAAATCTCTAGAAAGGTAGAAGTCACTATACCTTGATCCATTGCAGACAATGGACAACATTTCCATTGTTCGGTATGTCTTGTGTTAGGGAATGATGTACTGCTTGCATAACTTTTAATTCTTATGAAATGAGTATTGTGGATTGAGCTTGCTTATAGGGATATGAGAGTAAAGGATGAAGCCAGAGCTCCTCTGTAGGGGGTAAAGTCTCTCCTATAGGGTAAGCTTACTCCTTGTCCCAGTTATCTGGGGGAACAGGTCTATTTCATATCAGAAACTAGAACTGGAGAGAAGAGGCCCAGGTAAGCAGAAGGGACTTGATCTCTTCTATGGTCTTGATATCAGAGAAGGGCTGTTAGGATAGCTAGGAGGAGACTCAGCAGTGATGAGTGTTAAGATGGCCCTGACAGGTGGAGGCAGGCTGGGAGCTGAGCTGGCAGGGAGCCAGGAAAGGGGGCCAACCCTTTGAAGCTAGTTAATGGCAGTCTGTCTAGATTGGAAGTAAAGTGCTATAGGTCTTTGGGCCCTGGGAATGAGCTCGTTGTTGTAAACCCAGACTTAGACAGTAAAGTCAGTCTCCCTATTCCTTCAGTTTTTATGTACTCATTGCTTTCCATTTGGGTTCAGTAAAATTTTGAAAGTTCTGGGCAGTCTCAGCTGAGCTCAGTGGGTGCCTGGGGAAGGGCCTGTGTTCTGCATGAATTGCAGAAGCCTTATATAGAAAAGGCTTTATATATAAAGGAGAAGCCATAGTTTACTTGTTCTTGACCACTAAGGTATTGGAAGTGCAGAATGAAGGAGTTTAGTGGGGAGCATGGACATGGACCTTGCCTTTTCAAGTACCACTGAAGCCACGTCTAGAGAATTACCCCATCCCTGTTGGCCTTCCCCAAGTCAGACCATGGTCACCGTGCTTCTGTCGCCTCCTTGGGACTCAAAAATGAACTGTCTCCACTGGGGCAAGAGTCTGGACTTTTTATCACTCAACTACCAGGACAATGAGCTAAAGATCTAAACATTTTTCAATGACCTATGAAAACATGCGTGTTTCCGAAGTATGTGACTGGCTTCAAAATATGAAAATGGTAAAATGGTTAAAAAGTTACTTTTAAATATCTGCATGTTCATTGGTCTACTCCAATTCAACTCTTGTGCAGTTGTATATATTTTATGTGAGATACAGGTGCATTTTAATATGACGTGAATTGAGGATTTCAAAAATAAAAAGTGTAATGGATCTGGTAGCATCTTAAATTCTCTCCCCAAGCCCCTCCCTCTGGGTGCCAAGCAGCCTCTAGTCCACCAGAGGGCGCACCAAGCAGGTGCTAAATTTGCTTTGCCAGGATCCCCTCCTCCTAGAAGGTTCCCGCTGGTCTCCCAGGTTCACCTCTCCTTCTTCCCTCTCTCTGAGCCTTGGTTTTCTGGCCTGTAAATTTGGGGTAATGACACCTCCCTCAACGTCCTACAGAAGGCACTCACGATTCTGGGGTAATGGTAGTCCTTAGGGAGGAGGGAACTGGAAGTTTCCTTTTGTCTGAGACGCCTTGGCTGAGATGCCGAGGGACTGAGGAATGGGCACCCATAGTGAGATCCATTTGTTGCCTTCTTATTTCTCCCAAAGGACAAAGCTGGCGCAGAGATGGAGGAGTGGGGGGAGTAGGGGCATTAAGGGCATGCACTGGCATTGCACATTTTGACTGAGGACTGCTGTTTTTCCTTGCTAACATTTATTATTTCAAAATGCTATCTGAGCTCAGACGAGGCTTAGAGATCTGGCTGGAGTGGCAGGGTGGGTGGAGACAAAATTAGGGAGGTTTTATGGGGGACTTAGTGTTGAACTCAATGTGGAAGGCCTGTTCGGTTTTGTTTTTTAATTAAACAACTTACTAAGAGGAGCCTGAGACATGAAAACCAGATGTAATGTATCTTGAATGGGATCCTAGAACAGAAAAGGACATTAGGTAAAATCTAAGGAGACCTGAATAAATGATGGACTTAAGTTAATAACAATGTATCAGCATTGGTTCATTAAGTGTAACAAATGTGCCATACCAACATAAACCGTTAAAGATAAGGAACCAGGGTACAGGGTATATGGGAAGTCTCTGTACTATACTTGATTTTTTTTCTGCAAATCTAAAACTGTTCTAAATTTAAAGCTTTATTTAAAAAAATCAAACACATTACTTTTCGAATTATAAAATAAAAATGGTACAGAAAGTTTACAAAATATGGGAAAGAAACCAAAAAAAAAAAAAAAAAGGAAAGTGGATTATGTTTCTCAGTTCTCATTCAGAGAAATCTACCATTAATAGTTTGATGTATAGTCTTTCTTTTAAATCTTATGTATTTATAAAATTATATCTCACTGAACTTACTTCTTTGAAACCTTCCTTTTTCAGTGTACTTCTTTCTATGCCATTCCATTTTCTTCTCTTGCATCATTTTTCATGTCCATTTTACATTCCATTGAGTAAATGTGCCAGAGTTTATTTAATCAATGTCTTTATGTGTATATAAATTGTTTCCAGATTTTTACTATTGTAAAAATTCTGTAATAATCATATTTGGAGCTAAATTTTGCAAAATAGTCATATTTATTTCCTCAGGGGGAATGTGCATAGGCACAATCTGGGGTCATTTTAATCCAATTTTAATCTAATATGATCCCATTTTTATCCCTTCTAGATGTGGGATTATAGAGTCAAAGAATAAATGCATATGTAATTTTTTTGCTGTATGTAGGCAATATACCATCCTGCATTCCCACAAGCCATGTATAAGTGTTCTTGTTTCTCCCAGTCTCACTAACTGGGTATGTTGTGAAGTTTTTGGATGACCAGACCCAGGGAGAGATAGAGCAAGATAAACAATAGACAATAGAAACAGACCCAGAGGATAAATAGAGGTGGGCCAAATAAGAAGAGAAATGCCAGCATAATACAGGGAAACACTTTCTGACAGTCAGTGCTGTCTAATGACAGCATGACCTTCTCAGGAATTGATAGGCCTTCTGCCGCTGGAGATGTTCAAGGAGAGATGATCATCCAACAGTATGGGGTAGAGAAGTTTTCAGCAACTTGGTATCTGGACCAGGGACTTTTAATGCCTGGAGAAAAACACACCACCATATTGATTGGTTGCCTCATTTTAAATCCATGAACCCATGATTAAGGGACTTAATTAGACCTTTATAGCTACCAGGAAATCATATGACCTTAGTGCATTCACTTAAGACCACTTCTAGACCATTTACTTCTTGACCACTCTTTCACATCTTCTCAAAGACCCCAACACCTCCTCCATCATCCCTATTCTCAGCTCCTGCCCTTGCTTCCTGCCTCATTGAGAAAATGACATCAATCAGAAAAGAGTCTCCACTGACTTCCCTAAAACTCGTATACACTGCTGGTATCTGTTCCTAGGTACTCGTCTCCCATTAGTTGCCATAGATGAACTTTCTGTGCTCCTAGGCAGAGCGATTTGTTCCATTTGTGCACTGAATCCCATCCTCTTTCCACTACTGGAAGGCATTGCTCCAGCTTTTTTCTATCTTTCTCTGCCCTCATTTCCTCATAACTCCTCTCCCTCCCACCCTCATTCACTTTGCTCCATCTCACTGGCTCTTGCTCAGACAAAAGACACTCTTGCCTTGGAGCCTTTGCCTTGACTATTTCCTTTCCTTGGAAAGCTCTTGTCACAGATAACCATCTGCATAACACTTACCTATTTGCATTGAGGAGATTGAAAAAAACAGTCTAATTGTAGGCTCTTTACAAGAGGTGTTTAAAATAAGAACACAGGAAGGGCAGAAGTAAAAGAATGAACAAGCAAACTGTAAACAAAATTATGATAGCGTAGTTGTACTAATTTTGAGTAAAGCTGGCTTTGAGGCAAAAAGCATCAGGTCCACCTTATCATAACAAAATTACATTCTGACAGGATGTAAGAATTATATATGTATATGCACCTAATAACACAACTTCAAAACATCAGAAATCCACCATTATGGTGAGACATTCTGACACACCTATCTTACTAATTACCTCCTAGCATGGGAATGGTCTGTTTATGTCTCTTTCTGCACTATAGACCATGAGCAACCAGAGGTCAGAGACTGCCTTGATCATTTGTATCCCAAGTGATGCACATAGTGCTAGGCATAGGCCTGGTCTTCATTCATTGTTTGCTGGGCTGAAGTTCCTCCAGCTCTAGTGAGGCCACTGTGTTCTGAAGTAGCACATTCTTTTTTGGGAATGCTGTTACTCTTAGAAAGTTCTTAGTCTTCTGGATTGAAAACTGTCCTCCCTCCTCTCCTTAGCTTTTCTAATGGGTTGTAGGCATAGATGGATTCTAGAGAATTTCCCTCTAGGAAAAATGGGTGTGTCTAAGGCCAGACCTTTTAAACTGTAGGTGGGTATTAATTGCAGGGTATTTAAAGTAGATCAATTTTTTCTTTCGTACAAAGTCCTAGGCTGGGTATGGTTTCTATTAGAAGGATCCTTTCTCACTAATTATCCATCCATCCTCAATAATATATCTGAGGGTTGGCATTAAGGCTTTTCAATTATTCAAATTGTCAGTTTTCATCGACTGGTGAAATTTTTCTGGAAGCTCTTGTGACAGCTGTCGTGTGTACTTGATAGCATAGCTAAAGCTCTTTCCTCTGTCTTCAGTAGGCCCTGAGCCAGAGGCTATACATCTGGGCCTATCAAGAGCATTATGGCAATTTAGTGCTTTTCTGGAGAATTCAGTGCTTCTTTAGAGAGATTTAAATGAGAGGAAGGTGGTGGGGATTTAGAGAGTTTATGCGTCTCGATTTTTCTCTGGGTTCTAGTTGTTTTGCATTTGCAGTGTGCACCCTCCCCCATTGTTTCTCTATTCTCTGTGTCCTGAGGAGCTGGTTCTCAGATCACACCACCTGGGCTCACTGGTTGGAGTCTTCCAGTGGAGATACCAGCTGGAGATAAGAGGGAGGAGTGGAGAGAGGTTAGGGAACTGCTTCCCTGCTTTGGTGCTGTGGTTTGGAGATTACCTCTTCCATGGTTCCACTGTGAAGTCATTTTCCCCTTGCCCATCTAGGCTTAGAAGTGGTAACACCTTCCCACAGTTTTCAGTTCCTGGGTGCCTCAAACTAGTTGTTTTTCTTTTAACCCTCACTATAAATAGCCCTTCATTAAATTGTCTTCTAAATCCCATCTAATTGGACATTTTTTTCCTGCTGAGACCTGCCTGGGATATGTAAATGTATAGAATATGCATTCTGCCTGAAAGATGAACCCTTTCCTTACTTGGTGTGTTCAAAGTTGTGGGGAAAATGGAAGTTCCTATGACCACAATTCTCACCTGACCCTAAACTACTTGATGATGTAATTGGCCTTCTGCTAGGCTAATGCGTCCACACCCATTAGCAATGAGAAAGTATTGACTGGGTCACTATATGAAGAGCTCTGCCCGGTGCTGTCAGGTCTATCTGGGAGGATGCTTACACTAGCTCTCGGGGGTTAAAGACTCTGCAACTCAGAGGGGGAAAGATGCTTACTTAGGATCACAGAGGTAAGAGATAAGCTTTGATCCTTTTTCCCTGTGTTGTGTTATTCCCAGTAACTGCTGGACCTTCTCTTGGTGCTGTCTTCAGCAAGGAGACATGGGAAAGGTACAGATTAGGACTTTTAGACTTGTAAGCAAAAGGAAAAAAAACAAATTCAAGTCAGCTTGAGGGAAATAAGAAAAATGTTGTCAGAAGCTAGAGGTGTCTCGTGGAACTTCCAGGACAGGAAGCTGTTGTGTCTCATGAGCCAGGAATAAAAATGCTCTTCTCAGGGACAATTCTTGGACTCCCAAGTCCTCGTCCTTGCAGGGGCTGGGTTTTCTGTTTGGCCCCTTTTATCGTTCTAGCATCTGGTTCCTGGATGGTTTCTGCTACTTTTCTGCTCTGTCCCATGGGGGAGCTACTTGCTCTACCATGCTGGAATCATTCCACGGAGTTTGCTGGATATCCAGTATGTGCCAGGCACTGCACTAGAGACAGGGCCTCTGTTCTTGTGGAGTGGAGCGTGGGGGAGAGACAGCCAATAATCAAACAAATAAGGACATTTGAGAGAGTGACAAGTAGTAATAATGGGGGAAGGACAGGGGCATCTTTTAGTTTGGGTTGTAGGGAAGACCTCTCAGAGGAAGATGATGTAACCTGAGACCTGAATGGAGAGAAGAATTATATAGAGTTTTGTGAGTCAGAGTAAAGGGTCTAGAGCTTTTATTCTACATACAATAAGTATTGCAGAGTTTCACGTTGGAGGCGTATGTGATTTCATTTACTGTTGAAGAATGACTGACTTCTTTGTGGTTAATGGAGTTCAGATGGTTAGGGATTCAGTATGGAGGTAGAGCAGACAGGACAGACTAACTAGTTGGCTGTCAGGGGATGGTGAGATAAGAGGAATAAAAAGATAACTCAGGTTTTTGATCACTTGGGTAGAGGTGGTACTGTTTAGTGACTTGTCTCAATTTCAGTTCACCAGTTCTATAATGTGGATAAAATGAGAGTTCCTGTGGCCAGGATTCTCACTTGGCCTTGGTTCACTAGCTCACTGTACACCTGTGGGCAATACATGGCTGTTGACTCTATAAAAAGAGTTGCAGTGCTCTGCATCTGACATGGTGGCAGGGCTGCAAGGCTGCAGGAGAGCAGAGCAGAGGCTGGAGTGGTGGCAGTGCTGAGGACAGAGGCCCATAGGACAGCTGTGCGGGATGACTGTGCAGAGAGGCCCAGAGGATGGCTGTGCGGACAGAGGGGCCCAGAGGCAGAGACCGGCTTGCTGCGTGCAGACTCACTCTGAGTGAATGGGATTCTAGTGACTGACCTGCCCCTTGGAAATAAAGTTGGGTATAATGCTTTCACCCCAAGAAAATTTTGCTGTCAATTTCTTTGGTCACATTGAATCCATAGTGAACTTGCCCGGGGCTGAAACCCATTGGCAAGACATACAGCCTCCCACTCTCCTGGTGGGGAAAGTTCATAACAGGCTCCAAAGTTTCCTCAGTGACTCCCAGTGCCTACCCTGACCTCCTCCATTGACAGGTCCTGTTCTTTCTGGGAATCTGGGTCATGTTCTACCAGGGCTGAAAGCAGACTCTCAGAGCAGCACCACACAGTTCCCACTTAAAGTGTTCCCCAGCCACAGTGAGGTAGAGTCCCAGCTGTTTTCATTTTTCCAATGATGGTAAACTCCCTGCAATCTCCATCTGAGACTCCTCTCAGACATGGGATCAGCCCTTGTCCTCAAACTTATCTGAAGTCACTGAGTTCTGCCTTGTGTAATTGCTCTCACTGGCTTCATTTCAGTATGTTTTTCAACCCTAGCGTGACCATGACTGCCATACCTAAAGACTGCCATTCTAACAGCAGAGCTGGGCTGTTCTTCCTTGACTCCTCAAGATCCTATCCCTATGTCTGCCCCTTTATTTGCCACAAATCCCAGGGTCTCCCCGTTTAGGAAAGGATGCTTTCACCTGTCCTTCCCCACCCTCTCTGAGCTTGCACTGGGCCTTCCCTCTCAGCAGCAGGTGTATTTCCTCCTGTCCTAGTGAACCTCTGCACCTGCACTCTTGTGTTGTACACTGTGAAACCTGTGGGGCCTAGAGTCAGAACCTGGTTTAAATCTTTGATCTACTAATGGGCTGAGTGATCTTAACCTCTCTCAGCCCCTGTCCCCTTCCTTCTGAAGTGACAACAGTAATTATACATCATTAGATTGTGGGGAGACATAGCTGGGGTAAGCTGTGGAAAATGCTTCGTACAGACAGGGCTCACATTCAAGAAGTGAATACCTGTTAACGTAGTAGTATCTATTTTTATTATTATTTTGATCCTGTCTCGAAGACCTCACTTCTTCAATTACCCTCAAACCTCATCTTTCTCCCTGATCCTAGGAGAACAAGAAAGTGGAAAAAGTAGACTCATTTTAGAGGTCAAAGTGGCTTCTAGAGCCAGGTCCTTGGCAGGTCTCCTTCCACAGGGACTCCTGAAGCTGTCCCACAGCCAGCTGGAGCATGCTCCTGAGAATCCAAGGGCCAGGGAATGGCCACTGAGTCACCCACTCAATGAGGCATCAAGACAGTGACAGATGTAGCATTTTCCCACTGCGTCTCTGCTGAGCTTGTCCCACTGTTTTTGGAAAGGTGCTGCCCTTTAGACTTTGGAAAGAGGGTTTATATCTTAGCGTATGATGTATGGCCATGGTTCAGATGCCTGTCTTGCCAATGGGTTTCAGCCCAGGCAAGTTCACTGTGGATTCAATGTGACCAAAGAAATGACAGTAGAATGTTCTTGGGGTGAAAGGGTTATACCCAACTTTATTTCCACGGTGGCAGGTCAATCACTAAAATCCCATCCACTCAGAGCGAGTCTGCATGCGGCAAGCCAGTCTCTGCTCTGCTCTCCTGCAGCCTTACAGCCCTGCCACTGTGTTGCCCAGAGTATTGGGCAGGGCTCTTTATATAGAGTCAATAGCAACGTATTGCCCACATGTGTGAAGTGAGCTAGCCAACCAGGGCCAGGTGAGAATCCTGGCCACAGGAACCTTCACTTTATCCACAATGCCTGAGATTCCCCAGGAGTGTAGGGTTAAGGAGGCTGGCCAGGAAGGAGTGTGACTGGCCACACTGCTTATGCTGGCCTGGCACCCTGATGGCATTTATTCCTGAGATGAACAGCCTTTGATTCATTGTTCAGGAAGCAGGAGCTATAGCCTCTCCCACTAGAGTGGTGGTCCTCAAAGTTTGGTGGATATCAGAATCACCTGGAAGTCATTATACCAACTTGCTGGACCTGCTGAATCAGTAGTTCTGAGGCGAGGCCTGACAATTTTTATTTGCTATGTGATCCCAGGGCCTGCTGATAGGGCTGGTCTAGGACCCATCTTGGAAAACCTCCACCCTGGGGAATTGCACATTTGTACACTCACTACTACTGTTGCAGCTGGATGGAGGGGCAAGACAAAGGGGCAGGGGTCTTGGGTTTTTATTTCGACTTGCTTGTTCTGTGGCTATATTTCTGAAGGTGGTTTTTATTGTGAGTAAAGGAAGACAGCGTGTTACTTTAAGTAAGCAGGAAATTTGTTGGGAGGAGGCTCAGGAACTCTGAATTCAGTGAAGAGTTGAACAATTAAGGCTTGGGAAGGGCAGGGCAGCCCTGGGGCCCTCAGCACCTGGAATTGATGTTCTTGCTGTCCAGAAAACTCCAGTTAGGTGATCTGGCCACTAATAACCTCTAGTCCAGCCTGTTCAAATTCCAAATGCTCATGAAAGGTAATCTGATTGGTCCTCAAGGGGCAGGACCTTCCTGCCCTCACTCACTTAGGCAATGAGCCACAGCGGGTGTGTGGTGGAGAGGATGCAGAAGACTGTCAAGAAGATAGTCAGGGTTCCCCCCGCTCCCCGACAATGCCCCAACCTGAATAGCTGTGATCCCACTAGAGGGGCCTACTACAGTGACCATGACCAAGATTTTCCCTTCACTGGCCCCAGTTTCCCTATCTGAAAAATGAGGTTTTGGGGTTCGAACCTTATCACTGGACCAGTGTTTCTTTTTCAAAATGGATCTGCATCATAAACGCTTGGGATGCTTAAAAATAGAGACACACGTGTTCCATGGTGTGCTGCTAAATGGTCCACAGCAGGCTTTGGAAAACAAAGCCAGGTAAAACAAAACAAAACACCCTGGTTTGTAGTGTTTGCCCAGTTTCTGTGGTGGAAATAAATACTCCCACCATGGCCCATTTCAAGCTAGTAGAGTGAAGCCCCTGGACACAGAGTCGGGAAGAGAGGTGCAGCCAGGCTGCAGCCTCCACCTGCTTGCTGAATCAGGACCACTGAGGGAGGGAGACCTGGGAATCTGCATTTAATCCCCCAGGCAATTCTGGTGGATAGTAACATTTCAGATCCCCTGCGACCCCTTTCCAGCCCTGTTCTAATTATATTATAGGTTCTCACAGTGGCTCTCAAAGTTTTTCTCTTTTGAGAGCATTGCAGAGGAAGGCCTGGAGGGATGGGCGGGCCATTGCCCAGATGAGTTAATGGCATGTCTGCACCAGACCGTCTGGAACTCTGGGGCAGATTCACCTCTCTCTGGCTTCCCCGGGTGCCCTGTCCCGCCATCACTCGTGGAGGCAGGGCAGCATCTAGTTGTGCACATCTCAGGGACACTGGAGGGAACTGTGGGACATTAGGTGGCAGCTGTGGCTGCTGGGATTCTTGCCCATCTCTCATCTCTGTGGGTGGGCTGTCCTTTCAGCTGCTATCATCATGAACTTCTGATCTGATATCTCCATCCCTGGGCCTGAAGCCTGCCTGGTCATTAGCTATTTTTGTTCAGGTCCCTCATCTTGATAACCTTCCCTGAGCAGGTAGAGGACAGAGTAAAGGACATCGTCTCTTAGTTGAGATGGGCTGTGGCAGAGAAGCCATCACAGAGACCCCCGGAGACCCCCTGACTGACCAGTGCAGAGGCTGGAAGAGAGCATTGCAGAGGAAGGCCTGGAAGGATGGATGGGCCATTGTCTCAATGAATTAATGGCGTGTCTGCAGTGGGGCCAGTGCAGAAGCTGGGAAGATGGAAACTGAGGATGAGAAAGCACAGACTGTAGGAGCATAAATTCATCCTTTAGGGACCCTGCAGAAGAAACCTTTCAAACTCTGAAGTTAGGTGGCACATTTTGTTTTGAGCTGGAATGACCTCTGACTTTCTCCTGTTCTATAAAGTGTTTTTAGAGTGAGACTACAAGACCAGTAGTGTGCATATCACCTGAGAACTTTTTAGAAATTCAAATTCTCAGACTCAGAGGGTCTGTCTCTCTTAAAGCCATCACCTGACAACACAATTCTAGGCTCATTTATGCTCTTGGCTCTCGAGAAACCCCTTTCTGATCCAGAAGCCCCATAGGGATGCCATGCTGAGCTGTCCTCAGACTACAGGGTGGGCTGGCTTGTATCAGCAGAGACAACAGGGGAATTCTGGGTTGGGGATGAGGGTGGGAAACTATGAGAGATGATCATTCTGGATATGGCAGGCCTTCCTGAGGGCTCTCTAGTGGGGCTGCATGGGAGGACAGCCCAGGGCCAGCACAGCCTCTGCTTGGAGGTGTCCAGGTTGGTGTGGAAACTTCCTGGGCTGCTGAACTCTTCTCCTCTCTTCTTCTGCAGGCCTGTTCTCTTAACTCCCTGTGGTCTGGACTTTGCTACTTTTCTTACATCATGGCCCTGCCCATCTTCTCCCCCGCCCCTCTTCCACCAAATTCTTGTCATCTGTCTGCAGTATGGCTCCCGCTCCCTTGGGCAGCACGTGCTCTATTCTACATGAGCCTTGGGCTCTTATGCTGTACCTTGTCTTATGGGTCTTACCCGGCCTTGCCTGGGCCTGGAGGCTGGGAGCAATCCTCAGCCAGTCCCTAGACAGTGCCCAGAATCTCTGAGGTGCACCCTATACAATCCCTTCTGCCTTCTTCCCTTGACCGTGTAAGGTTTGCTGGGCAAACTGGACTGGGGGTTGACTATTGGTCTGGCTGGCTGAACTGTTAACTTGAAATCTTCTGTCCATTGAAGCCTGAACTTTACGTCTTGAAGTTACTTATGAAGTTGGTAGAGCTGGGATAGGCCTTTGGGGAGGGAAGAACATAGGCAGCCTAGTGAGGACCTTTGCCTGATGCAGCTCTGGACCATTCCTGAGGCTTCCACTTTGGCAGAAGAAACTATCTGTGGCTGCACCTCTGAGTGTACATGTGCATGTGTCTGTGTGTCTCTGTATTCATCTGAGGGTTCTCATGCATATATGTGTAGAATTCCCTCTATCACACAAGCTGTAAGGCCACAGGCAGGTGATGTAAATCATTTAACCTCCATTTTCCTGACCCGTATTATAGGAGTAATAATAACTTCTGCAGAAACTTGTTATGGTGTGAAATGAAACTGCATATGAGCCCTTGAGCCCAGTTCCTGGTGCTCATGTGTTAGGCTGTTATTACTAGATGCCTTGTACAAGTTACTTAGCCCCCCAATGCCTCAGTTTCCTCATGTGTGAACTGGGGATGATACCAGAATGAATACTGCTGTGAGGGTTAGGGAAGTTGATATCTGTAAAGTACCTAGTACCATGCAGTAAAAAATATTAGTAATTATAATGCCTGTTATCTTTCTGGGTATGGATGCATCTGGGTGTGAAACTCTGAGTTTGTGAATGTCTCTGAGCAAGTCTCTGTGTGTTTGTATGTATTTGCATATGTGTGTATCTGTGTTTATATGGTGAGGCAGACTTCCTGTCTGGGTGGAGTCGGCTGTTGGCCGAAGCCTGGACTCCCTGAGCCAGCCAGCGCCAGTGCTGGGGATGGAATTTCCATTAAGAATTAAGCAGGACAGAGCTGGGAAGCCAGGCAGGCAGAGGGGTGGGGGCCGAGGAGGATGAGGCTCCAACTCTGAGCTCCTTCAGCTGCCTCAGTTCTGAACTGCTGTGGAGAAGGCCTCTCTCTGCACCTTTGCTCCAAGTCACAGGTCTCGCTGGGGCCATGGCCCAGGAGGATGGGCAAGGAGAGAGGAGTTACTCACCAAGTCCTCTTTAGGGAGACTTGGAGTTGCTACAGCCAAGACGGGAGCCATGAGGCGGCCTCCTGGGAATGGAGAGGTAGCCAGCGAGGATATAGGCTGCTGGGGCCTGTGGGGCTGACAGGAGCCCAGGAAGCTGTGCTGTGCTGTATGTATCTGGGCAAGTGTGTGTGTGTTGGAAATTGCAGGGTGGGGGACATTGATACCAAGTGCTCTGAGGGAACATTTAGCAAATGAGGCTTTTTGCTAATATTTATCATATTTATGCTCTAACCTCATTTCATTTCTAGACTACTACAAAGTATTTTCACTTTCCAGGTACTTTTACATTCCTGATCTGATTTCATATTTTCAATAACCTGTGAGCTAGGCAGAGATTATTATGATCCCTATTGTAAATATGGGAAAACTGATCCTCAGAGAGTTTAGGTGACTAGTCCAAGGACACACAGTCAGGATGCAGTCAGGACTCTTCAGAGACAAAGTCCAGACTATTTTTATTACACTACCTGACCTCCTAGAAAAAGACTCAGAGAAATAATACTGCAAACTTTGGCCATTTGAGGAAGGCTGTGGCTCCAGTGTTAATGTGGGTGGCTGGGGCCCAAGCCCTGTCCCAAGGCCCTAAGACACCTTTGGTTGAGATAGGAAATGAAGCTCCTCTTGAGGGACCGGGGAGTAGAATCAGGCTTCTGGGATGGATAGAGGCTGGAGTCGAAGCTGGCTGTCTCAGGGGAGTGGCTTGGGCACCCACAGGGCCTGAGGTTCCCCAAAGAGCTGAGACAGTTAATGTCAGGAGTTGCAGTGTGTTCAGGGCCAGGGAGAAATCATCATTTTTAGCTGGGGCCTGAAAAAGGGAACAGGGATATCAGCACCAAGGAAGAAAGGCTGAGATGGGACCTGGAGTGGTCCTTGTGTCGTGGAGATGGAGCTGGCCTACCTCACCCTGAACACATAGTGGGAGCATATTGATAGTTTGTACATGAGGATTTAGGTTAGATGTCAAGGGGAACGTCCTAACAATGAGAGGATTCAAGTTTGGGAACAGGGCCCAAGGGAGGCCAATGGCTGCCTTTCTTTGGTGCTCCCTGAGAGTGGGTAGGGGCTCTCTATGCCCCCTGGGATTCACAGGAGGGCAGAGGAAATTGGGTGGCATGACTCTGCAGCTTCCTGCCAGTTCAAGAAGGCAACACTTCCGAGAGGGAGCCTTCTCTAGGTTTAGCCTACTGACACAAGGACGTCCAGAGGGGAAGTTTGATGTGCCCCAAGTGAGGAGTCTCAACAACCGCCTTCGTCATCGTTGGCACGTTGGTACGTTGGTGATCCGGAGGCGGCTGATCTGAAGGGCGATTTAGGTTCCGACCAGAGCCACCTGTGGTGAATGAACCAAGTCGCATTCCAAGCGCCTGGGGACAGCTCAAAGTTTGTCGGCTCCCTACGCAGAGGATATGAACTGCACCCAAACCCCTCCTTGTTTCGTTTCAACTCCAAGGGAAGCAATCGCTGCGCATTCCCTTCCCCTCTACAGATGTTGTCATGCGGGGCAGATGTGGGCATCCCACGCCAGACGGCTCTGAGGCTCCGGGGTGCTCACCCGCCGTGACCCCCGCCGGGTCCGGGGTGAGCCAGGTCTCTAATTAGACCTGACCGCGTCCCCATTCCAATGTTCCCCACAGACGGGGGTGCGGATTTCCACCGCCGGGCGCCTCCAAAATAGCTTCGTGGCCCGGCTGAGACTTCAGGCAGCGGTGGCCGGAGGCTTGGCAGGCAGCGCGCTGTTGCTGAAGGTCCTGTAACCGCCTGGCGGCGGGTGGGCGGGGGCGCGGGGCGGCGGCGGGGCAGCGGCGGCCCCTGGGCAGCGGCGGCCCCTGGGCTGCAGGCCTGGCGGACACTCGCGCCCTGCCTCCGCCGCTGCCTGTCTGCGCCGCGCTCACCGCGCGCTCTCCGAGTAAGTGGACTCCCTCCAATCCCGCGGCTGCCTTCGCACCCCGGGGCTGGACCTACCGGCCCAGTGGGGACAGAGCGTGTTCGTGACTGTTTGGACAGTAGGTGTAAGAGCGTCAGTGTGAGTGCTGGTGAATGGGAACGGGTGCCATGGCAGGGAGTGTGTCTGGGACGAGATTTTAGCATGTGGAACTTTCTAGCATGTGTTCCAGGGTGTGAGTGTGAGCCGGAGAGTTGGTCAGTATGTGCAGGGCCTTGGGTGTGGATGGTCTGGTGTGCCTGCAGGTGGCATGTGTGTCTGTGTGGCCCATATAGCCCTGTGTGGACCCCGCTGCTCCTGGGAAGTGCATTCCTGTGTATGGTAGGAAGGCTCCCGTGGGCTGAGCCAGTGCATCGGGTGGATGCATGTGTGTGAGCGACCCTTGAAGGCAGAGGCTGTCATCTGAGACACTCTAGGGTGACTGGACTTGTCCCCAGCTGGGGTGTCTTCTCTGTGGGTCATATGGCTTTGGTTTCTCAGGACTGTAGGCAGGTTTCTCAGAGCCCCTCTCACCTCAGTGTTGGGCAGAGGCTCTGAGCTACACCAACTGGCTGAAGAGGGTGGGGAGACAGCTTGTGGGGACCCCACTGTTGCTCCAGGCAGGAGGACAATGAAAGAGACCACATAGTCATGCTCATCCATAAACACTCACAGGGTGTACACACACATTTCTGCCATGCACACCAGTATTGCATGTACTTCTCAGGACATTTATGCAAACACTTAGACACTTTCTATACATACACCTGCAGACAATGTTGTGTGTGCAACAGGCATCTACATGTGTAAAATATGCAAGTACACAAACCTGCGCCCTTGGCTTGACCCACTCTCAGCTTCCAGGCCCCCTTTTAATGTCCCTTTAGCTTACACGGGGCATCTTGGGCAATAAGCCCAAGAAACTGAATTTGGTAGAGAATATCTTAAGTCAGGGGGGCTTTGGCTGGGGGTTGAGGGCAGATGGTGAGAGAGTGCCTTTGGGTTTCCCATTTGATCTGGAACTGAGGCTGCCCATGGAACCTCGGGGCCTCAGGATCTGGGATTAGGAAGCAGCTTTTCCTTTTCAAGTGAAAAGGCCAGTCTTGCAAGGCTGAGGCAGAACTCAGCACCTGTTACAGAATATCAGTGAGCTTTCTGTGGGTTGGGGTCTGGACAGTCATTGACAGGGAGGAACAGTGGGTTGGACTGATTCCTTCTCTTCTTTGGTTTTGATCCACCCTATTTTGAGTCTTCCTTTTGCAGGCCAGGCTGTAAGTGCCCACCTTGCTTTACTCTTCTCCTGTTTCCTAGTGGTTGGGGCTTTTCTTGATAGAATCTTGTTCTCCCTGACCTCCTTCCCCTGGGGACTCCTGGGGATGAACTAAACAGTGCTTGGAAGAATAGGTGCCCCAAATATCAGCTGGTCATTGTTCTTATTGTTGCTGGTATTATGGTTTCCAGACCCCTCCTCTCTTGGTCATTCTCCTCTAGACAGGCTTCAGTGAGGTGCCTGGACTCTTCTAATGTGCTCCTTCAGCTGGAAAGGGAGAAAGATAACATTGACTTTTTCTTCCAGAGTGTTTATGGTTTGGTCCAAGGAGGGCCTGAGGTCTCATCCCACCAAGTCCCCTAATATTTAGGAAAACAGATGGGCTTTAGTCATTTCTTGAGGGGCTGCTAAGATCTACCTTCCTCTGGCCTGGTCCTCTGCCTAACCCTTGGGGATGTTGAAAAGAGGGTAGGCTGTGGTCAGCCTTGCAGCCTTCTTGCAGAGTGAATGTGGCAGGGGAAGTAAGTCTCCATGCCTTCCCTAGCCTTCTCCTTTGTGGGGGCTCCCAGCCTTCTTAGGACTCAGGAAAAGACTCTGGAAAACTGAAGGAGTCATAACGACTCAGTCTCAGGCTGTTCCCCCCTTGTTTTTTCTTTTTTGTATAAATACCTACCTATAAGAATTTAAGAGCAACACTGAGGAATCACAGAACATCAGGGCAACCCCACTAAGTTAACATAGTTCTAGTTTAAATAAGAGAAATAAGACAACAGAATAATAACAATAACAAGTACCATTTATTGAATCTTTAATGTATACTTTATTTCATTTATTTTTTCACAACTTTGTTAGGTAATAATCCCTTTTTATTTATTTTCTGAAGGAAATTGAAGCTTAGAGTACTCAAGGGATTTTTACAGGTCTGTGTAACTCCTGAGCTTATAATATAATCTTCTTACTTACTTGTTTCTCTTCTTACTTGGGCTGCTAGAAAGCTCATAGTCCCTTATATCACTTCATCCTAGTAATTGTGTTAGTTGGAACTCTGGCTTTGCCTTTTAATTTCTTCTTTAGTAATTCATAGTATACAGATCTTTAACTGTAAACTCCCACATTCCTTGTAGAAAGAGATCAGAATAAGTAAATGAACAGCCAGCAATTAAGCACTCTGTTGGTCTGTTGAGAATGGGAACTATGTTGCATGGATTTTTTTGGGTACTTCTCCAGTCTGAAATATTTCATCTGGTTTTTAAACATTATATCTCAGTTTTGGCTTCTGTATCTTTGGGCTCTGATTCATGACCTTGTCTTGGGGCTTTTCTTCCTAGTAGCCCTAGATAATGCCCATATCTGTGCTGGCTTAGACAGTGGGGATTGTTGAGAATGAATTGGGCCATTGATAATTGTCCCATGCTCTAAATACTTAAGCTGCCAGCTCCCTCCTGTCTCAAAAGCGTGTGTGTCTGGTTGCCTGAAGGAGTTTGACCCCTGCCCTAAGCCTGACCTTGACCCTATGGTCACCCCTTCTTTACATGACCCTGCCTAAGCCAGGGGCTCTGCTGGGAGACCTGTGTCTCTTGGATGTGAGCTCTGCCTCCCCCAGTGTGGACCACACAGTCTCTGGTCAGAGATGGCTTTTCTGGAGCCAGAACTCAGGACAAGGATTATGGGCATTGAAATGTGGAGGAACACATGCTGGGATGCTTTTCTACCCCCTTCCCTTCACCTATGAGGCCATAGGCTAGTGCTCACTTCTTTCTCTTTCCTAATGAGGGGGGTCTCAGGTCTGCCAGGTAGTTAGGGAATCATTTGTTACCTCTTAGTCTGTAAGAGAGATGGGTTGCCAGGGGCATCTGAATGCCAGGCAGGGCTCTAGCCACATCACAAAGTTCTAGCTAGTTTATTCCGAGAACTTTACCCTGCCCAAGGCTGTTAATGTTTGGAAAGGGAAGCAGTGAGGGGCAATGCTTAACACTAAAGAATGATTCGAAGTGCTTCCATGGTGGGTTTTCAGGCATTGTGTTGGGATCCGCTTCTCAGTATGCATTGACTCAGTATACTGTTGCCCACTTTTAAGAGTAATCCTCCCAGAAGCATTTGGTTACAAAGTGGGAAGGAGGACCCACTGGCCCGAGGCCCTGGGAAAGGCCTGACACTGGATGATGTGCTGGTGGGTCGATGCAATGATGCAAGCGAGGGGTTTGTTCCCCCCCAGGGAAATGTCATCTCAAAAAGGTAAGACTAAGACATGATTGAATGTCTGCTGAGCATTCTGGCTGTTTCCTGGGCTTTAGGCTCAACCAAGTGAAAAAATCCAGGAAGAGCACTTTAGGTGAACAGTCAGAACTCCTGTGGGGGATGACTGACTCACGGTTATGCACATTTATTTAGTACCTACTAAAGGCCAACTGGTTTGTTAGGTACTTTGCATCTTTTGTTTCATGAAACCTCTGGGACAACCCTGTGAGACAGATAGTATTATTTTATAGATAAGGAAACTTAGGCACAGTGATGTTAAATGTTTGGCCCTAATCAGAGTCAACAGTAATTCTATCCCAGGTCTGTCTGATGCCAGAGCCTGTAGTGAATGCTCACTTGTCACTCTCCCAGTTCCAAACCCTTGAAAGCAGGAAAATGCACCCCTTTGGACCAACTGGTAAAGAGTTAAGGGCCTCACTTCTCTGGCTGCAGGGCCTGAAGGTCATCACCCTCATTGGCCTTCGCAGCCTCAGACTCAGACTGCTTTCTGTGGGAAGCAGGGGTTTTGTGGGGAAGAGCTCCTGGGCAGGGCAGGGAATCACCTCCAGCTTCCCCCACCCATCACCAGCTGGGGCGGGCAGCACTGGACTTCTGTGGCTTCATTTCTCCCCCAGAACAATCTCTGTTCTGGGAATGGAGCCTCCACCCAGACCCTGTGATCCAGCCAGCCTGGCCTCCCCTCCCCCAGCTCCAGAGTCCCCCCTTAGTGCCAAGCTCTGGGGGCTGCCTGATCCTCTGAGGACGTCTCTGGGCAGACCAGACCCCGTTGGCATGATGCAGCGTCTGTAGGCGTCAGCAATTTGGCTGGGTAATTGTGTATAGTGTTTACTTTCTGCTGGAGAAATGGAGGTTTTGTCTTACAACACAAATATCCTGGGTTTGGAAACCATGTGAAATATAGCCTGCGGTCTGGGAGTGTGGGCTGCGCTGTGGGCCTGTTTAAAAGACAGGGTTGAGAGACAAAATGACTGACTCAGGCCATCTTACTGCCACTGATGGAGGATCAGAGGAGAGCTGTACTGTACGTACTGGCAATGTGCAGAGAAAAGAGCATGGGTGTTGCAGCCAGACAGTTGACCTGGAGCCTCAGTTTCCTCACCTGTAAAATGGCGTACAATTTGTACTCATTGTGCAATGGTGAGACTAGAACTAGAAAGTTTATTGAAGCACAGTGTCTGGTATAGAATAGGACAAGAACCATAAATGGCATATCCTTCCTTCTCATCCTACCCACCTTCTGGGAAAGAATACTGGACTGACTGGCAAGAGATCTGGATTCCAGCTCTAGCTCAGCTCTGGGTATGTTGTGCTCTCTTACTCTCTTTGGGCCTCACTTTCCTTGTGTGTAAATAATGGAAAAACTATTTCCCTCACTCGTCTGTGTTTTTTGAGGATAATGAAAGAGACTAAAGTCACGGGGATCTCTTGGAAAGAGCAGAAAGTTCAGTCACTATTATTCATTTATTCATGCTGCACGTACTAATTGAGATCCTGTGATGTGCCAAGACCTAAGCAAGGCACTGGGCACACAGGTGAGTAGGGAATATCCTGGTCTGCAAGCAGCACTCAGACCATGTGTCAAGACAGGTTTGTAAACAGAGTTACAGCCCTATCTGTGGGACATGATCGTGGCAGATATGGAGGTATTGATGTATCAGAAGAGGAAGTCTCATCCCTAACCGGGGTGATCAGAGAGGCCTTCCCAGAGGTGAAAATTCTTTGTCTGGATTTTGAAAGATAATGGGAAGTTTCCAGGAGGAGAAGAGGTGGACACCATCTTACTCTTTTCTGCTATACAGACCTTTGCTTAGTCCCTTGGGCTTGTTGTGCTCCTCCTGCCTTTGGCCTTTGCATTTGCTGTTCCTCTGCTTAGAACACTTTTCCTTCATGTCTTCACCTATTGAATTTTTACTTATCCCTCAGTTCTCAGCTTAACTGCCACTTACATGACCTCCATGATCAGGTTAATTCCCATTTTATAAGGCTTTAAAACACCATGTGCCCCCCTTCAAGGCTTTATCATAGTTGCAATTTTTGCATTTCTTTACAATGATTGATAATTAATGCTTGTTTTTCCTATCTGATAATGAACTATGTAAAGGCTGGGACCATGTCTGGTTTTGCTCCTCACTTTATCTTAGTAGTTAGCACGTTGCTGACATGTCACGAATATTTGTTGGATGACTGACTGAATGAATGAATGAATGAATTACATTTGTCAGTTCAGCAACCAGGGGTTCAGTAGAATAAAAATTCTAAGGGAGAAGTAGATTTGGGGAGGAAGATAATAATTTATTTTAGGACATGTTGCATTTGAAGTGCCTGGCAGACACAATCTGCCCCACAAAATCTTAATATTCTCTGGGCAAACTCTCAGGCTGTCATGGAGGAGCTCCTGGAGTACTGGTGATAGGATATCTAATTCCTGGACAACTCTAAGGAAATCCTTCAAGGAGGCAGCTAAGTCACATGGCATCCTTAGGCTGTGGCTTCTGCATCTACCCCTCTCTCTGGTTTGTAGATGATACAGGAGAGTTGAGGGTCCTCCAGGTGATGCTGACTTGGCTCATGGTTGCTTGTATGAAAGATCTTTACAAACTTTTGTGAAGGATCTTTGCATCCTGAGAGTTACTTGCATGATACGTTACATCCCATGATAAGTGACTTGTAGGATACATCACACCCAGGAGCTTCCAGTCTCTCCCTGAGCCCTCTAGACTGCATTAGGTCTGCAAGAGAATTCGGAGAGCATCTTACCAAGTCCAGCAAGCCATTCTTGTAACAATATCATAGCACTAGATGACCCATTCAGTCACTTTGGCTCGCTTGCTCTTTTTTTTTTTTTTAACTGAGGTATAGTTGATATACAATATTATGTTGGTTTCAGGTGTATCACACTGTGATTTAACAATTACATACATTACTAAATGCCCACCATGATAAGTGTAGTTGCCATCTACCATCATATAAAGATATGACAGCATTACTGGCTATACTGATTATATTCCTGGCAAGCCCAGAATGAATGGTGTCAGCCTATCAGTATTGTAGGTGCCCTGTGGTCTAGCATGGGCAGTGATCAGAGTAAGCTTCTAGGAGGAGGCCACATTTATGTTGACTCTTGATAGGTGGGGATGGCAAGTCAGTCCTGAAGAATAGCAGGACACTTGCCTTGAAGCTTGAACAGAAGGGAATACAGGATGGTAATGCCAAAAGACGTGGCTGGGCTGGAAATGGGGCCTGCAGATTCATGAGAGTTCAGACCTGAGCTGAGAGATACTGGAGAGATAACAGGTTTTCAAGGAGATGTTATAAGAGCTGTATTTTAAGAGGCTAAAACTAACATTGAAATGAGGTGGGTAGACTGGGGCTGGGAGGCCAGCAAGAAGACAAGTGCCTTGTGTAAACTGTCTTAGCCTTATGGCCAGCAGGGCCCCTGAGGTTGGGGGAACTATTGGGGCAGTGCCCAAATGCACAGTGGGCAGCGATGCAATGATGTGGGGGCTCTAATGGCTACCATAAGGAGCACGTGATGTGAGTGGCTGTCACTGGGACAAACCCCAGATGTTCTCCTGTAATGTATAGCTGCCTTCCGGTGAACAACCCAAAGCCATCCTGAGTTCTGGGCAGGGCAAGCTGGAGAAGAGAGTTCAGGTATGGCTTCTGGCCGTGAATAACTCTTTTAGAAGCTTCTGAGGAGGAGGGCTGTTGAATTGTAGGAGCAGTAGATTCAGATTAGGAGCTCATTTAATCTACTACTCGCCTTTCATACATAGGAAATTGAAAGCCCAGAAAAGGAGCATAAATTGTCCAAGGCCATGTAGAGTACATGTGCAGAGAAAGGTCAAGCATCTTATTTGAACTCATGTTGGAGGAATTATCATGTTTTATTTAATTATGCATATGTATTTCTTTCAATAGGAGAAGAACATTCAAGAAGAAAATAGTTTAATTCATTTACTTCTCTATTGTTTAGCTGGGACCTGATAAGAGCAGATGGTTTGCCTGACCCAGGACAATACTGTCTCCTCTCTTGACCCAGACCAAGGAAGATGTTAGACCGGTCTCAGAGGGGGCCAGATGTGGGATCAGAAAGAGCTGCCTGTGGGCAGGGGTGGAACCTGGCTCTGGATCCCTTGTGTATCCGCATGGCTTGATCTGTGACCATTTCTACCTCCATTATACTCACAGCTGTTGGCAAAGGCTCCCTAGGGGCCATGGATATGAGTGAGTAGAGGCAGCTGCTGCCACAAAGGTACCTGCAGAGGGGAAGAGGAGACTGGTGGGTGGGGGCTTGGGGTGTCCTATGCCTGAGGCCACTGCAAGAGACAAAGTCCCTGCCCAGCTCCAGACCAAGAGCAGCCCACAGGGGGTTTCATGGCCTCCAGATGGGCACCCAAAGTCCAGTGTTTGGTCTGGCCTGAGGCTGGACCTCCAGGAACTTCACCAGACTCACTTATTTGCTCCCCTACTATTCCAAGCAACTGAAGGCTACTTCATCAAGAAAACATTCTGTTCTTTCCCCACAGCATGCCCAAGACCATGACTTAACAGCAGGATTTCAGTCGAAATTGTCCTTTGACACACCTCCATCCCCACCTCCAGGATCCTAGCAGGGAGGGCCGAGCTGGAGACAATTTCCTGAAGAGTCAGAAGGATTTAGGCCATAGCTCCTGTCAGCCGGTTCCCTGGGGTCAGCATCAGTGCTGCACTGGCCACTGGTTCTTAAGTTCTTGGTCAACATGTTCTGTTTGTTTTGTGCTGTGGAGTTGGCAGAAGAATTTCCACATGGAGGAGAGTGAGTTATACTCATGAGCAAACTGAACGTGTAGAGACAGGAAAGTAAGTGTCCCCAAATTCAGCAGCCCTCAGTGAATGTCCTGGGGGATGGCAGTGGTGTTTTCTTCAGGTGTGGAGTCATGTTATGCTCTGTAAGGTAGAATCATGGACCAGGCCAGGGTTTGGACAGAACATGAGAGGGAGAGAAGAAAGAAGTCGGGTTCTAGTCCAGGTTCAGCTTCAACTTTGCTTTGTGATTTGGGCAAGCCATTTGCCCTCTCTGAGCCTTTGTCTCCCTTTGTACAAACTAGGGGTTTGGAAAAGACAAGTTCCGAGGACCTGTTCTCCTGTAACATTCCCTGTTTCTTGCTTACATTATGCTAGTAGTAATTTTGGTTAGGATCCAAATTTCTAGATTTCTAATTGCATCAGGACTCATTTTTTATTTTGCCTGAAATTCTACATTTATAGATTAATTCCTTTGGATCTTTTAAGAGACTTATTTCCAAAAACTGTATTGTCTAACAAAATGCCTCTTATTTTTATGACACTGGATACAAACCAGTGTCATCTCCATTATTATATTTCAGTCTTTGCAACAACTGTGCCAGTTAATCAAAAATATATATTATCTCCTGTTTGCATATGAGAAAAGAGGCCCAGAGGAATTTAAGTAATTTGATAAAGTTCACAAATTTAGTTACTGGCAGAGCTGAGAAGAGCCTGCTGGTTTCTTGGTTGCTGTTCTGTGCTCTCTTGTGCCTCTCTTTGGGTTTGGGAAGGGGAGTCCTGAGGACTATGTGGTATGGAGGCTGCAGTGTTCATCAGGTGGGAGAAATGTCAGGATGAGGAAGTTTGTCTCCACATACCTGTACCATGTAAAGTTGAAGTGTTCTCAGCTTGGGGCAGCTCCTCCCTCCCAACCTGGGCACAGTGCAAGGGGCTATGCTGGCCCCTGTGCTTGGATATGCAAAGGTAGGTCAGGGCAGAAAGAAGGCCCTCTGCAAAGAGCTTTTAAATTGATCCTGCTCTGCTGTCTGTTGTAAACTATTTTAGCAGGGTGGTGGGTGTCTGGCCAAGCCCAATTCTTCCTTTTCCCCCCAGCTCTACTGAAATATAATTGACATATAACACTGTGTAAGTTTAAGGAGTGCAATGTGATGATTTGATATACATATTTATTCTGAAATGACTACCACAGTAATGTGAGTTAACACATCATTCACCTACGTAGTTACCTTTCGGGTGTGTGTTGAGAATATTGCAGATCTGCTCTCTTAGCAACTCTCAAATATACAATGCAGTATTGTTAATTATAGTCAACATGCTGTATATTACATCCTCAGAACTTACTCTTCTTGTAACTGAAAATTTCACCCTTTGATCTCTCTCCATTTGCCCCAACCCCTATTCCCTGGGAAATCACTATTCTACTCTCTGTTTCGATGAATTCAGCTCTTTTAGATTCCACATGTAAGCGAGGTCATACAGTATTTGTCTTTCTTTGTCTGAGTTACTTCACTTAGCATAACGCTCTCAAGGTTTGTCCATGTTGTTGCACATGGCAGGATTTCCTCCTTTTTTATGGCTGAATAGTATTTCATTGTATATGTACCCCACATTTTCTTTATCCATTCATCCATTGAAGGACACTTAAGTTGTTTCCATGCCTTGACTATTGTGAATAATGCTGCAAGGAATATGGAAGTGCAGGTATTTCTTTGAGAGAGCAATTTCATTTCCTTCAGATATATACCTAAAAGTGAGATCGCTAGATCATATAATAATTCTCTTTTCAATTTTTTGAAGAACCTCCACACTATTTTCCATAGTGGCTACACCAGTTCACACTGTCACCAACAGTGCCCAAGGATTCCCTTTACTCCACATTCTAGCCAGCACTTCTATCTCTTGTCTTTTTGATGATGACCATTCTAACACTGTGAAGTGACATCTCGCTGGCTTTGACTTGCATTTCCTTGATGATTAGTGATGTTGAGCACCTTTCATGTACTTGGTTATTTATATGTCCTCTTTGCAAAAATGTCTATTCTAGCCGTATGCTCATTCTTAGATTTATTTGTGGGTTTTGTTTTGTTTCATTGTTATTGATTTGTATGATCTCCTTATATATTTTGAATATTAATCTCTTATCAGATATATGGCTTGTGAATATTTTTTTCCCATTCCATCAGTTGCCTCTTCATTTTGTTGTGTTTCTTTTGCTATGGAGAAGCATGTTCATTTGATATATAGTCCCACTTGTTTATTTTACCTCTATTATTTGTGCTTTAGGAATCATATCCAAAAGGTCATTGCCAAGACCAATGCTAAGAAGCTTTTCCCCATGTTTTCTTCAAGGCATTCTACAGTTTCAGGTCTGACATTTAAGTCTGTAATCCATTTTAAGTTAATTTTTGTGAGTGGTAGAAGATAGGGGTACCTATCTTTTGCATGTGTACATCCATTCTTTTGCATGTGTATATCCATTTTCCCCAGCACCACTGAACAGATGCTCATTCCTCTACTGAGTATTCTTGGTTCCTTTGTCAAATATTAGTTAACCATATATACAAGAGTTTATTTCTGGACTCTTGATTCTTTTTCATTTGTCTATGTGTTGGTTTTTAAGCTAGTCCCCTATAGTCCTAATTACTATAGCTTTGTAATGTATGATATCAGAAAGTGTGATGCCTCTAGCTGTTTTCTTCTTTCTCAAGATTTCTTTGGCTATTTGGAGTTTCTTCTGTATTGCCCTAAAAATTTTAGGATTGCCTGTTTATTTTTGTGAAAAATGCCATTGAAATTTTAATAGACATTGCATTAAGTCTGTAGATAACTTTCTGTAGTATGGACATTTTAACAATATTAATTCTTCTCATCTATGAACATGGGCTATCTTTCCTTTTATTTATGTCTTCTTCAATTTCTTTCATCAATGTCTTATAGAAGTCAGTGTACATATTTTTCACCTCCTTGTTTACATTTATTCCTAAGTATTTTATTTTATTTTTTGATACTATTGAAATGAGATTGTGCTCTTTATTTCTCTTTCATATTGTTTTAGTTTATAGAAACCACACCTGATTTTTGTATGTTCATTTTGTACTTTACAACTTTATTGAATTTGTTAATTCTAACACTTTTTGGTGGATTTTTTTAGGGTTTTCTATATATAAGATCATGTCATCTGCAGAGATATTTTTACTTCTTTCTTTGTGATTTGATGTCTTTCATTTCTTTTTCTTGACTAATTGCTCTAGCCATGACCTCTAGTACTAAATTGAATAGAAGTGATAAGAATGGGCACCTTTGTCTTGGTCCTGGCCTGAGAGAAAAAGCTTTCAATCTTTCATCATTGAATATAATGTTAACTGTGGGTTTGTCATATCTGGCCTTAATTATGTTGAGTTATGTTCCTTCTATACTCATGAGCTTTTTTCATGAAGGGTGTTGAAATGCTTTTCATAAAAATGAAGGATGATTTTTATCTTTCATTCTATTAGTGTGGTATATGATGTTTATTTGATTTGTGTATGTTGAACCATTCTTGCATCCCAGGGATAAATCCTACTTGATCATTCAAACTGAACTCAATAGCACATTAAAAAGATCATATGCCAGGTCTTCTTAATCAACCTTCCCTTTCTCCTTTTCAGAAGTTTTTTCATTTGTTTGTCCTGGAGAGGGGAACTTGTCTTTCTGTCTTTTTCATCTTGTTTTTTCATCTGCTTGTCTTTCTGTCTGCAGAAGGATGCTCTTAAGGCAAGCCTCTTGCCTCAAACTGGCCAGATCTTTGCTCTGGGACTAGAGGGAACCTCGGAGGTTTTGGGCATGAAGAGCTCTACTTTCACATACCAGGCAGGAGCAAGAGTGAGAATAACCCACTCCCCCCACCTACAAGTCACTTACTGCTTGTGGTTTGAGATATGAATGTATGCTCTGACTCTTATCTTCCTCTGTTTCTCCCTCCACTGTCATTAATCAACTTTCCACATTTCCTTTGGTCTATTTTGGGGCTTGCTATTCAACTCTTTAAGTTTATTCCAAGTCAATATCACATTATATTTACTGTTTGAAAATAAGTCTTATTATCTGGCAGGGAAATTCACCCCATTTATTTTTCTATTTCAGGAATAATCTTCGTTATACACATAAGATTTAACTCATGAAGTTCTAGGAAAAAATCCTGTGGGAATTAGATTGAGATTGCATTAAATCTATAGATCTGTTTGTGATGAATTGCCACTTTCTTGTTTTTTACATAAATACCTCTTCATGTATTTTGGCCTTAATATCTTTTAGTAATATTTTATAATTTTCTCAGTAAGGGACTTGCACATTATAAGATTCATTTTTATATGCCTTATATATTTTTGTTGCTCTTGTTAATGTCCTCTCTTCTAAATTTCACTTTATGTTTGTGCTGGCATCTAGGATTATAAGTTGACTTTTGTATATTCATTTCTAGCCACATTTCTAAGCATTATTATGAATTAAAATTATTCATTTATAGATGCTTTCTGTTTTTATATACTGACAATGGAGGTGACTTGCTAGTTCATGCTACCTTTTTATAAGAATTAAGAAAATATACTAAGTCTGAGAAGACACCGATCCATGGATACTTGGCTTGCCAAGTGGACCCAACCCTATGTACAGTATGTAGCCTTTTGTTGGCAAAGGGGTGGGCACAGTAGAGCATGATTTCAGCTTCTACTCAACCCCTTGGTTGTGTGTTGTGCACAGGCAGATGTGGCAGCCCTGTGGGAAATTGTATCTGCTGCAAATAATGGCAGCCTTGTTTCTTCCCATTCTTACATATTTTCTTTCTTTTACACTAGCTAAGATCTGTAATACAATAATGAATAGAAGTTGGTAGGAGCTGGACATTTTAATTTTGCTTCACAGGAAATGCTTTCAACATGTCATCATTAAGTATGCTGTTCCTCTTTTATTTTTTTCTTGGTAGATGTCCTTTAGGGAAGGTCTCTTGTATTCCTAGTTCATAAAAGGTTTTATTATGAATTGCTGTTGGATTTATAAAATTATTTTTCTTCATCTATTGACATGATCATAAGGTTTTTAGCCTATTAATGTCATGAGTTTCATTAATCTATTTTCTAATGTTAAAATAGCCACATATTTTTAGGCTAAAGCCAACTTGGCCAGGATGTATTCCCCTTTTTGTTTAAAGCTAGATTTGGTCTACTAACATTTTCTTTAGTGTATTTTCATCTATCCATACAGGAAATTGGCCTATAAATTTCTTTCTTATGTTCTTGTTTGGGTTCAGTATCAAAATTATGTCTGTCTCATAAAATGAATTGAAGTGTGTCTTTTCTTATTCTCTGGAAGAGTTTCTTTCCTTTGAATAATAGAAACTCATCGGTGAACTTACGTGTGTCTGGAGTTTTCCTTATGGGGAGATTTTTAACTACTGACTAACTTTTCAGTAGTTATAGATCGGGTTATACTTGAGTCAATTTTGGTGAATTGTATTTTTCTAGGAATTTGTCTAGTTTATGATTTCAGTGATATTGCAGAATATTCTTGTCCATGTAATATTATCTACAATACTTTTATCTCTGCTGCATCTGTAGTAATAAACTCCCTTTTATTGCTATTATAGATTATTTGTGTTTCCTTTCTTTTTTCTGATCTTCCCAGAGGTTTGTCTTTTATTTGTGTCTTCAAAAATGAACTCCATTGACCTATCATTTGTGTTTACATTTTGCTTTGTGTTTTTGTTGTGTTTTGCTTAATGTTTGTTCCTATCTTAACTATTTTTCTTCTGCTACTTTCTTTGGAATTATTCTTCTTAAAATTTCTTATGTTATAAGAAGCTAGAAATTCTTCTAATTTTCACATTTCCTAATTTAAGTCCACAATTTTTGCTCCTAATTCTGAATGTGTATAAACTATATGGGATATATGTGTATTTTCATAATCATTCAGGTTAATTTTCTGATTTCTGTTATAATTTCTTCTTTAACTTATGATTTGTATGTTTCAAGTATCCAGATATATGGAGGTGTTTATATTGGATATAAATTGCAGTCTGTAGGATACCAATCATTTCAACTTTGCTGAGGCTTGCTTTAGGATCTAGTAACTAGTCATTAAAAAAAAAGAATTCATAAAAAAAGTCATTAAAATTAAAAGAATGTGTATTCCTGATAAGTTGAATGCAGTGTTCTATTCATAAACATTAAATCTAATTTAATTGTGCCATTCAAATCTCCTGTAGCCTTACTGATAATTTTTCTGCTTGTGCTATCAATTAAAGACAGAATTATGTTTGAATCCCCATCTGACCTGTTCAATTTTTCTTGATGTTTTATCAGTTTTTACTTTGTATTTCTTAAGACCGTATTATTGTTACTAGGCACATCCTCATTATTATATCTTCTTGCTGGGCTGGACTTTTTATTTTTATGTAATGAATCTCTTCATCTTTATTATACTTACTCTCTTAAAGTTTGTTTTATATTTATATATTATATCATTTGTTTTAATTATAATGTATAATTATAATACATTAGCACCAGAATTCTTGGTAAATATTTCTATGGTATATCTTTTATAGCCTTTAATTTTAAGCTGTTTTGGATCTTTTTGTTTTCGGGATAGTTCTTATAGCTAGCAAATAGCACACACTTTCTTTCTCCCCTTCTCTTTCTTTATCTTTGTGTGTTTGCCTAATGTATGCTTTTTACTCTTTGCTGGTGAGAAGCTAGTTTAGTTCATCTCGCCTTACTGTGACTATTAGTCACTGATACATCCCACTCCACACTTCTTTCTTTCCTCTTTCCAATTTTTTTCTCTTTACTACTCATTCATCTGTTTCCCCTCTACAAATTTGAAGGATTCTGTGTATTAATATCTCTATATTATTTCAGTTGGTTACCCTAGATATTGTAGCACTAGTAATAATATAATAAGGCTGACATTAATTTATGTATGTTTTCCTTTTCCCAACATAAAAGAAACTTAGAACACTTTAATTTGTGTCATCACCTACCAAATTTGTATACAGTATTTTAGATTTATCTTTTTTTCTTTATCCCACAAATGAGATACTGTAATTATTTCTTAGAGTCAAGGTTTGTTTGGATTTATTCACATGGTTACAAATAAGTGTGCTCATCATTATTTCTTGTATCTGAAACCTTCCATCTGGCTTTACATTCTTTCCGCCTGAAATAAATCATTTAGAATTTCCTTTAGTGTGGGATTTTTACTTTTTTGAAAATGCCTTTATTTCATCCTTATTCTTGAAAGAGAGATCTCAGAGTATAGAATTTTCAGACACGTATTTTCCGTAATCAGCATTTTCCCATTGTCTGCTTACTTTCATCACTGCCAGTAAGTGGTTATCTGTTGACTTCATTTCTCTTTCTTTTTTTCTCCTTTGGATGCTTTTAAATCTCTTTTGTCTTTGGTGGTGTTTAGTTGTCTAGGGTATGTACATATTTTATATTTTTCCTGCTGTGGATTCATTGGTATTCTTGGATTTGAAAGTTATTTTGTTTCATTGACACTCCTGGATTTGAAAGTTGAAAAACTCAGGAAATTCTTCAGCCAAAATTTCTTTGAGTATCACTTTTTGCCCTATAATCTCTTATCTCCCTTTGGAAACCTGATTAAGTGTTTGTTAGTCTATTTTACCCTCTATTCTCTAATTTTAGTCCCTCACATTTTCCTTTCTCTTTGTCTCTCTGGGCTGCATTTTGGATAATTTCTTTTGTTCTGTTTTTAATACACCAATCCATTCTTTAGCTGTGGTAAATCTGTCCAATGCGTTTTTCATTTTAATTATATTTTTACTTATAGAAGTTCTGTTTTGTTCTTTCTCAAATCTGCTTGGTCATATTTTGCTTCATTGTTACACTCCACAAATGAGGGAAATCATTTGGTACTTGTCTTTCTCCGCCTGGCTTATTTCACTGAGCATAATACCCTCTGGCTCCATCCATGTTGTTGCAAATGGTAGGATTTGTTTTTTTCTTATGGCTGAATAGTATTCCTGCTTGGTCATATTTTATAGCCTTTGTTCTTTGAAATTGTTTCCAAGACTCTTTTATTTCTTGAAACTAAATTCTCTAATTGAGTATTTTCCCCCATCACAGCTAATGTGAATCCAGGCCACAAACCTATCTTATTGTGATCATTAATTTTCAGAGGAGATTTTACTTCCCTTTACCACGCACCAAAGCTGGGACAGACAACTTGTATTCTATCTTCTGTATAGAAGGTATTTCTCATTTACCCTTACATTGAGTTTTGGCCTTCTGGACTCCTATTTAATTCTTTCCCTGGCCCCTAGTCTTCCCTGCCTCATATACATATGAAACAGAAGCTTAGGAAATGCAACATTCAGCAGATGTTCTCAGGGCTAAAACTTCCTTCAACTCTTCCTTATTACCCTTGGTTCCTGCTTTGTTTTCCTTTTGACTGCTCCAGATCTCTTACATTTTAGCTAAGTCAGTGATGCATTTTAAAAGCATTAATAACATCTTGATCAATCCTTTAAAATTCTTCTTATGGAGAAGTATTTTACAATGTGTGGTCTGCTATATTGCTAGACATAAAATTCCTGTGTGTTTTCTCTATAAGAAGACTCAATTATCAACTAACAAATCAGGTGCCAAAAAGTAGTGGCATGGTTTGGAGTTCCTTAAAGAGATAGTATGGTCTTTATCCTCACTCAATTTACTAGCTGTGTGCCTTAGCAAATTATTGAATCTCTCTGGGCCTTCATTTCCACATCTTTAAAATGGGGGCAATGGTAGTAATGATTATTTTGAATTTTTTTTGAGAATTAAATGAACTTATTTTTGTGAAACACTTAGAAGAATGCTTGACACATAGTTAAGCCCAATGCCATATTTCATTGAATTTAAGATGTCATAGACTGTAAAATGCCATTACTCCATACAAAAGAAAATACACTTCCAATTAAATTATGACACAATGCCAAGATACCACTGACTGAGGTGTAGTCCCAAATTTTAGATATTGAGACACAAAAAAATTCATCTTAGACCACCTAACTAATAGTAAATGTTATCTGAATGGATGCAGACCAACAGAGAAGGCGGTGTGGAGAAACAATCTTAGTCCCAGAATTCACAGAACTTTACATATTTGTAGGCGTTTATTCCATCCCACCATCACTCATCAACTTATGGACTCTGGCTGTATTATGCATGAACTAAAGTCTGTTCAGAGGGCTAATTGTCAGTAGAAAAAGACAATATTCTACCATATCCTTCAAGACTGAGGAAGATGGGAAAAAGGACTTGTATTTATTAAGAGACTTATGTGTCTAGCACACATATGGATGCCTCAAATATAGCATTTAATTTAATTGTCATAATTATATGAAGATAAAGTTGCTGTAACAAATGACCCCTAAAATATTCTGGCTTAGCACATGTTTATTTCTTGCTTACACCATGGACTGCTCTGGGTTGTGTGGTTCTGCTCCACATTGTAATTCAGGACTCATCTTCCATCTGTAGCCTTGCCATGTTGTGTCTTTCCACTTGCTCTGGTATCACTCAGTTGGAAGAAAGGGGAAGAGAGAGGGACCATGGAAAAAGCATATCTTCTATTATAATATGATTTAAAATTGTTCAAGACCTCACATTTTTATTTATTTCTTGATAACTTTCTGGAAGGGAAATTACTATGATAGGATGGCTGGCAAAGGCCTCCCAGATGAGGTAGAATTAGAGCTGAGTCCTGAAACATTGGTATTATTTGGAGATAGGAAAAGAGAATTGAGTAGGTTTTAGTCTGGGGGCACTGAGGTGCCATGACCAATGCTTAGAATTATGAATGAGTAAGCTGTTTTTGGAGAACCATGGAACGCTCTGCCAGGGGAATAACTTACTGAGCTCCTACTCTGTGCTAGACACTATGCAATGCACTGTTCGGATATTACTGTGACATGTGGAATCCTAGACAAAAATGAGCCTTAGTAAATCAGCATTCTATGAATGGGCTGTTTTCATGCTGGACCCATTCTGTGCCTAAGTTAATTAACTCAAATAGTCATCTGTGGATCATGTGGTCCATGTGCCTGACACCATGCCCTGACATGAAGGATTCTTTATCTGAGGATGTTATGACAATGACAATAGAACTTGTTGAGAATGATTGTGTTGTGTTCACACTCTGAGTTATTCTATTTATGCAGAGTGACCCTAGAATGGATTATGGTTCTGATTCAGGCTGGATTCTTCTTTGAATGCACCATACAGTCAGGTAGCACTGAGCACGAGCTGGGATGTTACTTCTTCAAGGCCAAAGTTACTAATCACAGAAAAAGTTCTTAGAGCTGTTATTTGTGCTAATTCAAAGCATGGTCCCTATGTACTAGGTTTTTATCAAATCTCTTCTTTGGAAGGCTTTTCTTCCCAATAAATTTAATATATTCTGCTTTGTATTTCTCTTTAGTGGGAAGCAGCTCTTTGGGCCTGACCTCTGGGTTGGAAATGGATCTTTCATTGGGCATAAAAATGGATATCATGAAACTTTCTGTGTAGCACCAGTAACCAGGCCCCTGAGTTAAAGCAGCTTATTATTATTACTTCACTTGCTCTTATAAATATAATGCAAGATACATAATCTGATGTGATTCTAACAACAATCCTGAGAAGAGGTTCTGTTCCTATTTTATAGATGAAGAGGCTAAAGGTCAGAGAGGACCAGTAAGAGGCTGAACTGGGATTGGAATCTCAATCCTGAACTTTTGAATTTCTGTGACCTCATCATGCTGCTTTTCAAATGTTATTGTGAAAACTCCAGTTTAGAAGATTTGAGAAAGAAATTAAATCAGAGAAGAAGGTTGGATTGTCATGGTTGTTAATGTAACACTCTCATCCGCTCCTGGCTTTAGAAGTAAGAGAAAATTATATTTATGGAACTGCAAGAGACTATACTGTTCTCTGTCCTGTGTCCCCTTTCCCAAGGGTATATAGACCCCTTTAACCTGGGTCCTCATCACTCAGAGAGGGAAACATCTTGCCCAGTGTGACCTCTGATCATGATTCATGAAACAGTATGTGTCCAAATTTTCACCATGTTGGAGCTATTCAATTTTCTCTAATGGCCTTTATCTGAGAGTTATATCTATTCATGGCAGCCACAACCAGTAAGTCATTAGCTTAAAGTATACTGACTGTTTAATTTTAACATCCTGGGACCTGGGCCCAGGGAGAGAGGGCTCTCACTTTTGCAAATCAAAGCTAAGGAACATTCAAGCAGTTGGCTAACATTCAGATCAGGAAAAGTTAGAAAGTAAGAAGGGATAATTGCAAAGTTAGAGTAGAAAGCAGTTGACTAGCTGGAGTAGTTCAGGAGGTGGCAGAAAGGCCTCCATCTGGCTGCCTCCCAACAGCTGGGAACTGTGCTCACCAGAAGAGAAATGGAACTCATCTTTATATGAAGCACCCCTGTGTGCCAGGTACTTCACATATATGATCTCACTGGTCTGCACAGGAGTGCCATGGAAGGAACCATTATTTCCATTTTATCCTCACTGTATATCCCACATTACAGATAAGGAATCCTAGTGCCCAAGGTCACACAGCTAGTAACTAGTGCAGTTTGGATTTGAATCTGGGCAGTCTGACTTTGAATCTGCATTCTTAACCCACCAAACTCTGGCTGTGGAGTGGCCCAGGGGCCCAGGCAAACCTCCCTTGGAGGCTGCACTCTGCCTAAGGTCTTGGATATCTGGAGCACCATTTCTCACTTTTGACCCTTAGAAAATCTCCAGCTCTGGGCCAGTTCCCAGGTGCCTGTACCTGCAGTTTCCTTGTGCAGCTCAGGGCTGGGAGCTGCTCTGACGGGCAGCTGGAGTGCTGGAGTACCGGAGCCATGAAGGGCCCATCCTGAGACACAGGATCAGGGCAACCATGGCTTTCTTGATTCCAAGAGCCTGGGCTTTCCTCCGAAACTGCCACACATGCTCCTGCAGGGGAGTCTGAGCATTGGCTTTGACAAGTGGGGACCATTTAGAGGATGGGTGCTCATACTGACCAGGGACTGGGGCACATGGGCCTTAGCAGGATTTTGGAGTCCTTAGGACTCCAGGATCCTTTCTTTCCAACCTCCATGGACTCATGGGCACCTGAGTCAACCTGCCTGTCCCTTTCCAAGGCTGAACTGAATCAGACCAGGAATCCCTGGAGTTGACTTGTCTACTGCCTATTCCTTTGTGCTTGGTAACCACAGCAATGGAGAAAGAGCAGGCGCAGTGATCCCTGTTGTACTGAGAGAAGCACAACACCATTGATTTCCTAGGGTTAATCACTCTGAGCCCAGGTGGGTCTCTCTGGGCTCTTCCCAGGCAAGGCTCTCCTTGTATTTCCCATGAGAGGAATTTATGGGAATGATGAAGCCTGGGTTCAGGTCCCCTGTGTAACTCAGCTTGCTGTGAGTGACCTTGGGCAAATCTCTTGCCCTCTCTGAACACATCTCTCCATCTGTCCATGCCTCTCTGTGCTTCAATTTCCCCATCTGCAAAGTAGGGATAATAATAGTAAGCTACTTCATTGGGTTATTTGAGGATTAAATGTAAAGCATTTAGAACAGTGACTGATATATAGATAGTACCCAGTAAGTTTCTCCATCTCTTCCTCCTCATTATTATATTTTTATTACTGCTATTATTACAAGGAGCTAATCTCTAAGGCTGTCTACTAGTTCTAATACACTGACAATATGATGTCAGCTCCTCCAAGGAGGCTGCCTGGGTTTTGACTGGGGGCCACCGTCCTCTCTGTCAAGTTTATGGCTATATCTGTGCACCAAGATTTCTGCTACCCTCTAGGTAAGGCCTAGAAGAAGGTAACTGTATTCAGTTAATGAGGTAGAGGCTTGAGACTTTATCTGTGCTTGGCTGAAACTATTCTGGCTGCAGAATTGAGAAGCAGGGCTGAGGTCTGGATGGTCCCTCTATAACTATGCACAGTCCTTATGAGCTGTCCAACCAGGGTTTTCAGGGCCTGAGGGGACAAGGCCTTGCTCTGTGAGCCCTGAGGTATGTTCTGCCTACTTGCCAGGCTCTGTCGCCTGACAGCTGGGAGGGGCCGCCCGGCTTCCTCCAGGGAGGTGGAGTTCTCTATATTTCATGAGACTTGGTGTGTCCAGCAGCTTGCCTGGTTTCTTGCGTGTCCCCTGGGAGTAAGTGTTCCTGAAGTATCTGATTGCTGCAGGGTGTTGGCTGTCCCAGTTAGCAACACTGAAAAAGCTCCGATGACTGTTGCTACCCTACCCAGGCCAAACAGAGGCCTAGAGATGACATAAGGTGGGCAGCTCATTGCCATTATTTTCCAAAGCTCATTGCAGCCCTCCTTTCCACCCCCAGGTCCCCACCTCTCTGGCCCCAGGGTTTCGAGGTACCCCTGTGAGCTTGCACCTGTCTCTTGAATGAATCTCTGCTGCTGCCTGTTTCCTGCAGTCCATCCACTCCACTGGTCACTGTGGGGACTGAAATTCCACTGTGATTGGTTTCCTTTCTTGCTCAAACATCCTTAGTGGCTCCCTACCCCCCACAGGAAGGAGTCCAAAGAAACAGTTCCTTTCATGTGCAGGGCCATAGATTCACCTTCCCTCTAGTCCCTTGGGAGAAATCTGGGTCCCTGAATACCTGCTACATTTTCTGGTCTACTTGCTATGGTTCATGCCATTCCCTTGGCACTGACTGTCCTTGTCCAATCTTCACCTGACAGACTTCCACCCTGTATTTAAGCCCCAGTTCATGTGTCACCTCCTCTAAGAAGCCTGGCCTAGTCCCCAGCTGACAGTGCCCCTTTTTCAGCATTCGGACACCATTGAGAGAATTTCCTCTAGACTCCTCCACCAGCCCACAGCGCTCCAGCCTTCTAGGAACACTCACGGTTGCCTACATCTTACCATGTTCACGATTCTGTGACTTTTACGTGCCCTTCCTGCTGCCTCTTCCTCCCAGCTCCAAATCTTTCCTGTGGTTCCACATTCTTCGTTCAAGTTTCAGCTTTAAGGTCATACCCTGAGAAACTTTTCCTGCCCTCTTCCATTCTCCCCACCTTCAGTTCCCACCCTAGTACTGCTTGGAAGCTCTCTGGACCTCCCTTAGCACCATCTGGGTAACCTGTTACTGCAGTTTTCCTGCAGTGTTGGGATTGTCTGTTGCCCCATCTGTCTGTCTGGAGACCCTGATTAGCACAGAGCTGGTGGTGGGGATGGAGGCTGCCCAGATGGGAATGACCAGACAGGACTATGAGAATTCAGGAGGGACCAGTGGCTTTGCCTCCATGGATGTTAGGATGCAGAGCCCTTTTCATGCAGTCTGTGGTTGCAAACCTAAGGCCTATGGTCGCAAAAGGCCCTCCACAGTTGTCTCACTGAGTACTCACAGAAACATAGTGAAAGAGGTACCTTCACTTCTCATTTGCCAGGGAGGAGGCTGAGGTTCCTTCAGTGAGAACCCACCGGTGAGTCCACCAAGTGTTAACTGATCTGATCATTATGCACCAGGCACTGTATCAGGAAGTGGGGATGGGGATACAGCGGTGAGCAAGACAGACCTCTAGTCCCTACTCCTGGGATCCTAAAGGGAGAAAGACATTAAGCTATCAATTTCTTGGCTAATTGTTTAATTACAATTGTCATGAGCTCTACAGATGAGAAATAATGAGGGGGTTGAACGATGAGTGGATCATATCATGAGGGATTTGACTGAATCCCTGGGTCCCGTTCCATTCCTGCCTCCAGTCTCCCAGCTACCTCCTCCCTGTACCTAGCCCTGGGGCTGGAACTTAACTGCTTTCCACAATATTTACTGTCCTCCCTGTTGACAGCCCTGATGGATTCTGAAGATTAAAGAGTCCCAGTCCTGCCTTGAGCTGTACTTGGATTGGCCTATTGGACAACAGCAGAAGCTGTACTTGCTCCTGGTTCTAATTGAATAATTTACTGTGAATAGCCTCCATTTCCTCCAGAGCTCAGGCTGGCTTATTAGCCAAACAGAGGTGAGCAAGGGCTGCCTCTAATGGGATGCAGCAGAAATGAGCTGTCCAAATGAGCAGTTGTTGCAGCAGACATTGAATTAAATCAGCGACACTTAAAGCTTCAAGTCTTGTAAACTAGCCACTCCTGGTTGGGAAGGCACAGCCAAGAGCCCTGCAGAGCTGAGGCTGCAGGCTCCCGGGTGGTATTGCCCACGGATTAAGAAGGCTCTTGGGTGGTGGTGGTGGTGGAGAGGGGTAGGTAGAGTTTCCTCTCTCCTGCTCCCTCCTATGTGTGTCCTTTGTGCCTCTCTTATGTGCTAGGTAGCATCGCTTCTTGAGAGGTATTTCTCAACTCCTCCTTCCAAGAGGAAGGACACTCCCTCTTTGAGCTACCATGTACCAAACACATGATTTATATTCATCTATCAGGGACTTTTGTCAGTGATCTCATTTAGTCCTCAGGAAGCTCCTGGGAGGCAGGTATAACTGAAGAAACCACGTTCATGGGGGGTTGATGGTTTCCATAAGGTCATGTGCTAATCAGGCAGAGTTAGGACTTGACTCCAGATGTGTCAGACTCCAAAGTTCAAGTTCTTTGTGCAACACCAGTGAGGACAAATGGCATGGGGCAAAGGGGTTACCTTGAATCCACTTTGGGGTTCCTGATAATACTGTGTGGCTTTGGAGGGGTTTGGGTCAGAATCTCTCTGCTCAGTAGGATGACTCTGGCTTAGAGTAGTGGGAGGGGGTGGCTGCAAGGGCAGCAGGCTGTGGGGGCTTTCCTGAGCTCTGCATTGAGAAACAGGCCTCTCTCTAGAGCTAGTGACACCTTAGGTGTTAGCTGGGACTGTGGTTTCCCTTTGCCCATGACTCTGTAGGGCTGTCACAAAGGGAACCACAAAATGTGGAGCAGAAGGGATGCCCCCACTGCCTGCGCCCCTCTTTCTTTCAGCCGAGTGCGGTGTTTGTGATGTGCTTCATTCTTCCGAGGACTGCTCTGTCTCCTGGCTGTGTCACTGAGGGCCAGCACTAGGTGAAGCTGGAGGACTCGCAGTCTGGGAGATGGGAGCTGTGGGAGGCGCTGGTGTGGGAAGAAGGCCAGCTTCCTGGGACGGCTGGGGCGGCTGGGGGCTGTGTGTGGCCGCCAGGGAGTGGAGGCAGGCACCCTGTCAGCAGGTGCTAGACACTTGTCACTTTTGGTTGCTCTTATCATCTCCACCTGCTCCAGCACCTCCCCTCCAATCCTAAAACCTGGGTACTAGTCCTCAGTCACTTCTAACTGTGCGACCTTGGGTGATGCACATTCTCCTACTGAGCTGCAGGAGTCTCCGCTGTAACAGGGGAATGATGATGGTGTTAAATGAGTTAATATTATATAAAGCATTTAGAACAGTACCTGGCACATGGTACACATTCAATAAATATTAGCTATCATCATCATCATTATTATTAGAAGCACTTTATAAACATCATCTGGGGTAACTTGATATTCTGGATATATTCTTGATATTCTCACCTTCCAGCTATCCTCTTTAACCTGTTCTCCATCTCCAGTGAATACGATCTGTGGCTCCTTCAAGAACTAATCTGATTCACAACCCCATGAATGGTCACAAACTAACCATGTAGCTCAATGTGTAGAGTTTTGTGCCGAGTTCCACAGTGAGCAAGGTGTGATTTCAGACATCATGGAGTCTTGTCCCATTGGGACATTAATACAGGCATAAATAATAGAGTCTGTGTATATGACAGTGATATATATGCAGCCCAGGAGTTCCCAAGAGGCCTCCCCAGCCTCTGGGAACCCATGACCCAAGGTTTTGTTAGCTGACAGGTTCCACCAGTATGGCTGCTGGGAAGCTGCAAATGGAAAGGATGAACAAGGACATATTGCCAGGGTGCTTTAACAAAATCAGGATGTATCAGGGTTATTGCAGCCCCCTCAGCTAAGAGCCCAGTGGTCCCAGAAGAAAAGGAAATAGATTTTTTCTGCTTGACTTGTTTCTACCATGCTCTAGCTGGCTTCTGTGCAAAGGGCTCACAGATCAGTGATTAGGAATCTGGTCCAGGACTTTGTGGTCACCAAGCCGTGTTTCTGGAATCTATCTTTTAGAAATACAGAACACTGACTTGAGTCAAAGCTTCTGCTCAGTTCTTTCTCTCTTTTTCTGGGTCCTGCAGATGTGCCTTGATCAGATCGAGAAGGCCCTCCAGTATTCCAGGGCTTGCTTCATCTCGTCACAGGACCTCAACTGGTTCACACTTTAAGGGGCTTTGGAGCTTCCTTACTTTCTCTGTGTCCTCACTTGCCTTAAGCTTCAATTCCCTCTCCAACATTTTTCTATTCTCTCTCCTTTTCTTCTCCATGATGAAGATGAAAGTCAAATAAGATCATGCTTACAGCTGCCTGATTATATGACAGCATTCACACTGAGAAGTTGATATTTCCCTTTCTGGTTCTTTAATCAAACTTATCAAAAAGGGAACAGATACCTCATTTTGTTTCTAACTTTTTCTTTTATGCCATCTTTCAGGCTGATGACTCACAGGGTCCTGAAACTATGCTTTTTTAATAATGATAATAATGCTAGAAATAACAATGGTGATACTACTGATGATGGACACTCGTCGAGCGCTATCATTATGCCAGCTGTCTTATCTGCTTTATCTCATTTTCTGCATCTCCCTTGTCATAGCTGACCACAGGCTTGAACGCACAGAAGACACTCAGGGTGTAATAATAGCAGCTACCATTCATTTAGCTCTTACCCTGGCCTGACATTTCCATATTACTCATCTCATGTCATCACTGTAATAGCCCTGTGAAATAGATATTATTATTCTCAGTTACAGATGAAGAATCAGGGCTCAACATAAAGGTATTAAAAATTCATTCCTCTCATTCTTTCAACAGACATATAGAGTGATTGCTAAGTGTCACAAGTGTTCCCCGCCTTAGAGGGGCTCACAGTGTAGTGGGGCCCACAGACAAGGGACAGGAAATATCAGTGAGTCTTTGGAATTATCTAATGCTCTAGTTTATTCTGAGCTCCTGCCTCCCCATACTTTTCAGATCCACTCTTTTATCTCTATTCCAAGCATTATAAGGGGCACTTTACATCATCCAGCCACAGTACTATTAATGTCCTCCTCCACTCTTTTCTCATAAGGGTCATTTTGTAATCATGAACTGAGAGTTTAATTTCTCTGGACTTCTCTCTCACTCCTCAGTTGTATCTTTCCATAAGTTCATACTTGTGTTTTCTCTGAATATCTTGAAATCTGTCCTCAAGCTCCGGGGATGCCAGGTGACAGCCAACTCTCTCTTTTGTTGCTTTACCCAGGCAAAGGTGACAGAATCCCCATTTTCCTCAGGGAGGGCTTCCTCGTGGGCTTGGAAAAGGAGGTGGCAGAAAGGGAGAAAAGGGGAAGGGAAGGGGCAGCTGATTTTCTGGAGTAGAAGGACACTGTTGTCTTGGTCTAACTCACGAAACACAGGCTGGCCAAGTGGGGCCTCTGTGCTGGGGTTAGAGGCCCTGGAACCAGTTAACCCTCATCAGCTAGGCTGCTTTTGTCTGTACAGAACCCAAATCTTCACTTAACCAAGACTTTCATTATCTTACATAATAGAAAACCTAGAGGTGGGTAAGACTCCAGGGTTCATTGATCTGGTGGCTCAGTGATGAAAGACCCAGACTGATTTTGTCTACGTGCCAGCATCCTTCTCCGGCTAGGTGCTCTCTTGGTTGCAAGATGGTCTCCAGAAGCAGTGAGGTGACATGCTTCCTTGTTCAGATCTAATGGGAGAGATATAGTCTCACCTTGTGGCTCACAGTTAGGAGAAAGAAAACTTACCCCAGAAGCAATCCTGTCATGGCTCATTGGTCTGAATTGAGTCCCATGCTTAGTCCTGAACCAATTACCAGCAGTATGGGTGAAATCACATCATCTGAAATGAAATGGATTTGGGGAAGCAACCACCATGTGCAGTGTGGAGCCACATTTCCCAGACATAATCAGTGAATAACCCAGTGCTATGATGGTATATAGTTAGGGAATTAGCATGTAGAGTTGCCAGGTTTAGCAAATAACACAGGATGCTCAGTTAAATGTGAATTTCAGATAAACCACAGATACTGAAGTGTAAGTATGTCCCAGGCAGTATTTGCTGGTCTGTGTCCCAATATTTAACACAAAGTTAAATGGATCAGGCAAAGGTTTGACAATGGGAGATCAAAGATTGTAGGGTCTCAATCTTTTAATGGGCTAGGGACTTAAAACCAAAATAAATCTGAGTCCTGCATTACTTGTTTGAAGACAGTAGAATGTAATCTGGTTCAAAAAGGAAAGGGGAAATGGGGTCTTCCCTCCACACCTGCCTTGGCTCTTTGTGGCCAGGATCTGGGAAAGTGATTGCACCTCTAGTCTCAGGTCCCTCATTGAACCCATGCTGACCTCTCTTTCCAGGGCCCCAATTGCTGTGGGCAAGCTTTGTTGCAGATTGGGATCCACATGATGGCCTTGCCTGGGGGCCGGCACCTGGACTCCATCCCCCTGCCGGGTCAGCGGTAAGTCCCATAGCTATCTCTTAGGGCCAGGCCTGCCCCATCTGCACTCTGGCTGAGGCCCAGCCCCAGGGTCCTGAGGCTGCAGATGGCCCCATCTCTCTATACACTGTCCTGGGAAGGAAGCTTAGGACAAGGTAATGGATCCACAGTCACTCAGCAAATATGGATGGAACGGGGCCCTGGGATATGGAGGAATCAGGCAGGTCCTGTCCCCAAAGGAACTGGAGCCTAAGACCCAGGCAGACAATGAAACAAAGGCATGAGTGGGGTAGGCTGCTAAGATAGGGACCCCAGAAGGGGCTCCTGATTCCTCCAGAGGCTGAAACCACTGGTGCCCTCAGATAAGTTATGTCCCTCTCTGAGCTTCTTGAAAGGGTCTGTCTACCCTGAGGGGTTAATGTCAGTGAGGTCATCAGTGTGCTCCCCAAAAGCCACCATTATAAAGAGATTCAAGGGTGTGAAATACAGCAGCTCCTGCATGTGAGTGAGGGCTGGTTGTTTGGAATTTCCTGTGCAGCCTGACGCTGAGAGTAAGGAAACATATGGGGCTCAAATATTTTTCCGTGCAGCATGTCTGAGGTGGAGCTCAGAGGTTGTGAGGCACAAATCTGCCAGGATACATTCTCAGAGATGGGAACTTGTCTTGGAAAGCTGGTGGCTGTTCGTGAGATGAGTTTCAAACATGTGACTACCTCATTTCAAGGCCAGGTTTACCTCTTCCTAGCTGTGTGGCCTTTGGCAAGTTTCTGAACCCCATCAGCTCCTTGGTTCCCTCATGTTTAAACAGAGGTGACGACAGTATTTACATCATAGGGTTGATGTGTGGATTAAATGAGTTTGTATGTACAAAGCGTCTGTTGGGCAGCGAGAGCTGCGCGGGGAGCTGTTGTTTATTGAGTGCCTGCTGTGTGTCAGAGGTCCTCTGTGCTTCTCCATATAGGTGATCTTAGGGGGTTCTTCCAAAAATCCCTCCTTTAACCCTCAGGCAGTGACCTCAAGTGGCCTCACTGAGAAAATAAGAAATCACTCCCAGCAGCCTAATATTTTAAACCAAGTGTAGCCATTCTAGATGAAGTGGAATCTCAGGGTTCCCTGCTCTGTCCCGACCAGGAGCAGGTGGTTTGTATGTAGCCCAACGGGCGGCAGTAGCTCTGGCAATAAATAGGCTGTGGGACAACTTCACAGAACCCCATGGTCCCGGGCTGCTCAGAGCAGAGCCTGTGCTGTGGACTGCGGAGCCGTCATCACAGGCAGTTTGAGACAGTGGTTAAAGGTCAGGACTGCCTCAACTTAATGATTAGTTCTGCTACTTAGTAGCTGTAACCTTGGGCTTTAGTTTCTTCATCTATGAAATGGGGATATTTATACTACATCACTGGATTGTTATGAGAATTTAAGGTAATATGTCTAAAACATCTGCCTGCACATAGGACCTGCTCAATTAATGTGAACTTCTTGCTCAGATGAAGAACAGGTGCCCAGAGTAGAAAATGTGGGGCTCAGAGAGATCATATCCTGGCACTTTCAGCCTCTGGGACCGCTGATCTCTCCTTTTCTTCTACTTCCAACCTCCTCAGAAGTTTTAAGAGGTAATTAAATGACATGAAAACGATTCAGTAATTAGATTATTATTCTTTTGGGGGCAGGATAGGGTTTCTAACAGATATCAGACAGCAAACACCTTGGAAGGAAATCCTGGATAAATGTGAGGTCAGGACTTCTGGCTGGCCGAAGACATCACAACCCAAGCAAATACTTGCTTCGAATGTCGTCAGCCTTACCATTCTGACAGGGCAGGGTAGGCTGCAGAGAGGAGGTGGGGTTTCCTTGAATAGATTCACAGCCTGGCACTTCCAGGCTACCCAGAACACTGGAAGAATACCATTCCAGGGCATACAGCCTATTCATTGTGTGTGTTCTGGGGGCATGTGCATGGGCTGTGTTTACAGAGAGGGCTCATGTGTATTTACAGAGTGGTAGAGGGGTTAGTTTATCCAATCTGATGCTGTTTCATGGGCAGACAATAGCAGCCACTTCTTCTTTCCTCTTGTTCCAAGCTGTGGAGGCCTCTTTCATGGGAAATAACACCATGGTTATTGTTCCCAGATACATAATTAATGCTAGATAATTGACTTCTTTCTGTTGTGTTCACTGAAACTGAATTTCACTCTGTAGTGCATTGTTCATCTCAATATGCAAAATAAATAAATACTGTCAAGTTGTGTGGGATCATCTTGGGTGAATCATACATGTTAGACCTTTGGTATTTAAGACCCTTACAAATAAATAGCATCACAAAGGGCTTTTCAAGGTACAGGCTTCTCAAAGGAAGTAGAGAGTGGGGAGCAACAGTGTCTTGGTCAGGGGCTGGAACCCCATGCTGAATGGGTGTGGGTGGTGGGGATGGGGATAGGGATGTGGGTGAGAGGGTTCTCAACTCTGACTATATCTGGATATCCTGGGAAGGTTTCAAATTTAAAAATAATACAATAAATAAGCCAAATAACAAAACCCTATTCTTGGGCACTTTAATGTGGGTCTAAGTGGTTGAAAGCATAAAGTCCCTGGAATTGCACTGGGGCTCAAGTTCCAGCTCCACCTCCTACCAACAGGATGACTTTGGCTGCCACTTAACCTATCTAAGCCCCAATTTATCCCCTGTAACTGGCAGCAGTGACTGTTTCTTAGCGAGTGTTGGAGTACAAGAAGGAAGGTCTCTCTAGGGCTCAGGGTGCTTTGCAGTGCACAACCCCCGGGCCATCCTGTAACAGTAACAAACCATCCCTCCAGTGCTCCATTGTAGAAACACTTGCAAGCTCAGGTCCAAATATCTCCCCAGAGGCTTAAAGACTTATTGGTGGCAGTGAAGGGGGCAGGAGACTAGCTTTCTGGGGAACAGGAGACAGTGGCTGCTAGGTCCCTAGCCGATCTTCATTTCTTCTTGGTCTCTGGCCCCCCATCTTTGCATCTGGGGCACTGATCCCCCATCGGCTCTGGGCCTGGTGGTAGTGCTCCTGGGACCTAGCCATGGTGGTCAGCATGTTGGCAGCTACCTGTACACTGCCAGGCTCATGCCCTTGGCCATCATGCATAGCCCTCATTTTCAGGAGGGATCCTGTTGTCCCAGTGCTTTCATATAACTGTCTCTATGGACGGGCTTTTATGGGCTGGGCTGGAGGCTAGTCTGAGGGACACACACAGGTGTTCCAGAAGTTCCCCTCCCACCTGCATCCTCTCTTGCATCTTTCCTCCCACTACTTCTCTTTACCACAGACCAAGCTGGGACACCTTGACATATTCTTTCTGGGTTCCTGCCTGTGAGCGTGGGGATACTATTCAAGGATAGCTTCTGCTAAGCCCCACAACAAAGTTGGTTTGCTCTTACCCAGCACTTGCTACGAGCTGGGTGCATTACACACAGCAACTCCTTTAGTCCTCATGGCATGTGTGCGTATTATTATCTCTATCTTGCAAGAGGGGTCACAGGTTTGGTTCTCTGGGAAGCAGCTTTTGAGATGGAGTTCAGAGTTCAGGGTGGTTACTGGGGACTGAACTTGGGATCAACAGCTGTGCAAGGGAAAGGAAGGAGGCGGAAGCCGGCAGAGGGATGAGGTGAGCTTCAGTGCAGGCTGGATGATGACCTCGGCTGACATCACAGGGAGCTTTGGAATCAGAATTGATGTTCATTGGCTAAAGTGGCCAGGGCCTTCATATCCCACTATGATCTGCCATTGGACTGGGCAGCTCTAGGCAGGGTGTGACCTTAGGTGAGGTTGGTCTGAGATAATATCTGGGGGGCCTGATGGCTACAGGCTGTTGGCTAATGATACTCTCAGTAGCCAGAGGCAATAAGTCCTTCCTTAAAGAGGAATCTGAAGGGCACACACAATATCCATAGGAAACTGAGCCTTGAGGAGGTTAAGTTACTTGCCCAAGGACAGAGCTGATAAGGAGTTCTCAGAAGGTGCTTGATCCTGAGTACTGGCCAATACTCTATCCAGTCTATCTTTTCTATAGTATTCTTGAGGACATTACACAAATAAACCATTCACTTGCTTATTCAGGTAATTGTTTTTTTATTCATTAACCTTCACAGAATTTTTATACAAATATGCATCGAGTGTAGATCATGCCTTGTTTGGTGCCTGTGTGCTTAAGACTATGTTTGTGACCAAATCAGGCATGGTCCTCCCTTCATGGAACTCACTAATTTACCTCTTGACTTGATCAGGTCTAGATTTATAACAAGTACACAACTCAGGTCTTTCATTTGGGACCTTTCACTGTGAGTGAATCAATTTCTCACATGGTTTCTGATCAACCTGGAGTCTGAGATGAGCCCGGGCTGGAGCAGCTGCAGCTAGTGGGCAGGAGGCCTCAGGGTTGCCTCTGGTCTGCTGGTGAGGAGCCGTCCAGCTTTCCTGAGCCAGTGGGGCTGTTGCAGGCCAGCCTGTCTCCAAGTAGAGAATGGTTTGCATGTGTACACCCCTGGTCTGTGGCTGGTTTTCTGCTCCTCGGGTGTTTTCTATGCCTGTGGTGAAATATGCAGACTGTAATTGTCAATGGGAAAATTGGATATTTGTCTGTTGTTTCTACCAAAAGGAAGGCCAGTCAAAGTTAGAATCAAATTCCCTCCCTTCTCTCTTCTCCCAAGAGAAGTCCCATAGAAACACAGTGACCTCGTGAAGACAGTGGGACAATGATTCAATAGTTATTTTTAAAAAGAGAGGTTGGATTTAAATTCTCATACAGAGCTAGGAACCAGGATCCTGGAAGCCCATAATGTTATTGCTGGAGGCTTCCTCAGAGCTCATCTGTGTCATCCCTTCATGATAAATGGAGGACTTGAGGCCCAGATAAGGGAACAGAGCTCTTAAAATGCTTTTCTGCCCATTGTGCAGGTCTGTGTTTCTTAAACTCATTCTCCTACCCAACCTCTAATAAATCCTAGAAGCTCTGTGTCTAGTCCCAGTGGGATTGTCATGTAGTATTGTTCTGTAATAGATATGAATTTCATTCATTCACTCACTCATTCGAATGAGATTTACTTTGGACTAAACTTACTTTGGGCCAAGCCCTGGGTCATATGGTAATAATTTTTGTAGATGTCATCTTTCTTTCTCAATGTTAAATGTCCTCAGGGCCAAATTTATTTCTTGTTCTCATTTGTGCTTTGCTGATTGGAATGCACATGGTAAGAGCTCAGTAAGTGGTTGTTGAATGAGTAAATGTTTAATAAATGTTTGATGAATTAATGACAAATGACTGAGGAGCTCTACGTGACTGTGAGACATTAAATTAAGCAGCTTGGATTTTGTTCCTTTATCCAAGACACTCCTCCATCTCCCCAAAACTAGTCTCATTCTTTTTGGTAGAAAACTGCTGCTCAGAGGGGAAGGGTAAGCTGGAGTTTTATCTCAATTTAAATACTCTTTCTGAGTGAAAGCCAAAATTTAATTGGTTGATGGAGTCAGAGAGCTGGAGAGACTTTTCTTTTTCTTCTAAAGAAGAGTAATTCAGAAGTATTTTTAGTCTTGGTTTTAAGTTTACTGGAAGAAAACGTCTCTGCAATCTCAGCATTAAATCTTTTGCGGAAGAACACAGCGCAGAGGGGAACGTGGACTAGGAGCCAGGGGCCTGCCACCCTCCCTCTACCCACCTTCTCTCCCTTCCTTCCTCCCTTCCTTCCTTCATGCCCTTTCTTCCTTCCTTCCTTTCTTTTCTTTCATTTTCTTTTCCTTTCCTTTCCTGTCTTCTCTTTCACTCCTTCCAGCCCTGGCTCTATACTAACCTGCCAGACAATCCTTTTCCCTCTCTGAGCTTTAGTTTCTTCATCCTTCATCTGAGTTTCCCCAGGTACCCTTCCCATTCTAATATTCTAGGAATCTGTGAATGATTTTTAAATAGTCTGTTTCCTTTTCTGAACAAAAATATCCCACTTTAGCACCTCAGGATGGGAAAGCAATCCAGTTGACCAAAACAAGGTCTTCTCATTCCTTCCTACAGAATGTGCAAAGAGGTCTAGTGCTTTCCTCGTAGCTGGGATGGAAGTACCAAGACATACTAGCTTGGGATCCCTTTCCGGTATCTGAGGTGTACCCTGTTCAGATTTTATAGAGGTCCGTTGGTATTTCCAGAAGTGTTCTATGGAGGGGATAGGGTGCCCTCCTTTGATGGGATATAATACAGATAAATCCATGAGTCCCAGCACTCCAATATGCTTCAGAGTTTAATGTCTTTATTTTCAATGTCATCTCCACTCCTCTGGCTACACTTAGCAACCTGCCATTTTCCCAACATGAGGTTCCATGCCTCCACTCCTTTGCACATGCTGTTTCTTCTGTCTGAAACTCTATTGTCTTCCAACTCCTTGTCTTCTCCTGGAGAACTTGAAGGCATCCTTTCAGTGTTGGCCTAGGAGGTTTTCTCAGATACTCTAGCTTGGGCTAAGTATCCCTTCTTTGTGCTCCCACAATTCTTTCTGATTACCTAAGAATGCCATATGTGAGCTGTAATTACTTATCGGCAATAATTCACTTACACATTCAGTAAATGTTTATTGGGTGTCTAAGATGGAGGGAATAAATCACTGTGCAATAGAAAGTCCTACTCTCTTGGAGATCATATTTTCACCATTTCCCCTCTATAATCCAGTACCTAGCTCAGTACCTAACACATTGGGGTGTTCAGTAAAGTTTGGAGGTCATTACCAAGTGTTTTTGGCATAATAAAGTGGTCCTTTATAGAGAACTCTCCACTTTAAACAGCAGGTGGAATAGAGTAGGACAGAGAAATCTAAATTCCACCCTTTGAAGGAATAAAGTTCCATTAAGTGAAAAGACATTTAAATGAGTCAACAAGAGTGTAGGCACAAATTTCCACAAACTATTTCCCCCCTGCAATGTTGTGGGGAACACTGGAAGCCAGGCCAGCAGGATTAGCTAGGCATGAAGGACTGGTGCCAGCAGCTGGGGGTGCCAGGCACGGGTTGGCTGAGCTGGGAAAAATTGTTCCTTTTGGCATCTGAATGGTAGGCACAGTTACCTTGCCTCAGTGATGGGCTTTGATTAACAAAGGAGGCAACCTAAGAGGCAAAAGCAGACAAAGAGCAACGCCAGAGAGGAGGTGGGGTCCTGAGAGGGTCACTCCCTCCACCTGCGCAATTTCCCTGGCTTCTTTGCTTTGGCAATACTTCTGGTGCATACTCATCAGAGATCTATGATGAGGGGGCCAGTGGGCTAACAGTTCTATCCTGAATTTAAATACCATCCATCCAGTTCTATCCCAGGAAGAAATGAGGCAAGGGTTTGAAAAATGACTAGACATACTACAGTGTTTAAATGATCACAAGCGTTAAAAAGGCATCGATGTATCACATAAGGGCAATCTAGCATAGCAGAAAGCTGGACTGGAGGGTTGGAGTATCAGCAAATATCAGAAGACATCAAAGGGTATAGCATAATAGTTAAGAGCAAGGGTCTGGTCTCAGATTGCCTGGATTCTTAACCACTTATCCACTGTGTGAATTTGGCCAAGCCATTTAACTTACCAAATCTCAGTTATGTGAAACTCATGGATTGTTATGAAAGTTAAGTGAGCAGTTAAGATTGAATCAAGCCTGTAGCACAGTTCCCAGAATGTAATAAACACTCAGTTTTAGCTTTATTGTCAGTATTAGCAGTGAGGTCTTAGACAAGTTATGTAATACCTCTAAGCCTCAGTTTCTTTTTTAAAATTGATTTATAATGATATACTTTATTACATTAGTTTCAGGTGTACAAGATAGTGATTTGATATTTTTGTACATTATGAAATGATCAGCGTAAGTTGTTTACCACCTGTCACCATACAAAGTTAATACAGCATTATCAACTATATTCCCTATACTGTATATTACATCCCTGTTACTTCTTTATTTCATAACTGGAAGTTTGTACCTCTTAATCCCCTTCACATATTTCACCTGTTGCCCTGCCTCCCTTCTCTTCTGGCAACCAACACCTTGTTCTCTGCATTAATGTGTCTTTTTTGTTTGCTTGCTTTTTTTTTAGATTCCACCTATAAGTGAAACGTTAGGGTATTTGTCTTTTCTCTGTCTGACTTATTTCACTGAGCATAATACCCTCTAGATCCCTCCATGTTGTTACAAATGGCAAGATTTCTTTTTTCTTTTTTTTTGTGGCTGAGTAATATCTCATTGTGTGTTTGTACCAGATCTTCTTTTATCCATTCATCTATTGATGGACACTTCGGTTGCTTCCATATCTTGGCTATTGCAAGTAATGTGGCCATAAACTTAGGGGTGCATGTATCTTTTTGTATTGATGTTCTCCTTTTCATCAGATAAATACCGAAAAGTGGAATTGCTGGATCATATGGTAATCTTATTTTTAATTTTTTAAGGAAGTGAATATTGTTTTCCATAGTGGCTGTACTAGTTTACATTCCTACCAACAGTGCACAAGTGTTCCCTTTTCTCCACACCTTCGCCAACACTTGTTACTTCTTGTCTTTTATTTTTAATTTGAGATAAAAAAATTTATTGAATTGTAGTTGATATGCAATATTATGTTGATTTCAAGTATATAACATAGGGATTTGGCAGTTATTTACATTATTAAGTACTCACCCAACTAGTGTTGTTACTATCTGTCAACATAGAAAGATGTTATAGAATTATTGATTATATTCTCTATGCTCTACTTTCATCCCCGTGACTAATTTATATCTATATCTATATCTATATATATGTATATATATATATATAGATTTTTTTTTGACATTTTCCAGTTATTCTATTATTTTTTAAGGTCACTATTTAGCTATTGTTGTACCATTTAACTGGTATTTCAGTACTCGACTCAAGAGCCCTTACGGAGTAACAGGGGCTGTATCCGAGAAACGATTGCTGCGCTGAGCGACTGTTTTCTCCACATAACATGACTAGCTTTGCATTTCGACACTTGCAGGACCTTACTGGGATTCTTCCGTGGAAGTTTTCTCATTGGCAGCACAGAGACTTTCTTCATTTTCTTCCTGCATTCCCTCACTTTCTGATTCTTCTAAATCAAGTCTGGCTAATTTCATGGCCAGTCCTTCGTCGCAGTGTCGTTTCCTTTTTAATGTGAACTGCCGCTGTCTTTCCTCTCTGTCGAGGAAGACTTCGCTCCAGTGCAGCCCTTCACTCGCCAGCTCCCTCGGCAGACACTTGGTTTCCAAGCTACGAGGGGCAGCTAATTCCTCAGCTAAGATGTCTGAGGTTACGGCTTCTTGCGCATCAAAATCAGTCACTGTATCTTCCCCGTCGTCTTGCGAATTGAGCTGGGGACTGCTGAACTTGTTCATCTCCATGAAATCATAGTCTCTGTGCGTTCGGTGGCACATCGCCGGGATGCCGGATTCATCCCACCTCTGGGACTTCTTTTTTGGCACCTGCTGAATCGCTCCTCCAGACTGCTGGGTGGAGGCAGCCTCCGAGGAGGCTGCGGAGCTTTTGTTTTTCAGGATTCCCTTGACGGGCTTGTGTGAGGTGGTGGAAGTTTCCATGCCTGGAGGTGAAGGGCCGTTGCCGGCTCGAGGCTCTGGCTGTCGCAGCCGCCCATAGCACTGCCTGCGCGGACAACGGCGCCAACGCCCAGAAGCCTCAGCCCCGCACTGCATCACAAAGGACGCCTCGGGCCATGTCACAGTGGCCGCGGGCACCGCCTGCGCCTGCGTGTCACTGCCTTGCGGCCCATTCTGACGTCTGCCTTTCGTTTTTTCCCCATGTGGTATGATAGGAAATAGCCCAGCGTTGCACATCAAATGCAGAAGTACTGCTTTGTACGTTTCTACAACCCCCATGTACCGAGTGAGACTCTTTACAAACTGTACTCCTTACTGTAGGTCACCGTCAAGAACTGGAAAGCCACTGGTTTGGAAAGATTGGAGGCATAGGAGCTAGGAAGCATTTCACTTCTGCTCCTGCCTCCTATTGCCATCCACAGCTCCCTCTCCCATTGCGTATACACACACACACACACACACACACACCACTCCTGGTCCTCCTCCCCTCCCTGCCTCTGCTACTGGCCCCAATCCCCAATGGCCAGGCCCTTCCACCAGCTGGGAATCTGGGCATCAGCCTCTGCACCTACATACTGCTCCCTCTCCAAGCCAGACCTCAGGTACTGGTCTAAATATTTCAAGAAATTCTCCAATTCTAGCTCTTTTGCCACCAGCATGTTTCAAGGCACTCCTGTCTCCTGCTGGACCTACAGCCATGGCCTTTAAACTGAGCCCCTGTAACTCCCCCACTTCCTTCCCACTTCTGATCCACCTTCTAGCCAGAGTAGTCTTTTTAAAACACCCATCAAATCTTGTCGCATCTCTCTTTCAAACACTCTAACAGCCTCCTATTTCCTTTAACACAGAGACCAAATCAAGAAGAGGCCCTAAGCAGCCCTATGATCTGCTCAGACATACATCTGAGGCCTTCTCCCAGCAAATTGTCCCCATACTACCTCCAGCTTTCCCCTTGGGCCTTTCAGTTCCAGAAGCATATGCCTTCCTTCTTGTGCCAGCCTCTTTTTCTAGGTTCCTCCCATAGCCTGGATTTCAGCTCGTCATTACTGCCTTAGGGGGTCCTGACTCCTGACCCCCAAAGCAGACAGGCCTGCCTGTGCCTTCCTGCCTCCCCTTCTCTCCTTGGCAGCACTCAGGGTTATTGCAGTGACATTATCTGTGCACACTAGATGGCAAAGTTCTAGAGCTAAAGGAAGGTGTCTGTTTGGCTTGCCACATTCTCCAGCTTTGCATCTTTTTTTAAATTCATTTTATTATCATTTATCTACAACTACATGAAGAACTTTATGGTTACTAGATTCCCCCCTTCACCAAGTCACCCCCACAAACCCCATTACAGTCACTGTCCATCAGCATAGTAAGATACTGTAGACTCACTACTTGTCTTCTCTGTGTTGCACATCCCTCCCTATGCAGCCCCCACATTATACATGCTCATCGTAGGGCCCCCTTTCTTTATCCCCGCCCTTATCCCTCCCTTCCCACCCCTCCTGCCCAGTTCCTTTCCCTTTGGTAACTGTTAGTCCATTCTTGGGTTCTGTGATTGTGCTGCTATTTTGTTCTTTCAGTTTTTCTTTGTTCTTACACTCCACATATGAGTGAAATCATTTGGTACTTGTCATTCTCCGCCTGGCTTATTTCACTGAGCATAATACCCTCTAGCTCCATCCATGTTGTTGCAAATGGTAGGATCTGTTTTTTTCTTATGGCTGAGTAATATTCCATTGTGTATATGTACCACATCTTCTTTGTCCATTCATCTACTGATGGACACTTAGGTTGCTTCCATTTCTTGTCTATTGTAAATAGTGCTGAGATAAACATAGAGGTGAACCTGTCTTTTTCAAACTGGAATGCTGCATTCTTAGGGTAAATTCCTAGAAGTGGAATTCCTGGATCAAATGGTATTTCTATTTTGAGCATTTTGAGGAACCTCCATACTGTTTTCCACAATGGTTGAACTAATTTGCATTCCCACCAGCAGTGTAGGAAGGTTCCCCTTTCTCCACAACCTCGCCAACATTTGTTGTTGTTTGTCTTTTGGATGGTGGCGATCCTTACTGGTGTGAGGTGATTTCTCATTGTGGTTTTAATTTGCATTTCTCTGATGACAAGTGATGTGGAGCATCTTTTCATGTGTCTGTTGGCCATCTGAATTTCTTCTTTAGAGAACTGTCTTTTCAGCTCTTCTGCCCATTTTTTAATTGGGTTATTTGCTTTTTGTTTGTTGAGGCATGTGAGCTCTTTATATATTTTGGATGTCAACACTTTATCAGATCTGTCATTTATGAATATATTCTCCCATACTGTAGGGTACCTTTTTGTTCTATTGATGGTGTCCTTTGCTGTAAAGAAGCTCTTCAGCTTGATATAGTCCCACTTGTTCATTTTTGCTTTTGTTTCCCTTGCCCGGGGAGATATGTTCATGAAGCAGTAGCTCATGTTTATGTCCAAGAGATTTTTGCCTATATTTTTTTCTAAGAGTTTTATGGTTTCATGACTTACATTCAGGTCTTTGATCCATTTTGAATTTACTTTTGTGTATTGGGTTAGAGAGTGATCTAGTTTCATTCTCTTACATGTAGCTCTTCAGTTTCACCAGCACCATCTGTTGAAGAGACTGTCATTTCCCCATTGTATGTCCATGGCTCCTTTATCATATATTAATTGACCATAAATGTTTGGGTTAATATCTGGGGTCTCTATTCTGTTCCACTGGTCTGTGGCTCTGTTCTTGTGCCAGTACCAAATTGTCTTGATTACTGTGGCTGTGTAGTAGAGCTTGAAGTTAGGGAGTGAGATCCCCCCCACTTTATTCTCCCTTCAGGATTACTTTGGCTATTCTGGGTCTCTGGTATTTCCATGTGAATTTTTGAACTATTTGTTCCAGTTCATTGAAGAAAGTTGTTGGTAATTTGATAGGGATTACATCAAATCTGGATATTGCTTTGGGCAGGATGGCCATTTTGATGATATTAATTCTTCCTAGTCAAGAGCATGGGATGAGTTCCCATTTGTTAGTGTCCTCTTTAATTTATCTTAAGAGTGTCTTATAGTTTTCAGGGTATAGGTCTTTCACTTCCTTGGTTAGGTTTATTCCTAGGTATTTTATTCTTTTGATGCAATTGTGAATGGAATTGTTTTCCTGATTTCTCTATTAGTTCATTGTTAGTGTATAGGAAAGCCACAGATTTCTGTGTGTTAATTTTGTATCCTGCAACTTTGCTGAATTCAAATATTAGTTCTAGTAGTTTTGGAGTGGGGTCTTTAGGGTTTTTTATGTACAATATCATGTCATCTGCAAATAGTGACAGTTTAACTTCTTCTTTACCAATCTGGATTCCTTGTATTTCTTTGTTTTGTCTGATTGCCATGGCTAGGACCTCCAGTACCACGTTGAATAACAGTGGGGATAGTGGGCATCCCTGTCTTGTTCTTGATCACAGAGGAAAAGATTTCAGCCTCTTGCTGTTCAGTATGATGTAAGCTGTGGGTTTATCATATAAGGCCTTTATTATGTTGAGGTACTTGCCCTCTATGCCCATTTTTGTTGAGAGTTTTTATCATGAATGGATGTTGAATTTTGTCGAATGCTTTTTTAGCATCTATGGAGATGATCATGTGGTTTTTGTCCTTCTTTCTATTTATGTGGTGGATGATGTTGATGGATTTTTGAATGTTGTACCATCCTTGCATCCCTGGGATGAATCCCACTTGGTCATGGTGTATGATCCTTTTGATGTATTTTTGAATTCGGTTTGCTAATATTTTGCTGAGTATTTTTGCGTCTATGTTCATCAGGGATATTGTTCTGTAATTTTCTTTTCTGGTGGGGTTTATGCCTGGTTTTGGTATTAGGGTGATGTTGGCTTCATAGAATGAGTTTGGGAGTATTCCCTCCTCTTCTATCTTTTGGAAAACTTTAAGGAGAATGGAAATTATATCTTCTCTGTATGTCTGATAAAATTCCGAGGTAAATCCATCTGGCCCGGGTGTTTTGTTCTTGGGTAATTTTTTGATTACCACTTCAATTTCTTTGCTGGTAATTGGTTTGTTTAGATTTTCTGTTTCTTCCTTGGTCAGTCTTGGAAGGTGTTATTTTTCTAGGAAATTGTCCATTTCTTCTAGGTTTTCCAGCTTCTTAGCATATAGGTTTTCATAGCAGTCTCTAATAATTCTTTGTATTTCTGTTGGGTCTGTCGTGATGTTTCCTTTCTCGTTTCTGATTCTGTTGATGTGTGTTGATTCTCTTTTTATCTTAATAAGTCTGGCTAGAGGCTTATCTATTTTGTTTATTTTCTCAAAGAACCAGCTCTTGGCTTCATTGATTTTTTCTATTGTTTTATTCTTCTCAATTTTATTTATTTCTTCTCTGATCTTTATTATGTCCCTCCTTCTGCTGACTTTAGGCTTCATTTGTTCTTCTTTTTCCAATTTTGATAATTGTGATGTTAGACTATTCATTTGGGATTGTTCTTCCTTCTGTCTGGATTGCTATATACTTTCCTCTTAAGACTTTTTTCGCTGCATCCCACAGAAGTTGGGGCTTTGTGTTGCTGTTGTCATTTATTTCCATATATTGCTGGATCTCCATTTTAATTTGGTCGTTGACCCATTGACTAATTAGGAGCATGTTGTTAAGCCTCCATGTGTTTGTGAGCCTTTTGCTTTCTTTGTACAGTTTAGTTCTAGTTTTATACCTTTATGGTCTGAAAAGTTGGTTGGTAAAATTTCAATGTTTTTGAATTTATTGAGGCTGTTTTTGTGGCCTAGTGTGTGGTCTATTCTGGAGAATGTTCCATGTGCACTTGAGAAGAATGCGTATCCTGTTGCTTTTGGGTGTAGAGTTCTATAGATGTCTACTAGGTCCATCTGTTCTATTGTGTTGTTCAGTGCCTCTGTGTCCTTACTTATTTTCTGTCCTTTGGAGTGAGTGGTGTGTTGAAGTCTCCTAAAATGAATGCATTGCATTCTATTTCCTCCTTTAGTTCTGTTAGTATTTGTTTCACATATGCTGGTACTCCTGTGTTGGGTGCATATATATTTATAATGGTTATATCCTCTTGTTGGACTGAGCCCATTATCATTATGTAATGTCCTTCTTTATCTCTTGTTATTTTCTTTGTTTTGAAGTCTATTTTGTCTGATACTAGTACTGCAATCCCTGCTTTTTTCTCCCTGTTGTTTGCATGAAATATCTTTTTCAATCCCTTGACTTTTAGTCTGTGCATGTCTTTGGGTTTGAGGTGAGTCTCTTGTAAGCAGCATATAGATGGGTCTTGTTTTTTTATCCATTCAGTGACTCTATGTCTTTTGATTGGTGCATTCGGGCCATTTACATTTAGTGTGATTATCGATAGGTTTGTACTTACTGCCATTTCAGCCTTTAGATTTGTGGTTACCAAAGGTTCCAGTTTACTTTCCTTACTCTCTAAGAGTCTAACTTAACTCACTTAGTATGCTGTTACAAACACAATCTAAAGCTTCTTTTTATTTCTCCTCCTTTTTCTTCCTCCTTCATTCTTTATATATTAGTTATCAAATTATGTACTTTTTGTCTATCCCTCGATTGACTTTGAGGATAGTTAATTTAATTTTGCATTTGCTTCATAATTAGCTGTTCTACTTTCTTTACTGTGGTTTTATTACCTCCGTTGACAGCTATTCAACCTTAGGAACACTTTCATCTATAGCAGTCCCTCCAAAATAGACTGTAGAGATGGTTTGTGGGAGATAAATTCTCTCAGCTTTTGCTTATCTGGAAATTGTTTAATCCCTCCTTCAAATTTAAATGATAATCTTGCTGAATAAAGTAATCTTGTTTCCAGGCCCTTCTGGTTCATGGCATTAAATACATCATGCCACTCCCTTCTGGCCTGTAAGGTTTCTGCTGAGAAGTCTGATGTTAGCCTGATGGGCTTTCCTTTGTATGTGATCTTATTTCTCTCTCTGGCTGCTTTTAACAGTCTGTCCTTATCCTTGATCTTTCCCATTTAAATTACAATGTGTCTTGGTGTTGTCTTCCTTGTGTCCCTTGTGTTGGGAGATCTGTGGATCTCCATGGCCTGAGAGACTATGTCCTTCCCCAGACTGGGGAAGTTTTCAGCAACTACCTCCTCAAAGACACTTCCTATCTCTTTCTCTCTCTCTTCTTTTTCTGGTATCCCTATAACGCAAATATTGTTCTGCTTGGCTTGGTCACACAGTTCTCTCAATATTCTTTCATTCTTAGAGATCCTTTTTTCTCTCTGTGCCTCAGCTTCTTTGTATTCCTCTTCTCTAGTTTCTATTTCATTTATCGTCTCCTCCACCGTATCCAACCTGCTTTTAATACCCTCCATTGTGGTCCTCAATGATTCGATCTCTGACCTGATTTCATTCCCGAGTTCTTGGATGTCTGTCCGTACCTCCATAAGAATGTTGATGATTTTTATTTTGAACTTCCTTTCAGGAAGAGTCACAAGATCCATATCATTTAAATCTTTTTTGGGAGTTGTATTAATAATTTTACTCTGGACCAGGTTCCTTTGGCATTTCATGTTTGTATATGGTGCCTTCTTGTGTCCAGAAGCTGTAGTCTCTGGAGCTGCTCAGCCCCTGAAGCAATGTTGGGGGTTACAGGGAAGTGGTATTGGTGCCTGGGGGGAGGAAAGAGCTGTTCCCCACTTCCCAGCTGCTGTGCCTGTCTCCACTGCCTGAACCAGTGGGCGGAGCACACAGGTATAAGTTTTTGTCCCAGAGCAGCCATATATGGATCCCTGCTTTCCACAAGCAGCCGGAATCCCAGTCTCCCCAGGAACTCTGCCTGTATTAACTTTCCAACCTGATAGTCATGTGAGTCTCATGAAAGCACCATGAAATGTTTGTTTGTGCTCCCAGCGCAGATCTTCAGAGCTAGGTATTCAGCAGTCCCAGGCCTTCCATTCCCACCCTGCTCCGTTTCTTTCCTCCCGCCAGTGAGCTGGGGTGGGGGAAGGACTCGGGTCCCACGGAGTCACAGCTCTGGTACGTTACCCCATTCGATGAGGTCTGCTCTTTCTCCAGGTGTGTATAGTCTGATGCCATCCTCTTTCCTGTTGCTCTCTCAGGATTAGTTGCGCCAACTATATTTTCTAATTGTATCCAGTTTTAGGAGGAAGCCTCTGTCTCTCCTCTCATGCCGCCATCTTTAATCCAATCCCTAATTTATATTATGACTAAAATTTTGTGCCTCTTTATGTCCTTCACCTATTTTACCTACCCACTCCAACCCCTCCCTCATGATAACCACCAGTCAGTCAGTCAGTACACTGTGTCTATGAGTCTATTTCTGTTTTATTCATTTGTTTTGTTTTTCTTTTTTTTGGTTCCACATATAAGTGAAATCACTTGGTATTTGTCTTTCACTGCCTGGCTTATTTCACCTAGAATAATACCCTCTAGGTCTATCCATGTTTCCACAAATGGCAAGATTTCTTTCTTTTTTTTAAGGCTGAATAATATTCCATTGTATATATATACCACCTCTTTATCCATACATCTATTGATGGACACTAAGTTTGCTTCCATACATTGGTATTGTAAATAATGCTGCAAAGAACAAAGGGGTACATATATCTTTTAGTATTAGTGTTTTCTTTTTTGTTGATAAAGATACAGAAGTGGAATTGCTGGATCATATAGTAGTCCTATTTTTAATTTTTTAAGGAAATTGAGTACTGTTTTTCCATAGTGTCTGTACCAATTTACATTCCTACCACCAGTGTAGGAAGGTTTCCTTTCTCTATATCCTTGCCAATAATTGTTATTGTCTTTTGCATAGTAGCCATTCTGACTTGCTTGGTTTTAATTTTAATTTTAATTTCCCTAATGATTAGTGATGTTGAACATCTTTTCATGTGTCTGTTGGCCATCTTGGGAAGTCTTCTTTGGAAGAATGTTTATTAAGCCTCAGTTTCTATATCTATAAAATGAGTGTGCTAATCTCCAACCATCAAAAACCTCTGTAAGGGCTTAGGGAGACATTGCTTGGTCCTCAGAAGGTGCTCTGTTGTTGATAATCTTTCCTGCTTGTGGTGTGGGTAGTTAATTCTCCCTGACTTTAGGAATATTTTAGGAAGCCCATTGTTTCATACTGTAATTTCTTGGTATGAGACTATGCTACTCCCTCCCCCCATCCTAACTCCACCCTGGATAATTCCAGCTTTAAAAAAAAATCATCCCCTCAAGTAGCTTGGTATGTGGAGATGATTGTGGTTGTATCTGGCTTTGTGTTTGGAATCTGTCAGACTCCAGAATGCCCAGATTTGGGGATGCCAGTCACCTCCTTCCAGATGTCCAGGAAAGCTGCCATTGGAAAGCAAGGGGGGTTACTCAGGGAGAAGACATCTACTTCTCTCAGGGGCTCTGCTGAGAACTGGACTGGGCTCCTGGGAGCCCCCCTCACTGTTTGAGATGCCTTCCTGGGGGCAACCTTTACAGCAGCAGGCTCAGATTCTAGTGCACTGTAGAGAACAAGGACTGGACCCCTGGCCCCTCTGGCTGCTTGGGAAAAGACCCTACCAGCTTCTGAAGTGGTTTTCCATCATGAAGGGAATATGACTCACTGCCAGTCCATCTGCTTTGACCTCAATTTTCAATTCCCTTCCTCTGTGTGAATAATCAGAACAGTCATCTGTACTTGCAAAGGAAAGATTTCATGCATAGTGAGAATGCAGCTTGAAGTTCCTGGCTGAGGGTGGTTGAACTGCTGGGCATGGCACGATACAGGAACAGCAGGCAGCCCACTGCACAGCAGGAGCCGCCCTGTTTACTGGACTATTTCTGTTGGGGTCCATCAGCAAATCCAATAGGAGAGGTGGAGTCAGAGATCCAGAGAGCTAATGACAGAGAATCAGATGAGCTCTGCAATTATGGGATGCTCAATGCTAACATAGTCCAAACCTTAATGAGCCACAGTCCTTGGACTCCAGAATTGAGAAGAGCAGCTCATTATGTGGCGACACCATGACCATGCTGGGAGTGGACTGGCTTGTGGTGGGGCCATGCTGGGTTCAGAAGGCCTGTTCTCTTTCCTGAGAAGGCTTTGGTCCTCTTTGATAGACCTCTATTCAGAGGTTGGCCCCACTTCTGCTGTGGTCTTATGTACCCCACTTGTCATCATGTTGTACCCTAAAACCAAGCAAAATGAAAACTCACTCCTCCCTGGATAGATTTTCTATCTCAGCCAGGGCAGCACTGCTCACCAAGCCCAACACCCAGGAGTCAGCCTTGCTCCTTTCCCCTCCTCTGCCCTCTTATTCTCTCCCATGTCACTGCCTTAATTGAGGCTTCCATCCTCCCTCTGCTTTATACTCATCATCTCCAACAGTTCACCCTCCTGCTAGCATTTAATTCTGCTCTGGTCATTTTTACTAAGTCTCTGCATTATGTCACAGCCCTGCTTTAAAATGTTTTCAGTGTCTTTAAATTGCCTTGAGGATTAAATCCAAATTCCTAATGTCAAAGTCTTTGATCAAATGGTCCCTGTCTTACTTCTTAGGCCTTTCTTGGCCACTCCTTCATAGGCCCCTGATGTTTGAGTCCAGTGAAACTTCCTGCCATATTACTACTTTTGTACCTCTAGGCCTTTTCACATTTGTGTGGAAGTTCTTTGGCCACTTCGCTCCTCTAAGACCCAGGGAAAATGTCATTTCCTTTGTGTACATATTCCCAGGCGAAGTCAGGCCGTCTGTCTCCTAGGATCCTGGACCATCCTGCCCATAGCTTCTTGATGGCAGTGTGGTGTTCAGTTGATAAGAACAGAGACTCTGGACTCTAGAGCCTGGGTTTGAGTCACAGCTCCACTACTTATTCACCATGTGACCTCTCCCAACAGAAGTCTCCTCGCCTGTAAATAGGGCTAATAATAGCTTTCTTTGCCAGGCTTGTAGGGAGGATTAAAGAAGATAATATAGAGAGGGCTTAGAACATGGCCTGGCTCATTGCTGGAATTCGACATACTGGCTGCTCTCATAATTATTACTAGATTAGATTCCTGGGCTTTCTTGCCTGTTTCAGGTCCTAGCTGAATTCTGTGAATTCTGAGATTGTCCTGGTCGTCTTTGTTCTCAATGAGCTCCTAGAACAGGCTGGTGAACAAATACTCAGGTTTCCAGGCCTGGCTGTAGTGCATACTAGCTATGGGACTTGGTGGGATAGGGAACTTCTGGCATCTTCTTCTGGGGGCCCTTTCGGAGGGCATCCAGGCCATGGCAGCCCAAGATAAAGGATCTTCTGTCCCTAGAATCTACCCACAACCAGGCATAGACATCCCTTGGTCAGAGCCTGAGGCCTGGGGGTGGAATGAAGGTGTGATGGAGGGAAGGAGTCCAGTGGTGGCAGCTGGAGGCTGATTCAAGTCTGTGGAGCCCTACAGATGGTGAAGACCAGCCCTTGGAAACCCTTTAGTGTTAACTTCTATACTACCCCCTGCATTTCCCAGAACCATCCAGAGGTACCAGGATGGCAACTGACATATTACATCTGTGATTTCTCCTAAATGTTCCACTTTAGTAAATGAAAATACTCTCCTTTAAAGTAAGAAGGCGAGAACAAAGTTATGAGTTTTATGCTCCCTGACTTCAAGCTCTACTACAAAGCCACTGTAATCAAGACAATTTGGTACTGCCACAAGAACAGAGCCATAGACCAATGGAACAGACTAGAGAGCCCAGATATATACCCATTCATATATGGTCAATTAATATATGATAAAGGAGCCATGGACATACAATGGGGAAATGACACCCTCTTCAACAACTAGTGTTGGGAAAACTGGACAGCTACATGCAAGAGAATGAAACTGGATCAATGTCTAACTCCATACACGAAAGTAGACTCAAAATAGCTTAAAGACCTAAATGTAAGCATGAAACTGTAAAACTTTTAGAAGGAAATAAGTAAAAATCTCTTGAAAACAAACATGAACAATTTTTTCCTGGCCACATCTCCTCAGGCAAGGGAAATGAAATCAGAAATGAACAAATGGGACTACATCAAACTAAAAAGCTTCTGTACAGCAAAGGACACCATCAGGAGAACAAAAAGTCAACCCACAGTAGGGCAGAATATATTCATAAATGACTTATTCCATAAGGGGTTAACATCTAAAATATATAAAGGATTCATACATCTCAACACCAAAAAAAACAAATAACCTGATTAAAAAACGGGTGGAAGAACTGAACATCTTTCCAAAGAAAAAATACAGATAATCAACAGACACATGAAAAGATGCTCCACATTGTTAATCATCAGGGAAATGTAAATGAAATCACAGTGAGATACCATGTCATACCAGTCAGAATAGCCACTATCCAAATGACAAGAAATAACAAGTGTTGGTGAGGATTTGGAGAAATTGAACCCTCCTACACTGTTGGTGGTAGTATCATTGATGCAGCCCCTGTGGAAAGCAGGATGGAGGTTCCTTAAAAATCTAAAAGTAGAAATACCATATGATCTAGTAATTCTGGTCCTCCAGGATTTTACCTGAAGAAAACAAAATTCTTGATTTAAACAGATATATGCACCCCTATGTTTATTGGTAGATTATTTACAATAGCCAAGATATAGAAGCAACCAAAGTGTCCATCAGTAGATGAATGGATAAAGAAGATGTGATACACAATGGAATATTATTCGGTCATAAAAAATGAAAACCTTCCATTTGCAACAGCATGGATGGTCCTATAGAGTATTATGCAAAGTGGAATAAGGCAGGCAGAGAAAGACAAATACCACATGATTTCACTTACTTGTGGAAGATAAAAATAAAACTAAAATGAACAAAATATCAGTAGATTCATAGACTGAGAAGTGACTGGTGGTTACCATGGAGGGAGAGGTTGGATGGGTTGGTGGGGAGAATGAGGGGGATAAAGGGTAAAAAATTCTCAATCATAATGTAAATTGGTCACAGGGATTAGGTAGTACATCATGGAGAATATAGCCAATGATTCTGTAACATCTTCCTATGTTGACAGATAGTAATTGCACTAGTGGGGGTGAGGATTTATTAATATGGGTAACTGTTGAACCACTGTGTTGTATACCTGAAACTAATATAAGATTGTATATCAACTTTAACAAAAAAAAGGAGGAGAACAGGATGGGAAAGACAAAGCCAAGCCCTTTTTGGTCTACACATCAGGTCTTATGTTACAGCCATAAAACTTGAGGGCAAGCTAAAGCTGGGTTTGTGCATATGAGAATGCATTTATAATTGCCATCTGAGAGTGCTGAACATGCCATTTAGACAGGACATGGCCTTTCATAAAGCAATTTAGAGTAGCATTTAAGAACATGGGGTGTGAAGTCCAATGGCTGGGTTCAGAGCCAGTTACAAGCTGGATGATGTCAGATAGTTCACTTAACCTCTCCAAGTTCAGTTTCCTCTTCTGTAAAAATAAAATAATAAGAATGCCCTCCTCATGGGGTCATTGTGAGAACTAAATGAGATAATATGTCTATGCACACGACAGTTGGCATAGGGCCCAGACTCAGTAAATGTTAGAAATGGTGATTATGGATTTTATCTCCCTTGACCCTCATAACAACTCATTGAGGCAGACAGCACAATAGTACAGGTTATTGTTATTCCCATCTAACAGTTTTTAAACTTAATTCATTTCTGTAAATGTACCCAGCATCTTCAGTATATCAGGTCCGGTGCTAGGCACAGCATGTAGGGAAGACATACAGGGAGCACACAAGCCCTTCCCTGCTTATATAGTTTAGTGGAGAAAGCAGATACTAATCAAGGAGTTAAACGATTGAGACCATTGTCACAGTGGGGGAAGGACAGGGTGCTACAGACACATGGGACATGCAGGACATAAGCTCCTCAGGAGTCAGAGAAACCTACTTCAAAAGAGACATTTAGGCCAAGATTTCAAGGTGCCTATGTCAGCCAGGTGAAGAGGAGATGGGGGAGAGAGAGATCAGTATATGCAAAGGCCGGGAGGCTGGAAGTCACAGCAGAGGGACTGAAAAAACTCAGTGTGGCTGGGAACATGGCTGGAAATGAGGGCCAGAGCAGGTGAGGGAGGCTCCAGGAGGGCAAGTATCATGTGCAAGGGTGCACAGATATTAACAGGTGGAAGGGGGCGAGGACATGAGTGAGGGTTCCTCATTAGGTGTTCTTGCTGTTGCCATCACGCCAGCTCTCCTGTGTATACTGGCAACACATATGCACACATGTATTCTTTCTGGAAGTTAAAAAAGGAGTTAATGAAAGGCTAGGGAATGTTAATGTGCTCTCTCTCTCTGAGAGGACACCTAGAATGCCAGTTTGACAGAGTTGACAAGATCGGCTCTGACTCACCAGAGAGGAGCGGCTGTCAAAGGTGCACATTGGCTTATTGGATGGGAAACAGTTACCTGGAGGTATATTCTCATGGTCCATGGCTTTCTGAAACAGAAACAACAATGTGTTCCATTAGGGTGCTGGACAGACTGGTGAGGTAGCGAGGGCATGGGCTTTCGAGTCAGGCAGAGCTGGATTGAAGTCTAGGCTCTACCATTGACTAGTTTTAGGAATGTCTCTGATCCTCAGTTTTCCCTCCACTGTAAAATGGGGATAATAAATGTGAATACAAGGTAGATATTGTATGTGCAAGCACTTGATATATGCTTGGCTCACAGAACGTACTGAATGAAGCTTTCTTTGTAGCATGCTTGGAGCTATGCTAGATTTTTTTTTTTAAACTGATATTTTAGAGTGGTCAGCTCTCTCCCTTCAAATACTCCTCTAGATGGACAGAATGTCACATTCTGGAGAGACAGATGGGGCAGTATGACTGTGTACAGTATTCCTGCCCCTAAACAAATTACTCCCAGTTATTAGCTTTGAGGTGTGTTGGTGGGCCCCATTTCCCCTTTCCCAGGATTCCTGGGAATGTATGAAATGTAGGATCAATGCTCTTACCATGTTATACTGAACAGTTTAATTAAAAGAAAAATGTTATGAACCACATATATCAAAGTGGGTAGGAAGAGTAACAAAAATGAGGATTTCTGGGTAACAGTCTAAAAGCTCTTCCCAGTCTTACAGCTTGGAGTAGAGGATCAGTGCAGGGGTGGCAGAGAACAGAGATCACAGAGGGATCGAGGCCAAACCCAGCAGAATAGATGGATGCATGAGGCAAGAGAGAAAGCCTCCTTCCTGGTGCTGGCATTGCACAGACAGGTCAGCTGATTAGGAAGAAGACTTCTGTGATCTACTCATCACCACACACCACGAAGGCTCCACACTTAAAAATGTGAACTTGGACCGGTCAGAGAGGGAGGGATGGAGAGTTGTCTGTCCCTGACACAAAAGCCACAACTCACAGAAAAGCCTGTGCCAATGCAGCTAGGCATGGAATTCAGAAGTAGATCAGAAGCAGGGCAATGAAAATGTTGGGAGATTTGCCCAAAATCAGAGAAGCAACATTTTCTTCAGTCACAATTAGCTAGGGATTCTTCACCGGTGCCTTAGTGAGGAGGGATTGGAAGTTAATGTACCTTAAATGTAGAGTAAATTATTTAGAGCTTATCGCATAAATAATTGTGCTTAAATTAGCTGTTTTTAGTAAACAGTTTATCATTCACTGCATAGCAGAGGTGAAATCATCCTAAATGTTGTTTTTATAAAGTCCCTCGTGAGAAAGCCTTCCAGGTGGGGCTGTAGCGAGGCATAGGGACTAAGTGTATCTGGCTGACATCTGGTGAGAAGATTCCTTAGATGACTTGGGAAAAATTCTTGTGTTTATTCAGAGTGAAACCCAGAGTGCTCACGATCGCTTCGGAGGCCCTCCGTGATCCACCCCGGGTCCCTCCTCTGAACTCCTCTCCTACTACGCTTTCCCTTGCTCACTCTACTCTAGCCCCACTTATCTCTGTACTGTTTCTTGAACAAACCGGGCATCCTCCCTCCGAAGGCCCTTGTACTCTCTGTTCCCTCTCCTGGGATTGCTCAGTACCCGTATTTCAGCAAGGTTGATTTTTTCACCTCCTTGAAGTGTTTGCTCATGCCTTATCTTAATGAGCCTTCCCCTGACCACTTATTTCAAATGGCGGTTACCTCCCTGCCTCCCACATGAACCATCTCGTCTCTACTTATTCCAACTCTACTTTTTGATAGAAATGACCTGCTTTTAACACACTATATATACTTTTAAATGTATTATGTGTATTATTACAGTCTGTCTTTCCCTGCTACAATGTATCCTCCACAGGGGCAGGGATGTGTGTTTTGTTCACTGATATATCCCCAGCTCAGAGCAGGCACTGAGGTAATACTTACTGAATGAATATGCAGGGGAGATCTGTGACGGCATGTGGGCCACACGCTGTACCTGGATGATGGGAGTGCCTGGAAGGTTTTGGAATGAGGTTCTGTGGGAGGGCAGACCTCTGAAGGGGACTGGATTCCAAAGAAGAGATAGCAGCTCCTTATATTCAACATGCATCAAACTGAGCCCAGCTTCCCAGCTTCGGAGCTCATTTCTCCTGTCCATTCAGCTGCTCAGGTGAAAAATCTGGGTCTCATCTTTGTGTCCTCTCATGCCATCCACGTGAATCCGTATCCAACTCCTTTGATTTTGTCTTCTTATTTTAGGATGGTTGTTCTCCAACATCACAGCTGCCCTGGGTGCCATGAGTCCTTCTCACCTCACATTTGAAAGTCATTTTGGCTTTTGAGACTCCCTTTTCTTTCTAGTATAACATATTGCTCTCAAAAAAAAAAATCTCATCTCACAATAGCGTAATTTTCTGTCCCATGTTATAAGTAACATGCACTTATTTCTAGATATACAAAGATTTTCTTTTAATTTAAAAATCCAATTATCTTACTGGAATATGTCTTGTTTATATGTTTCATATATGTAGTCTGCTCTTTTAATATGTAGTTTAAACAATTTTTTTTCCCTAGAAAGTTTCCCAGCTTACAGTTTTTCATATGTATTTTGTTTCTTTGTTTTGGGTTCCTTCCTCAGAAACTGTTGTTGCATGTAAATCAGATCTTCTTTGCCTATCTTTAACATGTACCACTTTTTCACAAACTTTTTTTTATTTCTTCACTTTTTTTATTTTCAAATTTTTCTTCTTTTGCATTTGATAAGGCATTATCTTATGTTTCTTTTTGTTTGGTCTTTGACATTTCCTTTTTATTTCTCATTTTTTCCTTAGAACATCTTCTGAGGTTTTATGCTTCATTTTCTAAAAAATTTAAGCTCATTTGGATATACTTAAGAGTTTTCTCTTGTTTTCTGAGTACATTTTCCTGGCATTTTCTAATTGTATGTGTATTATTCTGCTTCTTTATTGTCTTTTTAAAAGAGCATGCATGGGGTGAGACTTCAATGATTTTTGGTTGCTCATTTTTATGTGCAGTTAGTTTTTATGAACTTTTAGAGGGAGGCAGGGTTGAGAGCTGTTCTAAGTTCATGGAGCTCCATTGCTTTTGGTTTTGTGTAGGGTTCAAAAATATGGTTCTCTGCTTTCTGAGACTTCATAGCTCTGCTTCTGCTCCCATATTGATCTAAATGGACATCTCTTTCCTTTGTACTGTTGTCTCTGTTGTCCTTATCCTGTTCAATCCTAAATTTACTCCCAGAAGTTTCTTCTTAATTGGACATTTTGTTGTAGAAGATATTCCCATGGGGTCAGTTCTGAAAGTTTGTAGAAGTTCCACTCACCTGATACTGGAGAAGCAAATCCCCTTCCAGTTTTAGCTACTCATCTCAAGTTGTCATATTGTGTGCTTTTCCAATAAATACTCTGTGGCTCTTTGGGGTTCTCCTTTCTCATATTCCTCAGCTGCTATCTTATTGCTTCTTTCTTCCTGTCATACCGGTGATATCAGTAAGTCTTGTACCTGTTGGTGCTTTGTCCACACCTGCTTGTATTTGGTGGTTTATAGGACTTTGTTATCTGGTTTTGCTGTAAGTACCAACCATACTATCCATAGGATTTTGGTTTTGTTATTTAATTGCTCGGTCAGTTTTTATGTGGGTATTTGAGAAGATTGAAAAACTTCTGCCACCATTGCCATCTTCCCATAATTTTCCTTATTTCTTTTACTTTTAAGTAACTAAGTTCTGATGTTATAGCTGCTTTTGTTAAAACTGCTCTGATAACAACTAGCACGTGTAATACTCCCTGTCAGACATGATTCTAAGGAAATATATGTATATATATTTGTATGTATACATATGTATATGTATATATATATGTGTATGTGTAAATGTATATGTATATGTGTATATTCACTTCACTTAATAATTACAAAAAGCCTAGGAGTTTGATAGTAGCATCATTTCCTTTTGCCAAGGAGGAAACTGAAGCACAGAGAGATGATGTAACCTGCCCAGTTATACAGTTAGCAAGTGGCAGATCTGGGATTTAATCCAGACAATCCAGTTACCAAGTTCATGCCCTAATGGCAGCAGTGGTTCCCAACAGAACCCATATGATGCCCAGAAGACTCAGTGGCATGGTGGTAATGATGGCATCTAGAGGACGCAGCAGTAAGAGAAGTGGTGGTGTCTATGACAACCTGAGATGTCTAGTAGAGTCAGCTAGCCTGCCATTACCCAGAAGGAAAGGTAGCCATGCTGAGTGGACCTGGCAGGAGCTAACAGTTATACCTGGGGTAAGGGTGCCAAAGGAAGAAAGAAGGGCAGATGCCACCAATCCAACTTGTAATGAACTGAACTAGCCTTTTGCGGGGAACATAGAGATGAACTCTGGGAACTCCTGGAAATACTTGAGAGTTATGCTACATCATGTTGGGATGAGAATGAGGTCGGGTTATATTTATTTATGTCTGCCCCTTCTCTTAGACCGTGTGAGCTTCTTAAGGTGGGGCTCACCAGTGCAAGGCCTGGCGCTTGATCAGCATCAATAGTGTTTCATTGAATCAGGTTGGCTAGGGACTTCCTGAGAGAGACACTGCTTAAGTCTGAAACCTTATCAAACTGGTTGAGGATATTTTATGATTGTTGCTGGCATCACATGGGGCAGGCAGTTTCCCTAGGAGCTCTCCATTCCGCTGCTTCCCCAGGGCTGAGTATACATTCCCGCGTCTCATGGGGAACCAAGCTCTACCCTAGCAGAGTATTCCTTAGTTGACTATTAGAGTGTTTGCAAAATGACTTGTCTGGTTGTATTGATCCCTGTTTCAAGTATTCCATGTAAAACAAAAACTTCTTTATCATGTCTTTTGTGGGACCTAGCTACTTGCCCAACTCTCAAACTTCTGCTACAGTGGAGAGAACTCATCTATACTCTGTCTGACATCCCAGCCAAAGACAGAATCCACATCCCCTGAAATATAGCCCAGAACAGAGGATGGGGTGAGTTCAGGGGGTTCCTGTGTACCAGGCCAGAACACTCATGCTCATCTTTATAGCGCCCTGAAAATTCAGAAAATATTTTTAGCTAGTGTGGCCAGGTTTACAATATCTATGTTTCCTGGGCAGTCTCTGATTTGCTTGAATTAATTAAATATTTATTGCTCCCTACGATGTGTCAGGCCTTGTGCCAAGTGCTGGTGATGCTGAAATACATCAGATGGCACTTTCTTTTGAAGATCTCTCAAAGTCTGCTGGAGGAGAAAGATAGGTGGAGAAAGGCATAGTGTGGCCAGTAGGTACACAGTGTTTGGAATCAAGGGGTTCTGGCTCTGTTAAGTCATGTAAGTCTTTTGCACCTCTGTATTTTCATCTGCAAAGTGGAGACAGTAACAGTGTGCACTTAATCAGGTTATTGTGAGAATAAAATAATGCATGATAATTGCACAAGCCTTTCCACTATAAGGATGAAATAAATATTAGTATTAATACTGGTGGCTTTTGCCTACTTCCCCTGTCCCTGTGGCTTCAGAACTGCTTTTCATCCCATTCTCTTCTCTATTTTTTTTTTAAAGCTAAACACAATTATTTTATTATCCCAATGGTGTAGTTGTAATGGCAGTATGGGTACAAAGCATGCTGAGCAAAGTCAGGCAGGATGGGAGATATAAACATGCCTTGAGCAGCCAGCCCCATTTGTCCCCCACTTGCTGGTGGGCCAGAACCTCTGATGTTCTCCCTGCCCTGGTCAGAGTTGTCCCTGGACCTAATTTGGATGCGCCTACCTGGCAAGGCCTGTGGAATAGCTACTGAATGGGGTTAAGAGGAGGCAAGAATCCAAAGGCTCACTAATCTTCTCGATTTTATTCTTCTTTGTGTGTTTGGTTGCTGCCTAGAGAGAAAGAGGAGGTATCTGTTTAAATAATCTTCAGAACAGAAGTTATTTTAAGCTCATTCTTAGAGAAAACCAGATTCTCTTACCCCATAGGTGCCCCTATCTGTCCTCATTTCTGAGGCTGTCACCCTGGCAGGCAGCTTTTGCAGCTGGATAGCCAGGAGTGGGTCTGGCCTGAAAGTAGCAGTTACATCTCTGATGCCTGGGACCTTGGTCCCCCCTCTACCCCAGAGCTTTAGGCTGAGCCAGTGGCCCATGGCTTCTCTTTATCTTCCTGTTGCTCATAAGCAGCCCCTGCAGTTCTTGCTTGGAAAAATGCCTCTTCCTGTCCTTCATTGTTATAGCTGCCTTGTCTTGTCCTATGCTCCTTTACTTTTTTTTGAGGGGTGGGCAGAGTGGGAAGCAGTAAAACAAAGACCGGAATCAGAGAGACCAGGGTTTCAATCTCAGAGCTCCTATGGCTTACCTGGGTGATTTTCCTTTTCTACAGCACAGTTTCCTCATCTGTGAAATGGGGATGATAACAGTACCTAACTCAAGCAGTTGTCACAAGAAGTAAATCAAATAATTCATGTGATGCACTAAGCCCAGTGTTCAACACATGGAATGTGCTCAGTAAATGCTAGCATTATTATAGTTACTATAACTGCTAATGTATTACAGATGAGGAAGGGCAGCAAAGAGAACTAACACTACTGAGCATCTTCATTTTGCCATGAACAGTCTGAAGTTCTTCACATTCACCATTAATTTAATTCTACCATCCACCTGGTATGAAAGGGTCTATTGTCTTTGTTTTACAGACGAAGATACAAAGGCTCACAGAGGTTAAGAAACTCACTCAAAAGACTGATGTATGTTGTTGTTACAGTCATAACACTGGTTATCCCAGTTGGGGAGTGACCAGGAGGGGGCCCAGGGGAGACTTGTGGGACGTTGGCAATATTGTGTCTCCTTATCTGGTTCCCGGGTATAAGATGTACCTTATGAAAATTCACAGAGCTGCAGTTTGATATTATGATTTATTCACCTTTATGTACTTAAGTTATATGAATAAAAATTTCAGAAAAGGGGAGAAGAAAGCAGCCACAGCAGCCTGCCTTGTCTCACACACATCATGAGCAGTGGAGCCAGCTCCTCTACCCCCACGCGCCCACCTTGCTGGCCTGGGCGTGTGGAACACCTCTTACGCTCAAGGCCCTTACCCAGTGGGCCGCTCCATCCTGCGGAAGCTCCGGCTCAAGGCCTGTTCAGGCAAATAAGGAGGGAGAAGGACAACCAGAAGCCGCGTGAAGCCCTGACACTGACGAGGGAGCCTCCCTGAGGCAGCTGAGCGCAGTAGGCACAGGCCCAAGGGCCCGGCTGGGATTCAGACATGGCAGGCTCCACGGCAGATAACAGGACACACTGGAAGACAGAGCCAGCTGGGCCCGCCGTGTTCCTGTTCCCTGAGAGAACAACTTCCATATGCTACCCCAACTGGGGATCCCCTTCCCTTCCACTTCTGTGTTCTTTGAGGAAACTTCCTGCCTTCTTAGCTAGGTCCTACCATGCCACTGACTGGAGCTTGGATTCTTTGTCTTCCTTCGGTGAGGTTCATGATGCAAAGCCAGAGAAACAGCCAGTCTGAGCCCTCGTTTCTAGGGGGGAGAAGCAATGCAAGTGAAATTCTTCCTGAGGCCTTGGGTAAGGAACCCTCAGGCCCGTCAGCTGCATTCCACCTCCCTCACCAAAACCTATTTTTAAAATAATCTTAAAAATTTTTTAAATGTTTTAGATATACAGAAAGTGGCAAAGATAGTAAAAGAGTGTTCCCACATTCTCCCTATTAATGTCTCAAGGGAACATGGTACGTTTGTCAACTAAAGAGCCATTTTGACCTGTTACTGGCCACTGAATTCCACACTTTACTTGGACATCATTAATATTTCCACGAATGTCCTTTTCATTTCAGGATGCCATCGAGGATATCCTCTTCCATTTATTCCATGTCTCCTTAGTCTCCTCTGGTCTGGGACAGTTTTTCAGTTTTCACTTGTTTTTGATGAGCCTGACAGTTCTGAGGACTACCGGTCAACTCTTCTGCAGGATGGCCCTCAGTCTGGGTCCCTGCTGCCTTTTCCAGGCTGAGGCTGAGGGGATGTGCTTTGAGGAAGAAGGCTTCAGAGGTGAATTGCCCTTCTCACCCCAGCATTACCAGTGGGACAGGCTGTCAAGGCGGCTTATCAGTGGCGAGGTTAACTTCATGTGATCAAGGTGTTGTTTTCCAGGCCTCTCCACTGTAGAGTTACCTTTTTTCCTCCCCTTTCTATACTCTTGTCTTTGGAAGTGAGTCATTGAATGCAGTCCACACTCAAAGCCCACCCTATCTATTTTTAATCATCAAGTTTATCTACAAACACAATCATCTGAGTGCTTGTGCAGATAGAGACGCATGAACTCACATCCAGACACCCAGACACAGGCAGACAGATAATACAGACAGACACTCAGATGAGTTCATATCACAGAGACACTCATAGGCACAAACACTGAGGTACCAGAGAAATCAATACTTTCATCATTCCATTTCTCTTACCAGCTGAGTAATAAATCAGCTAGAATTTTAATTAACACAGCTTCTGAAATCCTACTTTCTAATTCTTTGAAGATCTTAAAGAGCAAAAACAGAGTATGCCTCCGTGTGAGTTGGGGTTTAGGGGCTCATGAAAATGTGAGTTTGGGATCTAATCAGGCCTCCTGGGATGGCCCAGGCTGGAGGCATTTGGTGGCTCTGACTCCCTTTTCCTCCCTTGCTGGCTCTTCCACAGCCCTTTGCCATGCAGGCTAGAAGTACGGGAGTGTGACTATCTCCCGCTTGAGGCTACTAGAGCTCTTCCATGGGCACATGCGCTGGGAACCTACCCCCACACCACAGGATTCCTTTGTATCCTGTGCTGTGGTTTAGCATCTTTCAACCCTACTAGTCTCCACCCCTGTTGCCCTGTCCTGCCCTGCCCCCACCCCCCACAATGGCTTCTCAGTCTTTCAGCATAAATGCCCAACCCCTACTCTGGCATTCAAAGCTTCTTAAAATCAGGACCCTGGTCTACCTTTCTCTCTCACTGCTTCCTTTTCTCCAGAAAGTACAACTCTGGCCCAACTGACCTACTCATTGTCCTGTTGTCTGCCCCACCTTGGAATATGCTTCCACTTTCTTTGCATGTCCAAACCCTACCTTGCTCTAAAGCTACTTTCTCCAAGTACCTTCCCCTGAAATCCACCTGGAAGGGACTACTCACTTCTCTGAATTACCAGAATACCTTTTCTCTAAGGCAGGACGCTGACTCAACTCTGTTCAGTTATTTGTGTACTTGTATTTTTGAAAAGGTTCCTTTGGTTACAAACAGTCAAAATTAACTCTTGGACTTACTTCCTAGTTTTAGAGTTCCTTGTAGAACAATTGGGATTGCTGTCTGAATGGGCTGTAAATCCAGGGAAAGGAAATCCCAGGACAAAATAACTCTAAAAACCGAAATCAGTCAAAGGGAGAAATAAAGTTTAAAATCTGTTTATTGCTTACAAACTGCAGTCTGGGCCCTTCTCTCTTTCCTGCTCCAGCAGAAGCAAAATGGGCCCTCCCTCTCCCCTCTCAGGTACAGATAAGCCTTCCTTGCCCAGGTTATTACCCATTGATATGAGATGAAATTCTCTCCACCCCTGAGGAATGATGCAAATGCACTAAAGCCATACTTCTTTCCACCTCTGAATGCCTATTGATACGTAGATGTTCTAAATCCAGACAAGATATTCTGAAAATATTACAATTTTACCCACAGGGACCCACGTCTAAGAACGTGTCTCTTGGTTCTAAGTTTCACTGTTTGAGGAGAGGGAATTGGATCAGTGCCGCTTGGTTCAGGGGCCCACCTGTGGGTCAACCACCAGTGACGGCCAGGAGCATTTTCTCAGAGTACAGACGTGGCCTCTGGGGGACCAGCCGCATGTCTGGGAGGAGGGGCCTTTCCCAGAGAGGAGAGAAAAGCTGAAGTCTAGGCTGATGCACAAGGAGGCAGCAAATGTAACTTGTCTTTGCTACTGACAGAAGGAGGAGGACAGATGCTGGGGAGATAGAACAGCAGCTGCCCATGGAGCACATCTGTGGAGTGGGGTCAGTGAGTGAGCAACGAGGTAATCTGCCTCCTAAAAGCCCCTAGGTCAGTTTCCTCCCAGTTCTGTGTATTGAGGACATGATGATCTTATGTTTTCCCATCCTCTATATCCCCTTTCCAATCTTGTTAGACTTGGGGCACTCTCTGGGTAGCCTGTGTGGGGGAGGCACAGTGAGTCGTCTGCCAAGGTCTAGTAAGAAAGGTCTGTCACTCTGCCATGCCTCTACTGGCACACATTTACTGAGTGCCTGGTATATGTCAGGCACTGGCAAAAAGCCAGCTATGTGGGACTGTCCCTCACAGGACTTGGAGGATTCAGCCAGTCACACTGTGGGTAAAATTGCAGTATTTCCAGAATCTCTCACCTGGCTTTAGCACATCTCCATATCAATGGGTGTTTCCAAGGGGTGGAGAGAAGTAATATATCTCCATATCAATAGGTAACTGTAAGATAAATTCTAACTGAAATAAGCAGACAAAGAGAGGCAATTATTTGAATGCAATTCCCGGGCCAGGTTTCTCAGTCTACAGAAATGGAGGCTGGGAAAGTCACGCCCAGCAGGGCAGGCAGCAAGTTTTTAAAGAAGGTAGGGGGAGGGAGAGCTTAGATTTACAGCGGGGCAAGGATTGGCTAGCCTAAAGCACATTTTTCAGGTTGGGAGGGGGCAGCAGCTGGGGACTTTGGCAAGTCATCAGTGTCTGACGTGCTCATTCCTCCCCCTTAGTGCCTTCAACCTTACATTCCAGCCTTTTGGTCATAATGGGCGACAACTTGATCTGGCTACTTCTGGCTGACAAGGGGCGTCGTGGCGGGGGGTGGTTTCATAGCATGTAGTTACATTGCTCTGACTGCAAATATTTTGCCTTGCTTTCTCCAGGGGCTCTCACTTTATTCTGTCTAAGCTTATGGTCCCTGTCTCATTCTTTCCTCTACAGATAGAGACTCTAGCTGCTGCTAGGGAAAAGGGGTGATGACCACTCCGGCTGTTTCATGCTGAGAGGGGGCGCAGTAAAGGGTGCAGCTAAGGGCCTTGGAAGGTTGGTGCTTCTATTCTGGGTTTCATTTCTATTACTATTTGCAGTTTTGTGGCTTCTAGGCAAGATAGAACAAATTGTTATTAGGTTAAGTAGCAACATCTGGAGTTGTATTTTCCATTCTGGAAGGACAATCTTGATGAGATTAAGAATGCATGGCTGAATATGAGAACTAGAAATATGAAGAGGTTAATTGAGAATCATAGCCAGGTATCATGGGGAAACTAGAATTCTGGATTGAGTTTACATCTCAATGACTAGTATTAGGATTTAGTATAGATAAGACTGCATTATTGAAACAATAGTTTTCTCTAAAATCACCCTCATTTTTATTAGAAGTAACTAGGTTAAGAAAATAAGTAACACTTGGCTTGATTATTTGCATAAGTGCAGCAAGAAGAGCAATTGATTACATAGGCTCTTTTAAATATGCTTTGCTGGAACTTTTTGTAAGGAATTTCAGATTGAACTTTAAAGGGCTTCTTGAGGCCAGAAAGCCAAGCCAGACTTGCCATTAGGTTGTGCCTGCAGTACCTGTAGATTTGGGTGAATTTCTCTCTTCTTGAGGTTCCCAAGACATTCCTAAGGTTCCTGAACCTGCCAGGAAGTGACCTTCCTTACTCACCTAGTAAGGCTGCTGGGAACTCTGTAAGCAAGGTACCAGGCCAGTTCTTCCAAGGGGCTTTGTTGGCTTTATAAAGTCAGTCTTAGTTCCTTAAAGCTGTTCATATCTGAGCTTTATGCATGTGTCTCTCAGGTATGACATTCCAGTCAAAGCCTTGGTAGTATAATCTGTGTTTTCAATTGGTCCTCTTACAAGGAAAGCAGGTTCTTATTGAACTTATGCAAATAAAAATACTGCCATGAAATATAAAAATAGTCACTGAGAGTTTTTCTTTTTTTAATTCTGGAGGGCTCAGGTAGAGAGAAAGATAAAGTCTCAATTCTGCTTATAAAGGCAGTCATTTACTAAACTGTTGTCAGCTCAAGAGAAAAAGCTTAAAACACTATCAGCAACATTTGAAACAAAAAGCTACAAAATCATCTTCTTTAGTTTACTTAATCTTATGTCACTAATACTTGTTCTGCTGAAATCTAGTTCTTTACTAGCTTAAGAGTAATAAAACAGTGACTATAAATAATAAAAGACTTACAAGTGACAATGGTTAAAGATCTGATGAGAGCTTATGGTAAGATAGTTGACATAAGGAAATTCAGATATTTCTGTAACACAAAACATTCAGTAACAAAGTTTAGCATTATTCTTTTTGACAGTGCTTTCTAGGTAATTAAGCAGGTAATTATATATCAGATAAATAAGCTAAATTAGCCAAATACTTTCTCCAATGAGAAAAAGTTCCTCTGACATGTTCCAGGGGCCCTCTGGAAAATATCAGAGTGAACTAGAGGTAAAAGTACCTTTCTGAATTTGATTTTGGGAAGCTGTTAAAAGTTTTAAGGCACTTGCTTAAATAGGATTATAGGTTGCTATGAAGCAATACTTATCTATTTAACCAGAATGACAACAAAATACCTCAAAGGCAAATTAAGACGGTTACACAGTTGTTAGCAAACTTTTGCTTTAAGTCCTTTTAATATTAAGATCTCATTTTCTCAAATACTCTGACAACTCATTGAGACTTTAAGCATGAGAAACTGCTTTGATAAAACAATTAGAGAACTTTTTGCAATTTTTCAATATTAAGAGGAGACTAACAGTTAAGAAAACTTTGTCTTTTTAACTGAAAACAAAATTCTAATTTTGCTATGTACTTGATACTGATATTCATTTGCTTTAATTTTATATAGCATGACCATATTAAATTCTTCTACAAACTTTCTACAACTTTCCTTTTATATTTAGAGTTCTCTCTCTAAATAAACAGCTGTACTTTAGAACAAAGTTACTTTCTTTTATCCAGACACATTCTTTTTTTTTAAATTTTATTTTCGTATCATTAATCTACAGTTACATGAAGGACATTATGTTTACTAGGCCCCCCCCTTCACCAAGTCCCCCCCACATCCCCATTCACAGTCACTGTCCATCAACAATTAGATGCTGTAAAATCACTGCTTGTCTTCTCTATGTTGCACAGCCCTCCCTGTGCCCCCCACACACTATACATGCTAATCGTAATATCCCCTTTCTTTTTTCCTGCCCTTATCCCTCCCTTCCCACCTGTCCTCCCCAGTCCCTTTCCCTTTGGTAACTGTTAGTCCATTCTTGGATTCTGTGCTTCTGCTGCTGTTTTGTTCCTTCAGTTTTCTTTTGTTCTTATACTCCACATATGAGTGAAATCATTTGGTACTTGTCTTTCTCCACCTGGCTTATTTCACTGAGCATAATACCCTCTAGCTCCATCCATGTTGTTGTGAATGGTAGGATTTGTTTTCTTCTTATGACTGAGTAATATTCCATTGTGTATATGTACCACATCTTCTTTATCCATTCATCTACTGATGGACATTTAGGTTGCTTCCATATCTTGGCTATTATACATAGTGCAGCGATAAACATAGGGGTGCATCCGTCTTTTTCAAACTGGAGTGCTGAATTCTTAGGGTAAATTCCTAGAAGTGGAATTCCCGGGTCAAATGGTATTTCTATTTTGAGCATTTTGAGGAACCTCCATACTACTTTCCACAATGGTTGAACTAATTTACATTCCCACCAGCAATGTAGGAGGGTTCCCCTTTCTCCACAACCTCGCCAACATTTGTCATTGTTTGTCTTTTGGATGGTAGCCATCCTTACTGGTGTGAGATGATATCTCATTGTGTTTTTAATTTGCATTTCTCTGATGACAAGCGATGTGGAGCATCTTTTCATGTGTCTGTTGGCCATCTGAATTTCTTCTTTAGAGAACTGTCTATTCAGCAATTCTGCCCATTTTTTATTGGATTATTTGCTTTTTGTTTGTTGAGGTGTGTGAGCTTTTTATATATTTTGGATGTCAACCCTTTATTGGATCTGTCATTTACGAATATATACTCCCATACTGTAGGATACCTTTTTGTTCTATTGATGGTGTCCTTTGCTGGACAGAAGCTTTTCAGCTTGATATAGTCCCATTTGTTCATTTTTGCATTTGTTTCCCTTGCCCAGGGAGATAAGTTCAAGAAAAGGTCACTCATGTTTATGTCTAAGAAATTTTTGCCTATGTTTTTTTCTAAGAGTTTTATGGTTTCATGACTTACATTCAAATCTTTGATCCATTTCGAACTTACTTTTGTGTATGGGGTTAGACAGTGATCCAGTTTCATTCTCTTACATGTAGCTGTCCAGTTTTGCCAGCACCATCTGTTGAAGAGACTGTCATTTCCCCATTGTATGTCCATGGCCCCTTTATCGAATATTAGTTGACCATATATGTTTGGGTTAATGTTTGGAGTCTCTATTCTGTTCCATTGGTCTGTGGCTCTGTTCTTGTGCCAGTACCAAATTGTCTTGATTACTGTGGCTTTGTAGTAGAGCTTGAAGTTGGGGAGTGAGATCCCCCCCACTTGATTCTTTCTTCTCAGGATTGCTTTAGCTATTCGGGGTCTTTGGTGTTTCCATATGAATTTTTGAATTATTTGTTCCAGTTCATTGAAGAATGCTGTTGGTAATTTGATAGGGATTGCATCGAATCTGTATATTGCTTTGGGCAGGATGGCCATTTTGACTATATTAATTCTTCCTAGCCAGGAGCATGGGATGAGTTTCCATTTGTTAGTGACCTCTTTAATTTCTCTTAAGAGTGTCTTATAGTTTTCAGGGTATAGGTCTTTCACTTCTTGGTTAGGTTTATTCCTAGGTATTTTATTCTTTTTGATGCTATTGTGAATGGAATTGTCTTCCTGGTTTCTCTTTCTATTAGTTTATTGTTAGTGTATAGGAAAGCCACAGATTTCTCTGTGTTAATTTTGTATCCTGCAACTTTGCTGTATTCCGATATCAGTTCTAGTAGTTTTGGGGTGGAGTCTTTAGGGTTTTTTATGTACAGTATCATGTCATCTGCAAATAGTGACAGTTTAACTTCTTCTTTACCAATCTGGATTCCTTGTATTTCTTTGTTTTGTCTGATTGCCGTGGCTAGGACCTCCAGTACCATGTTGAATAACAGTGGGGATAGTGGGCATCCCTGTCTTGTTCCTGATCACAGAGGAAAAGATTTCAGCCTCTCGCTGTTCAGTCTGATGTAAGCTGTGGGTTTATCATATAAGGCCTTTATTATGTTGAGGTACTTGCCCTCTATACCCATTTTGTTGAGAGTTTTTATCATGAATGGATGTTGAATTTTATCGAATGCTTTTTCAGCATCTATGGAGATGACCATGTGGTTTTTGTCTTTCTTTTTGTTGATGTGGTGGATGATGTTGATGGATTTTCGAATGTTGTACCATCCTTGCATCCCAGGGATGAAACCCACTTGGTCATGGTGTACTGTCCTTTTGATGTATTTTTGAATTCGGTTTGCTAATATTTTGTTGATTATTTTTGCATCTATGTTCATCAGGGATATTGGTCTGTAGTTTTCTTTTCTGGTGGGGTCTTTGCCTGGTTTTGGTATTAGGGTGATGTTGGCTTCATAGAATGAGTTTGGGAGTATTCCCTCCTCTTCTATTTTTTGGGAAACTTTAAGGAGAATGGTATTATGTCTTCTCTGTATGTCTGATAAAATTCTGAGGTAAATCCTTCTGGCCCGGGGTTTTTTGTCTTTGGTAGTTTTTTGATTACTGCTTCAATTTCATTGCTGGTAATTGGTCTGTTTAGATTTTCTGTTTCTTTCTGGGTCAGTCTTGGAAGGTTGTATTTTTCTAGGAAGTTATTCATTTCTCCTAGGTTTCCCAGCTTGTTAGCATATAGGTTTTCATAGTACTCTCTAATAATTCTTTGTATTTCTGTGGGGTTCATCATGATTTTTCCTTTCTCGTTTCTGATTCTGTTGATGTGTGTTGACTCTCTTTTCCTCTTAATAAGTCTGGCTAGAGGCTTATCTATTTTGTTTATTTTCTCGAAGAACCAGCTCTTGGTTTCATTGATTTTTGCTGTTGTTTTATTCTTCTCAATTTTATTTGTTTCTACTCTAATTTTTATTATGTCCCTCCTTCTACTGACCTTAGGCCTCATCTGTTCTTCTTTTTCCAATTTTGATAATTGTGACATTAGACTATTCATTGGGATTGTTCTTCCTTCTTTAAATATGCCTGGATTGCTATATACTTTCCTCTTAAGTCTGCTTTTGCTGTATCCTCCAGTAGTTGGGGCTTTGTGTTGTTGTTGTCGTTTGTTTCCATATATTGCTGGATCTCCATTTTGATTTGGTCATTGATCCATTGATTATTTAGGAGCGGGTTGTTAAGCCTCCATGTGTTTGTGAGTCTTTTTGCTTTGTACAATTTATTTCTAGTTTTATGCCTTTGTGGTCTAAAAAGTTGGTTGGTAAGATTTCAATCTTTTGGAATTTACAGAGGCTCTTTTTGTGTCCTAGTATGTGGTCTATTCTGGGGAATGTTCCATGTGCACTTGAGAAGAATGTGTATCCTGTTGCTTTTGCATGTAGAGTTCTATAGATGTCTATTAGGTCCATCTGTTCTATTGTGTTGTTCAGTGCTACTGTGTCCTTACTTATTTTCTGTCTGGTGGATCTGTCCTTTGGAGTGAGTGGTGTGTTGAAGTCTCCCAGAATGAATGCATTGCATTCTATTTCCTCCTTTAATTCTGTTAGTATTTGTTTCACATATGTTGGTGCTCCTGTATTGGGTGTATATATATTTATAATGGTTATATCCTCTTGTTGGACTGAGCCCTTTATCATTATGTAATGTCCTTCTTTATCTTTTGTTACTTTCTTTATTTTGAAGTCTATTTTGTCTGATACTAGTATTGCAACACCTGCTTTTTTCTCTCTGTTGTTTGCATGAAATATCTTTTTCCATCCCTTGACTTTAAGTCTGTGCATGTCTTTGGGTTTGAGGTGAGTCTCTTGTAAGCAGCATATGGATGGGTCTTGCTTTTTTATCCATTCTATTACTCTGTGTCTTTTGATTGGTGCATTGAGTCCATTTACATTTAGGGTGATTATTGAAAGGTATGTACTTATTGCCATTGCAGGCTTTAAGTTTGTGGTTACCAAAGGTTCAAGGTTAGCTTCTTTACTATCTTACTGTCTAACTTAACTCGCTTATTGATCTATTATAAACACGGTCTGATGATTCTTTCTTTCTCTCCCTTCTTATTCCTTCTCCTCCCTTCTTCATATGTTGGGTGTTTTGTTCTGTGCTCTTTTTAGGAGTGCTTCCATCTAGAGCAGTCCCTGTAAGATGCCCTGTAGAGGTGGTTTGTGGGAGGCAAATTCCCTCAACTTTTGCTTGTCTGGGAATTGTTTACTCCATCCTTCATGTTTAAATGATAATCGTGCTGGATACAGTATTCTTGGTTCGAGGCCCTTCTGTTTCATTGCATTAAGTATATCATGCCATTCTCTTCTGGCCTGTAGGGTTTCTGTTGAGAAGTCTCATGATAGCCTGATGGGTTTTCCTTTGTAGGTGACCTTTTTATTCTCTCTGGCTGCCTTTAATACTTTGTCCTTGTGTTTGATCTTTACCATTTTAATTATTATGTGTCTTGGTCTTGCCCTCCTTGGATCCTTTGTCACCGGAGTTCTGTGTACCTCTGTGGTCTGAGAGGCCATTTCCTCCCCTAGTTTGGGGAAGTTTTCAGCAATTATTTCTTCAAAGACACTTTCTATCCCTTTTTCTCTCTCTTTTTCTTCTGGTACCCCTATAATGCAGATATTGTTCCCTTTCGATTGGTCACACAGTTCTCTTAAAATTCTTTCATTCCTGAAGATCCTTTTATGTCTCTCTGCATCAGCTTCTCTGCGTTCCTGTTCTCTGTTTTGTAGTCCATTAATGGTCTCTTGCATCTCATCCATTCTGTTTTGAAGTCCTTCCAGAGCTTGTTTTATTTCTGTATTCTCCCTCCTTAGTTCTTGCATATTTCTCTGCAAGTCTGTCAGGATGGTTATGACTTTTGTTTTGAATTATTTTTCAGGAAGACTGGTTAAATCTATCTCCCCAGGTTCCTTCTCAGGGGAAGATGTAGAAGATGTCGAAGCTGTCTGGGTTAGTCTTGTCTGGATCAAATTTTTTTGCCTTTTCATGTTGATAGGTGCAGTGGAATGCTATTGAGGCATCTGTCAGCTGGGAGAGTCAAGCCTCTTTCCACTTGCCTCCTGGCCTTTCTTTACTGGGACAACTGCGACCCCTAGTGGCTTGTGTTGGGCAATTGCACGTAGACTGGGTCTATATCTTGCCCGGCCGGTATGGAGGAAGCTCCCTTGCTGTGGGCATGGCCAGCCTCAGGCTGCTGTTCTCCTATGGCGGGGCCCCGGAGGGGTAATGGATGGGGGGCTGTTTGGCTGTTTACCTCTGTGAGGGGTCTCAGAGCTGTTGCCAGGGGGTTAGTGTGCCCGGAGTTCCCTGGAATTTCCAGCTGCTGGACTGTGTGACCCAGGATGCTTCCATCCAGCTGTGGGGTCCCTGTCCTTTTAAGGCTTTCAAAAAGCACTCGCTTTTCTTTGTCACAGGGGCACCAGCTTTGGGACCGCTCAAAGGTCTTACTGTCCTGTTTCCCTAGTATCCAGCATCCCATGCATGCGCTGTGTGTCTGTGCTCTGGTATGGACGGCTGGGGCTGGGTGTTTAGCAGTTCTGGGCTCCGTCTCCCTCCCCGCTCCAACTCCTCTCCTCCCGCTGGGAGCTGGGGAGAGGGGCGCTTGGGTCCTGCTGGGCTGCGGCTTATATCTTACCCCCTTTCACCAGGTGCTGGGTTCTCGCAGGTGTGGATGTAGTCTGGCTGTTGTCCTGTGTCTTCCGGTCTCTTTTAGGATTAGTTGTATTTGTTGTATTTTCAAAAATATATATGTTTTTTGGAGGAGATTCCCACTGTCCTACTCACGCCACCATCTTGGCTCCGCCTCAAGACACATTCTTTAGTATGCAGAAATATTTTCTTTATTACTTTAAGTAGTTTTAATTAGAACTTAAAGCCATTAGGTACTTTAATTTTTAGTGAACACTGAGAGGCAGGCTATTGTAAACTGTTACACTAGCATTGTTCGGATTGACAAATTTATGAACATTTTATAATTTTTGTTAACTATGAGCTTTACAACACAATCGCTCACTAAGCACAAAGTATATCCTTTTAACTTAGCAAAATTTTAAGGTTTTAGGTTACCACAAAGACTAAGGCTGTAGATAGGTATACACACTGTAACACACAATTAAAAAGGTATTCACTTGCCACACTTATTTAGTTCACTCATTCGTAACAACTATGCTAGATTACTTACAAGACCTTTACTGAATATTAGACAAAGCCAAGCCTTTAAACATTTTATTCTTAAAAGATTTAGCAGATAACATCGACTTAAATGACCTTAAGTAAAGGTAGGCAGCTGATAACCACAAGGACATGCCCACACCAGCCAAACCCAAATTAGCATTAATGCTTAACATTTTTTATCAGATTTTCTGGAAGTTTTAGAATGTCCAGTTTTCACAAATGCTTGTTTTGTTTTTAAATCAATTTTTATTAATACCATCCGGAGGTAGGAAAATATTTTTCATTTACACACCTAGACACACAAACATACAAACTGAGACACAACAACTACAGTCAGCAACACCCCTCACACAAAAACATACACAGACAGACAAACCGATATAAAGACTTGAGTCACTGATATCCAATTGCCTTCCCTCTCCTCAGCTTCCTGTCTGTGGCTTCTGGAACCAGAGGGCAGGAGGAGCGTGTTCTGGTGGGGGAAGAGGGCAGTGAGGGTGGAAGGAGAGGGGGAGGGGGTGGTGCAGCCACCAGAAGAGGAGAGCAGGACAACGGCATGGTTGAGAATGTAGGACTTTAAGATGGCAGTGACAGGTGTGAAGACAAAGGACTTAAAAAGATGGTGGTGGAGAGAGGGGGAGGGGATCACGAGCTGAGGGAGGGAGGCTGGTGACTGAGGTCTTCTGGTGGATCTGAAAAGGAAGAAGGACTGGGCAGAGTAAGAGGCTGACAATCTTTAACTGGAGATCAGGCCAGGAGAACCTGAGTCATTGAACACAACATAAAGGTCTGAGCAGGAGCACAAAGTCCAAAGCCTGCACATATGGGATTTCACTCTACTCTCTGCTCTAGTGGCAATAATTAATCAAGTCAGTGAGGAGGCCAAAATTGAAAGTTCCCTCAGGGGGCCAGCAAGATTGATTGTCCAAGGGATACTGAGGCCCAGCCTCAGAGCAAAGAAAGACCAGCTTCTGTTTGCAAACTTCCCAGGACAAATATAGAGTAGTCAAATTAGAAACGAGACACCGCAAGGGGGTCTGAGCTTCTGCTTTTGAGAGCTGGTTCCCCATGTCTGCGCCACTTCCCAACTAATCCCGCTGAGAGGAGCGCCCAGCATCCCAAGTGCGCCAAGTCAGGGGAGACGGCCTGCGAGCCTGGGTGAGGGACGTCTCCCCCACCACAGGGCCAGGGGCGGGCCGGATGCCCGCAGAGGGTGGGCTGGCTGCCCAAGGGGCCGGATGCCCCACCTGGATGTAGCTATGATTTCTAATGGACCAGGTGAAACAGAGTTAGGAAGGGAAACAGACCGGGGGAAACTGAGGGACTCACCAGAAAATAGTCCATGCAGCGGAGAGCAGGCTGAGGTCCCGGGTCAGGGAGGGAGGGGGCGGGGCCGCTGGTGGCCAGTCAGGGCCCTGTGCTCATGCTCCTTCCCGGGATTTCGGCACCAAATGTAAGATAAATTCTAACCGAAATAAGCAGGCGAAGAGAGCAACAAAGGGCCAGGTAATTTATTTGAATGCAATTCCTGGGCGAGGTTTCTCCATACAGAAATGGAGGCTGGGAAAGTCATGCCCAGCAGGGCAGGCAGCAAGCTTTTAAAGAAGGTAGGGGGAGGGAGAGCTTAGATTTACAGCGGGGCAAGGATTGGCTAGCCTAAGGCACATTTTTCAGGTTGGGAGGGGGCAGCAGTCAGGGACTTTGGCATGTCACTAGTGTCTGACATGCTCACTCCTCCCCCTCAGTGCCTTCAACCTTACAGTAGCTACAAGGGAGAATGGTATATCCACAACATGGGATAATTTTCAGATGTTGAAAAGAATGTTTTGGGACTTCACTGAATGACTTGGTGGAATATCCATGTTGAGTAAGAAAATCAGAACACAACAACATGTGTCTATATTGTGGTAAGCTTTACAAAGTAGGTGACAGGCCAGAAAACCCTACAAATGTATATGCAATTAGATATAAGTCAGTATAGGAATGTATGAGTGTGGAGAAAAATATAGAATGACACTAAGCAACTTGAGTTAGCTGGGGTGGTGGGAGAGGAAAGGACTTGGCAGTAATTATAAGATTTGTAAAGAGTAGAATTGTCTACAGTCAAAGAGTGCATGGGGTGGGTTCCTGAGACAGGGACCATAGGCTTAGACAGAGTAGGGTGAGGGCCTCCAGAAAAAGCAAGGCAGGATGTTTACAGTCAGAGCAATGTAACACATGCAAGGAAACCCCCTACCAAAACTCTGTGTTAAACATTAAGCTCCAGAGTCATTCTTCAGTGCAGATCAGTTGATACTCCCTAGATAAAGGAAAGTAGCCCATGTTTTTATTATGCTAATTGTTTGTAATCATGTGTAAGGTTCACTTTAGCATGCTAAAAGGGATTTAATATCTCATCAAGGACAAACATCCTAAGGCCACTTTTAACAAGTCCACACCCTAAGCCCTTTATCAGTTCCCCAAAATCCTCAACTGCCTATAAATCGCCTAGACAAGGCACCACCCTGGGCTCTCTTGTCCCCTCCTGGCACGATCCAGGAGCTCTGTCCTCTCACTGAATCTCTCAATAAAAGCCTCTCCCTGGCTCTCCTACCTTGACTGTTTGCTACGTTCATTCTTCAACTCTGCAAACAAGAACCCTGGCATCATTCCCACTTATATAAAGTTGAATATGAGTTTGTAAAGACACAATGGGCAGCAGGGTGCTGTGATTTCAGGCAACACAACCCTCTCTCTCTCATATATATATAAATTTTTTCAATTTTTTTTACAAAATATAATAACAATTTTCGTGGAAGAAGAGGGAGAAAAAGACCATTGGTGAGTTTTGGCTTTTTAACAATTTAAAAAACAATTTCCTATAAGAAACCACTTGTATAATTTTCATGGTTAAACATAGTAAGGCTTGTGATTAAAAGTTACATTTGAAAGCCTTATAGTCAAATAGTTGCATCGTTCAGAGAATCTTGCTGCTCATTAAATAATAGTCAGTATGAAGACATGACCGTAACCATGATAACTGGAGCATGCCTTTATAATTTCAATCCTACCTTTGATCACCCCACCCCCCAGCTGGCCTCATAGGTGCCCGTTGTGTGCTGCACTGACTCAGGACAAAAGCCAAGGCCTCACCTTGTCCTACACAGCCCTCCAGAGTCTTTCCACACCCCTCCCTGCCACCTCCTCTCACCTCATCTCCTCCATCCCAACTCCCGCTCGGGCCTCCTTGCTGTTCCTCACACAGCTCTAGGACACTGTGCCCCAGAGCCTTTGCACTTACTGTTCTCTCTCCCTGAAGCAGTTTGTCCCTGGGTACCCACATGGTTCACTCCCTCACGTCCTCTTAACTCTTGGCTCTAATGTCCTTTCCTCAGTGAGCCTACTCAGATCTACTTATTTTAAAATGCAATGTCTATTTCCCACCCCCACTTCCATCCCCAGCCCTCTCTACTCTTCTTTCCTGTTCACTTTTTCTCACTAGCACCTTCTTAGTCTACCACTTCTGCACAGCTTATTTATCTTAAAAATTACTTAGAAAATTGTCCTCTCACCTAATTGTAACCTTCACAAAGAAGTGATTTTTATTTCCTTGTTTGCTGTTGGAGTCTAGGGCTTAGAACAGTGCTTGACACTTAGTAGGCCCTGAATGTGTATCTGTAGAGCCACTGAATGAATTGGTGGCAGGTGGGAAATGGCTTAAAGCAGCTGAGATGAGCCACAGACAGAAGCTAAAGACAAGGGACCCAAGCCCAGCCTTAAGGATGAACTGTGCATGCATTCTGTCATAATCTGCAGATGGTGTTGAAATTTATTACTGTTTTTAAACTTCTCATTACTTCATTTGATTCTTTAGGCAGTTCAAAAGCTCCATGAGCCTGGAGGCCTGACACATTTATCTCCACTTTTTCCACAGTGCCTGGAACGTCTGTGATTCAGTAGCACTCACCAGATGTTCAATGCTTCATTAATGATCTTATAGTGAACTTTATTTGACTAAGTAAATTTTAGAATAAATTTTGTTTAAGATATTAGGGCCAAATCTGTGTTCTCATGCTGTTGTACTAAATCGATTTAATTTTGTCCCATTGCAAAAGCAATATACATGTTCATGACAGAAAATTTGGAAATCAGAGAAAAGTTGAAAAAAATGAAAAAGTCTTTAGTTTTACCACCTATAGAGAACTGTTAACATTTTAATGTCTTTCAATATTTTTTCTAGATAGTTTAAACATAATTATAATAATTGTGTGTTTACATTTTTGCATATTTCTCCACTTTATTAATGCACACCGTTTTTTTGCCATAAACTTTTTGAAAGGCTTCTCTTTAAATAAGTGCCCAATATATAACCATGTCACTATGCCATAGCTCACTTAACAACATAACCGATATTTGATGTTTAGGCTATTTGCATTTTCCTTATATTGAAAAGATCATCTATTACTCTGCTAGACTGCATTGTCTGTTGTGTGTATGGCCATCAGTTCTATGCTTCAGTCTTATTATCTAAAAGATGGAGATAATGAGAAATAAGAGGGTTAAGGTAAGTGAACACAAGAAATGGTGATGAGCATATAGTAGGTGTTCAGTAAAGAGCAGTGGTCTGGAATTGAAAACTCTGGGAAGTGTTGATTGCCGCCAATGGCTGTTCCCTGACTGCAGGCTGCACCTGATGCAGGTGGACTCAGTCCAGCGCTGGATGGAGGACCTGAAGCTCATGACCGAGTGTGAGTGCATGTGCGTCCTGCAGGCAAAGCCCATCAGCCTGGAGGAAGATGCTCATGGTGACTTCATCCTGGCCGGTGGCGCTGGCCCTGGAGACCCTCTGCAGCTGCTGCTCAAGCGGGGCTGGGTCATCAGCACTGAGCTGCGCAGGATTGGGCAGAAGCTGGCCCAGGACCGCTGGGCGCGCGTCCATAGCATGAGTGTGCGTCTGACTTGCCATGCCCGCTCCATGGTCAGCGAGTACAGTGCTGTCAGCAGGAGCTCCTCACAGGAGATGGGCCAGGTGAACTGCCTGGAAATGGGTGTGTGGGGGGGCTTGGAAAGGGGATACCTTCTAGAAGAGTGGGTCTGAATTGTGTGGACTTTGAACTTTTCCAGCTCCAGGGCCTCCCTCCTCTTCCAATTAAGCAGGGAAGACAGTTAGGACCTTTATTGAGTATCTACTATGTGCTAGGCATCGTGCTGGGTATTTTCACACATATCTCATTTAACCTGCACAAATTGTGAGGCAGGCATAACCACTGTGAAGAGTGGTACAGTGGTTTAGTATGGCCACTTTAATGCCAGACTGCTGGGGTTCAAATGTCAGCTCTGCTATGAGACCTGGGCAAGTTATTTACCTTCTCTGTGCCCCTTTTCCATTACCCTAATGAATATAATAATAGTATTTATTTCATAGATCTTTTGTGAGGACACATGCATTATTACATATAAACATTAAAAACAGTTGAATAAAATATTAGCTAGTATTATTGTCCTGACTTTATATACGAGGAAACATACTCAGGGAGCCTAAGTGACTTGCCCAAAGTTATGCATTAACTGAAATAAGTGGGATTCAACCTAAACCTTTCAGAATCTGAAGCCCATGATGACTTTATCCCCCTTATCATTACTTCTATTTCCTCTGGCATTCACTTTTACACCTTAGTACTTTACCCTTTTCCTTGCTCCACTTTGCAAACAGTAAACTTCTATTCATTCTTTGAAGCCCAGCTCAAATGCCCATTCCTCTCTGAAGCTTCCCAGATTCCCTAGCATAAGTAATTGCTCTGTTTTCTTTTTTTGAGCTCCCAAGGCAGCTGATGTTGATCCCTTTTGCCATTCATATCACATCATTTATAGTTTATATTCATCTTTATGCCCCAGAGGGCCCAGCACAGTAGTTGGTCCTCAGCCAGTGCTTATTGAATTGAATAAAATTGGTCTATTTTTCTACAGATTGAGAAACTACTAATGGAGAAATGCTCGGAGCTCTCAGCAGTCACAGAGAGGTAAATCTGGACAGGGTCTGCAGGCCTGTTCTCAGGCAGGGGAAGAGGCTGGCGTATTCTCCAGAGAGAGAGTGGGAGGAGAGAACTGGGGCGGGGGGTCTAGGGGTCCTTTTGCTGACTTTTAGCAACAACCTTAAAAGACTTCCTTAGGATTTTCTACCCCATTTTCAAGCCCAGAGAGAATAGAAAAGGCAGAGGAGGGGCCCAGGCATAGGAAGAAATGATTTTTGAGGGTTGGAAACAAGGAAGGGGTTTTCCACAGCTTTGGAAACCCCTGACCCTCAGGCAAGGCAAGGTGAAGCCAGAGGCTCACACCCAGATGAGGATTTTACAGGCACTCACTTGCCCACACACAGATACATAAACTACATAAACACATACTCACACAATCACAGAAATACACTCACAGCCTCTTCTCCATCTCTCACACACACACATACATACATACACACATTTACACTCAGACACATGCACACCTCAACCTCACGTGTCTACACACCCAGGTCTATGCTGACCCTCTCCCTCACCCTTTCCAGCCTCCATGTCCTGGAAGGAAACCCTGGAACTTGGCATCCCCTAGGGCCCCATGGGGCTTTGGCCTTGTAGTGTGGAACATTCTCAGGGCACAGGGGTAAATTAGAGACTGGTACCCCCGTTCTTCCTGTCTGGGGAGAAAATTCTCAAGGCACCCTTCTGCACATTGCAGGCAACCATTCCTTAAAGGGTCATAGGCATTACCACATACCTTTCAAGTGAGCATCAGTGCATCTGGCACACCAGTGCCTCCCCTGCCGCAGCCCCCACCTCCCTTGCCCACCAGCACCTCTCTCCCCAGCTCTCTGGCTACGGCGATGGCAGACCATCCCAGGGAGAAGCCCAGAGGTGTAGATGTGGCTGCTTTCCAGGTGGCCTCTCTCCCTGGTGATATGGACTGTTAGTTTCTATTTTAGGCCAGCACTCCTCTGAATACTACGAGGCCAGGGGATAGCCAGCTAAGGAATATTCCATCTCTGACTCCCCCGGGACCTGATGTCTTCTCTCTAGGCAACTTGCACTATCACCAGGCCTGCAGCAGGCCTAGATCTGGCCCCTCAGTGGTCTGAGATGACCACCTTCCCCTTCCAGTGGCCCACCCTGTGGTTTCTTTTCCCAGGTGCCTCCAGATAGAGAATGAGCATGTCCTGAAGCCGATGAAGGCCTGTGTGAGCGAGACCCTGAGCACGCTGGGTCAGCACTTTGGCCAGCTGCTGGAGCTGGCCCTGACCCGGGAGGTGCAGGTCAGTGCAGGCTGGGCTGGGGATTGGGGTGCCTGTGGAGACTCCTCGGTTGGGAGTGGGTGGGCAGAGGGACTTGGCCTTGCTGGGGGAAGCTCTGATGTGGCCTTTCTTGGAGGACATCTTCCTCAGAGCACCAAAGTGAATTGAGCATCTGAGATATAGGACTGTCAGAGCTGAGCAGAGGCTTCCTGAGTAGTTAACATTAGTTTGCATTTTTCCAGATGTGAAAGCTGGAGCCCAGAGAGGGAAGAGACTTACCTAAAGTCACACAGTGAGGCAATGACAGAGCCTGGCATCTCCCAATTGCACTTTTAGTATTGTTCCTACTGCTTTAAATCATATGTATTGAGTTATTGTTTATAGTACACACAGTGGATCCTTACCATCCTGAAAGAAAGACTGAGGGCACCTGCAGGGAACAAGCCAATTCTGGAAATCCTGGCAATAGAGAAGAATCTAGAAACATCATATAATCTAGCCCCTGACTCTAGGCAGGCTCCTATGTGATTCCAGAAAGAGTCAGAGCTTTGGAGCCTGACAGATCTACTTTCAAACTGCTATTTACTGTGAGAACTTGGTCAGGTTCCTTAACCTTTTAGCCCCTTTTTTCTAACCTAGAAAGGGAAAACCTACCCCAGAGGAAAAGTGAGCACTGAGTGAAGAACATATGGAAAGTACTCAGCACATAGTACGGCTCACATACATGTTATTTCCCTTTCTTGCTTTTGCCTATTTCAAAAGGCTCCCAGAAAAGCAGATTCCATAAGGTTTTCATTATGAAAGGTATTTACATGTTATTTATAGTTACAGAAAAACTGTGTTACATATTTGCCATTCTTTTCCCACCACCAAATAAAAGCTTTCCACAAATAACAAATCCCTTCCCATGTCGGCTTCTCTCCAAAGTCAGCCTCTCGATTGAGACCAAAGTTTCCTTTTTCTGTTTCCTGTGTGTCTGGCTCATTTTGCACAAGGCACACAGGCACTTCTGACCTGGCTCACCTGCTGCTCAGTGCAGCTGGCTGCATGCATTCTCATCCTCCCAACTCAGAGGGGTCTGTGAAGGCCACCCTCCCTGTCCCAAGGGCCTGGGACCATGGGAAGGGTGGGCTAAGGGCTGGGTGCTGGGTCCTGCAATTACAGCCAATTAGCACATGCAGACAGTCACATGTAGGGGCAGGTGGCACCCAACGAACCATCCTGTCCCAGAGGAGCCAGTGGGACTTGGAGAAAGACATGGGTGAAGAAACTGAGGGAGTGATGAGTGAGCATACTGAAGTTAGGGGTGGGAAGGAGGGGAGCCTGGAGGGAATTTCAAGTAAGGGCATAGGTGCCTGCAGGTATCTTTTATGCTATTTTTGTGCCCTCTTGCCTGGAAGCACTGGGTTCAATTAAAAGGGCTGAAATGGGAGCTGGTTTGTAAATGGAAGCCAGCTGGGTTAGAAGTAGTCATCAGCTCTTTCCACTGGGGGCAAAGGGTTAGGGTGCCTTTGATGCTCTAGGTCATAGAATCCTGGGAAAACTCTCTGGGCTGCTCAGAGTGCACTTGGGCCTTGGGGACTGTGTATCTGATTTCCTGGGACTCTGGGTCTGTTCTGTTTTTTTCTTATCCTGATCCTATTTAGGGTAGAATTCCTAATGCCATGCTTTCACTTTCCCGGCTAAATCCTGCTCTGTCCCCAGGTCTGACCACCTGGGTCACTGACGCTTGACCTGGGAGCTGAGCTGGATGAGCTGTTCCTCTCCTAGAATTTGGTCCCCTATTAGCCTCCCTCCCCTCACGGGGCAGGCAGTGTCTGTCTTCCATTCCTCTGCTTGTTAGCTTCCTGATAACCCCCTTTTCTTCCCAGCATGCCCCTGGTGTCCTCGAGGCCCTCCTATGGGTTGAGTTTGCTGTGCTCATATTTTTTGGCTGATTTTTAGCTTCCTTTTTTTTACATTGGAACATTTCCATACAGAATAGTGGTGACATAAGGAGATACATTGGCTAAAAGCAAGGTAATTTGAGTTTAGTGTTTTAAGCATGTGTTTCCTAAACTGGTTATCTAAATATTGTTCCCTAGGACATTAGTAATTATACCACGATACTGTATTTGAGTATTTTGACATGCAGGAAATTAAGTTTCTTTCTTTGCATCAGACTTTCTCCTATAAGGTGCTATTCTGCAAGTCTTCTAAAAAGTCCTCACACATTCATAGTAGTTTTTGTCTGACCCGTAGCTTCCATAGACAGGGATTTTGGTTTGATTTCTCCTTGGATATATATCTAGTGATTAGAACACTACCTGGCATACAGTAGGCATTCAATAAATATTTATTAATGAATTAATATTAAGAAGTGTATTCTAAATTTATATAGTCACAGATCTTTTTTATTCTTAAAGCACTTGTTCCCTTATTCTGGGATGCTGGTGTTTCAGGAGATGCAATTTGGCAAACCCTTGTTTTGCACTAGAGAACCGTGTAGGCTCTTGAGCAGAGGACTGGTGCTCTTCCAGTTCTCCAGTCCTCACCCCCACGCCAAAAATAATGCCTGGTGGAATGGTCTCATAATTAGGGCAGTGATAATATAGCACTACTCTGCACTGGTCTGCTTCACCCTGGAATGCTATGTCCAGTCCCAGAACCCCAGTGTGTCATTGGCAATGGTTGTGCTCAGAGGACGTTCCTAGGAGAATAGGGAAAGGCTGAAGATCAAGGAATGTGGGGAACAGTTGGAGTAGCAGGGAATGCTTAATCTAAGGATGGACACTCTTCTACTTCCCAAAGTTCTGTACTTTGTGGCCCCAAAGGAAATAAGGACCTTAGGCCAGGGGAGCGAATCTACAGGATATTCCATCAAAAAGGAGTTTGTGAAGCAATACGGCTGCCCCACACTGGAAGGCCCACCTTAGGAACTCCCATTACTGAGATGGGCAGGTTTTGCTGGGGAGGACACATCGTTGGTATGTGGAGGTCGGACCGAGTGAATTGTAAGATTTCTTCCAACTTTAATAGTATACACTTCTATGAATGTGGGCATGGTACGTGGAGTGGACTGAGCATGGAGTTTGGAGGCATCTCAGGGTTCAAATCCTGATCATGCTATTTATGGGATATGCAGACTTAGGCAAGTTACTTAACTTCCTGTTTCCTTACCTCAACTGTGTTGTTAGGATTAAATGAGATAACACATGAGTAATTAATTGGTGATACTTTTCTGACTGTGTCAACTGCTTTATTTACTAGAGATAGCTCTGGCTCAAGAGAAGCTAACAAGCTATGCTCAAAGAGCCTCCTAATTAACCAATTAATTATTTAATAAGATAATTATTTAATAAATTAATTATTTAATAAGATAAAGGCATGGGAATATTTTAGGCTTAAATGTTAAGAGCCCCCAGTGGGAACTAATGAGCACGAGTCTCTCTGGGAATAAAGGATTGGTCATGTGAGAGGTAAGACAAGAAGACTTGACTTACAAAAATGGATCTACTTGATGTGGCTCCGAGGGGACTCTGTTGAATAAATTCACTCCCACCTGTATCATTGAGTCCTTGACTGAGCTTTGAATAGATGTTACATTCATTCATCCTTTCATTCTGTCAATCAATTTTTATTTTAGTTTAAAATGGCACCTTAATTCTAATGAAACTGATTAAGGAATGTATCTTTGAGTTTGAGGCTAAAGGAACTTGTTAGAACTTTCTCTTTTAGCTACGTGTCCCCTCCCTGTCCCAGGCAGAGCTGAACAACCTCAGGCGTCACCTGAGGGACAAGCACCTATCCTGTGATGGGGTCAGACCAGGAGGACACTCCCTAAGAGGAGAGAGGCAGGTGCGTTACACTGAGCATACTGAGCTCCTTCTTCCAAACTCACTAACTCATCCCTGCCCTCTCAGTGAGGTGACATGGAGCCACAGGGCATGAAGCCAGCATTGCTGAAATCCCTATCTAGAGGAACAGTTTGGGAACCAAGTATTGACCCTTAGTAGTTCATAGTTTTTGTTCTGTGTCTAACTGGCCTTGTCTGTTGGTCTGTGCTCACAGAAGTATGGTTGGGCTCCCTGGGGGAGGAGGTCAGCTGCCAGTGGGGAATTCTTTTCCCACCTTCATGAAGCCATTCTTCCAAATCACAGCCTCTCTTGCTCTGTGGATTCTTCTGGAGTCACAGTGAGCAATTTAGACTTTGTTCCGAGAAGATTCAGATATGACTCATTATATGACATTCATCAAATTAACTCTCAGGAGGTTTTGTAACTAAAGCTCAAAATTTCCTTTCTTGTTCTACTCCCTTCTCTCAGATTTTGCTCAGCTATGTTGTCCAATGTAGGTAATCAGAGGCTACAGTGTGGTTAAATGGCAACTTAAAAGTAATCCAAACATACTCACCAGATGAGAAATGATGTCCAAAGTTTTAATATTTTGAAGTTCTATGGGAGAAAATAAAGTAAAAGTAAAAAAAAAAACGAAAAAAAACCCAAAACTGAACCTGTTTACTTTTAGGAATAATTCAAAGTCTCAAATTCTTAGGTTAATACAATTCTCTTCAATTTTCTTACTCTGTTCACCTTAGCCAGGAGAGTCTCATCCCAGTGTGTGTGGGAAGTCATGTTTCCTTGAGCAGCTACAGTCCAGGCTGCCTCTCCAGCAGTGGGAGGGCTTCCTTCCGGACTTCTCAGTTTGTATGTGTCTCTCCAAACCACACTTGAAAGGGCCCGAAGAGTTAGTATCTTGGATACACAGTATTTTCACAGCACTACCCCTGTGCTCACAGAAAATTCGAACAGATTAATTGCAGGCAATATTTCATCCCAGGACTCTGTCCTCAGAGTTGCTGAAGGTTTTAACAGATACTCCCCTGTGGTTGAAAGAGGGTGGGGGACAGGTGCTGTCTTGGTTGGATCTGCAGCAGGATGTTAAGTGACTAGATTTCAGTTGTCTGCAGTCCACAGGGATTTGTGAACATACATTCACTGGGGGAAAGCATGCACCACAGGTTAACTGTAGCACAGTGTTTGCCCTATGTGGGGGGAAAATGTCTCCCTTCTCAGAGAGGGGTCTTGGAGACATTTTCTTCTTCCAGCGAAGTCAGGCATTTGTCATTCCTTCCCAAGGACTGGCTTGATTTGCATTCTTTCCCTTCTAGCATTTTCCACACTTCTTAGTTTCTAGCTCCCCTCTACAAACACTATATTTCTGCCACCCCAGGCTACATTGATTTGGGCTGCTTGAAGTGGACCTAGGCCAGTGGTCTTCGAACCACTTCAAATGCATTGCATTCTCCAGGTTCCCAAAGGTTTCCTAGGAGAAATGCAAGCATATATACTTTTAAGGAAATCAATTTCCAGATCTTCAATTTTTGTTTGTTTTCTTTCTAAAAACGATTCTCCTGATAATGCACAGTTTTTAATAGCCCTTCTATTACTTTCAAAAAGAGAGGTATACTCCTCACCCATCCCAAATCTGATAGCGCATTGCTCTGCTGTGCAAAATTAGAGTGGGAGTGAGGAGATCAAATAGGAAGACACCTTCATTCATGAATCATAAACCCTTAGGCCTCCATGAACTATTCTTTGTCTTTTATGTATTTTTGTTGAGAGGGCATTAGAATTGTGTATTTTGCCCAGTGTGGGGATTTTCTGAATCCAGATATATGGTAGAATGGTAGAGTGAGTGCATGCATATGTCTATATGTGGGAGGGGTGGTTAGGAAAGTTTCCAGCTTATTATATCCCTTCCATCTCCACTTATTCTCAAATTGTGCATGGCTCTTGAGGAACATTCTCCTTAGCCAAAATGAAGGCAGCACTGGTAAAGAACATCAAACACTAAAATGTTTTTTAAGCGGCACATATTAAGATGCAAGCAATTCTTTCAGCTGTATTTCATGCTCAACTCCAGAATATGTCATTAACTGGAAAGAAAGTATCTTTGAAGAACCAAAGAGTCTAAAGGTTAATGATACTGATTCTTGAAAATGCTATTGAAATACTTATGAGAATGATCCTATTTTTCAAGTTATATGGGGTGAAATCCACAGATACAAGTTTTACATTTTTTCCCCAGATTTGGTGCACATTACTTAAGGAAGCAGTTCCAGCCTCTTTTGTAAAAACATTTTATGAAATATTTATACTAATACCTATTTCCTGTTAACAAAAGGAATTGCCAGCTGCTAGACTAATTATAGTAAATACATTTTTCCTTCTTTAAATACATTGAAGTTTGATTATGGAGCTACTAAAAATATTTGAATGAGTTCTATTTTTGTTCTCAGATCTTATTTAATCATTCCCTACATGATTAAATGAACACCAAAGTTCAATACATATATGCACACCTATTTACTGAAGAGTACAATGCCTTTTATCATATTTTTAGATTTATAATTAATTTACAGTCTTAGCTACATATTACTTTGCATTATTAAAAGCTTAGTAAAGTATTTTATCTTGGCTTTATAACATATACAAATAAATAAAATTTTATTTTAGGTCTACATTATTTTAATATTGACAATTTTCAGCATTTTCCCTTAGAGAATGATCTGATCTCCATAATTATTTGTCAGTGTTTTTTTTTTTTTTTTTTAGCATTTCTTGAAGCACATATCAAAACATTTTTAAATTAAACATGAAGTCAGGTCTATATTGATAAGAAGTTAGGTTGATTTGGCCTGTTGGTCTGACTGAAAGAACTCTCTTTGCCAATGAGGTTATAGGGTGAGTATTTCCCATTAATTAAATAAGAAAAGCTGTAGCTTCAAGGTTTTGATAAAACATATTTGAAACACAAAAAATACTTAATTAAAAAATTATATTGACAATGAAATTAATAATATTTTGATTTTCCTAATCCTTCCTGAATAATTTGGATAACCCAAGATGCTCTGACTGAAAGAGGAAAGGTGTAATTAATGATTATTTGTCAAGTCTTGGTAAAGTACTTTCAGAATTCTCACTGGAAATTGAGATAGTAAATGAACACCTCTAATGATTGGGTAACAAATTCTTTTGTAAGTCAATTGGTTTCCAGTTCTTTGCTTCTACCTATTTAGAAGGGACCAGTTTAGAGGAGTTATCAACTGGCAGATCATTAAAAATAGTAATTAATGATAGATCACTATATGATTATATAATTCCAAATGTGCTCAAATGGTGGGGCAGCTTGGCTTTATAAACTCCTCCCATTCCTCTCTATGAATTTATGGAAACAAGATTTTTCAGGGTTTACATATGAAATTATAGCATTAAGTCAATATTCAATCACAGATATATGAATGAATTAGGCTACAAAGGATATGAAGACTCATTAAGAGATATTTACAATAAAATGTAAATTTTTATGGCCTATAATTATTTATCAAAATTTATAATATATGTTGTTTTGACAAATTGTATTGATAATAATTGTAACAGTAACTCAACCAAAAAGAGATTAAGTCTAACCAAGACTTAGAGTCACAGAAAATAAAATTTCAAATTTCAGTTACACATGAGATCAATAAAACCTTTTGAAACTAATGTATTACCTTAAGATAAAATTCTGAGGAGGAATTGGAATGGGAATATAAATTTAGGGGTGAAAAGAAAAGATGCAAATTTTCAAATGTTAAAGATTATTCATGTATTTTTAAATGGATGATGATATCAAGTTGTTTTGTTATTTATATTCTATTGAATACATCTAAAAGAGTGATGTAATGGTTTTATTTTATATCAATATTTACAATCTGCTGGAAATTACATCCTTTCCAACTTTGTTCTTTGAATTTGAAATGATGAAAAATTTCACCTGTCAAATTAAAATTGTGCAAAAGATTATATATTTAAGAAAATTCTTTTAGGGCTAAATGAGAAAAAAAAGTCACATCGGACACACAGGCACTCTAGTTCTATAATCATGATGGCTATTGACCCTGACTCTCGCTAGAGAATTGCTTAGGCCTTAAGACCCCTCTCGTCTAGGGAGGGTTTCCTTACGATGTTCCTAAAGTCTGGCCCCTTATGGGCTCAGTGAGGACCAGTCCCTCTGCCACATGCTTCTTGGAACCATCTTTCCAAACCTTTTGAATATTTTAGCCTTGAGTAGCATTTCTTTCTGCAACATCCTTTTTTAATGCACTATGCCTCCAGGGCTCTCTTTCCTTCTGTTAATCCCCTACTTCTTTCAGGAAGACTCAGCTGAATTTCTAAAAGTTTACCCTGCTTTTCATGTGCGTCTCTTGTTTTACCTAACTCAGAGAATAAGCCCTATTTTGCTGGGTCTGAGCAGCTTTCCCATGTTAACTTCTTTTTCCTTTCTGGCACATTTACTTGCCTTTCAAAAAAACTCTTAAATTTTGGGATTTCCCTTGTTGAGAGAAGTGAAATTAAGATCTGCATCTGCCCAAAACCTCCAGTTCTTAGAGATCTTATCCACAGTTGCCCCTCTAAATTGATATTGCAACTCAGGAGATATTTTCCCATCAGATCAATAGCTAATCCAAGCCTGGATTGAGTTATTATTTTGTCTATCTGCTCTTTAGTATGTGCAGTCTTTCTGTGCCTTTCCTCAGAGTCCTAACTCTGCATTTCCCCTATATGTTGTCTTAGGACACAGGCGATACTATATCCTCAAAATAAGATATTTTCAAAACCTTACATCTGAAGATTTATCTAGTAATCCTTTGAATATTTCATGCTGATCTCTGTAGTATTTTCCTGTGTTTCAGAACTCTACTACCATATGACAACAACCCTAGCAATAATCTCATAATTTTAAGGGTCAACAGTTTGGGCAGGGCTTGGCTGAGTGATTCTTCTCTTCCACAAGGCATCAAAGGAGTCACGTGGTGGTATTCGGCTGGCAGATGGTTTGGAAAGTCTTAGAAAGCTTTACCACGTGTACCGTGCACTGCGGGGGATGACTGGAGAGCAGAGCTCAGCTGAGAGTATTGATCAGGGATCCTATACACCATTTCTCCCAGCAGGACAGAGCAGTTAGAATGCGGGTACCTCCTTAACTCTTTTTATCCCTTTCTCCTGGTCTTCAAGATGTAATTTTTTTGTTTCATTTCTGCCTTAAAAAAATTCTGTCATTCAGCCTCATCTGTCTATCTTCCTTTGTTTCCATTCCTTCACCTTCTTTTCATGAGATAGAAGAAAGCATGCTTTTGACAATTCTCCAATGCCTACTTGGTTTCCTAAAAAAAAAAAAATCTCGATTTTAGAGACTGTGTTCGTTTGAAGCTGACACCAGGTTAGGACTGGATAAGAAATGCCTGTGAAGGACAAAGGGGAGGAAGCAGGAACACGCCTGGAAAACTGTGTTGCAGGTCTGACAGCTGAAAGAAAAGGGGGAAGGAAGAAACTGGGAATTTTCAAGCTGAAGTCCCATTAGAGGAGTCCCATGTGCTGCGGTCTGGGCCTGCAGAAGTGTCCCTGTGCGCTCAGTCACAGCTGAGAGTAGCTCGGGGAAGGACGGCCCCTGCAAGAACACAGTGGTGGATCAGAGAGGCAACAGCTGAGACTCTCAGCCAACTCTGCCCCTGCAGCAAGAGCTCTGGCTACCGCAGGGCAGAGCATTGCAGGTACTAACGCTCCTCAGTTTGGTGAGAGCTGCTAACGAGAATGGATATTCTCCTTGATTAATTAGTCCAGGTGTGGTCCCTCCAGTGCTGAAGGAGACAGAGTCACTGACCTTGGACAAGAGGAAGTCAGATTCACAAGGGTTAAGGTCCAGCTCCACCATGCACTGCATCTGTGACCTTGGTCAGATGTCTGTGTCTCAGTCTTCTTAACTGTGAAGTGGGGGCTGGACAAGACTGCTGAGGACCCTTCCAGAAACTCTGATTTATTCTGATACTTAGGGCCTTGACAAATTCAATGGAGCCCTTGATATCATGTCTTTCCAAATTTATCCTTGTGAAAAGGATGCTTACAACTTTTCATTGTCAGAGAGCTGATTCACTGAGACATATCTGAGGCATAATTATGGTACATGCGTATATAGACATTAGCAAGAAATTATTCTCAGACGTAAATGGTCTAATATTAGCAGATGATTGTCAAAGACATTGGGTTTGAATTGTTTAATGTCATGCTAATTTGCTTCAAGTGCAAACACTAATCAGGAACATTAGGTAATTATCATTTAGGTATAGGACCCCAATATAGGAAATCTGCATTTTCATGTGAGCATTAATATCACTTATGTAAGTGCTTACAGTAATGATGGGGAAGGATTCTAAGAAGCACATTCATTACAGAGATTTGTAGTGACAAATCTTGGTTATTATTAATTTTACCTTTTGTTGAATATCTTACAAGAGGCACCTATCAAGTCTTAGGGAATAATTTTATATTTAATTTAGTTTGATTAAATACGCACTTAAGCTTAGACTGCTATATGTAGAGGATTAGCATATTGCATATGTGAAGACTGAGTTTGAATAAAGAAGAAAAAAGGGTAACCCATTTTATTTGAGTCTAGAACCCTCTTAATTTTAATCATTTTACAAATGGGGAAACTGAGGTCTAGGAGGTTTATCTCAATTGCCCAAGACCACAAAATAAGAACAACTAAAAATTTTATTTTGCTTCCATACACCAGATATCTTTAGAAGTCCTTTATAGAGATTGGCTACCTCAAGAGATGGGTGCCACCACTGCAAGAGATAGACATTGTTATTTCTACCATTGTACAGATGAGAAAACTGAGGCAGAGAAGGACTCAGTTATCTGCTCTAGGCCGTGGACAGAAGTGACAGAGCAGGATTGCAACAGAGGCAGTTTGGCTCTGGGGTCCATGCTTTTAACCATAGACACACTTTCTCATCAACATATAGTGTTAAAAAAGGCAAGCTGGCCCTGGAACTCAGAGCTCATTTCCTTTTCAGTGTCTTTTCCATAACTCCAGGGTTAATTAAAACCAAATCCATTTTAATATTTAAAAATAACATGGCAACTGGAACTGCACAAGTGGCTGCTCAGCACACCCAGCTCTGGAGGTCTCTTTTGCATGAGACCCCCAAAGACAACTCTCCCCACCCTGTCTACACACCTTCCAGGAGAAACTCACACAACTAGCATTAATTAGCAGGTAGGAATCATTTACAATCAATGAATCACATGCTTCAAAGCAAACGGTTGATTATGAAGTGGTTTTAAGAGACGTAAGAAGCTTTTTCCCAGAAATAAGCTAAACTCTTCTAGGAATAATCTTCATATATTATTTGTGGATAAATTTTCCATTTGCTTTCTTCCTGGGCCTCCCTGGGTCCTATGTTCAGTTGTTCGCAGCCCTCTCGCCACTCGCCTTAGACCCCTCAGCCTTGATCACGGTTGCGTTCCTCGCTAGTTGCCCGCTCTTGGACGGGACTCCTAGCTGTTTTGGTCTAGCTATCCATTCAGTGCAAATGTCCTGTGGCAGTAAGCTTCTGTGGAGTGCTTCTCTCAATTCAGCCCTGAACCCATCACCCGGCCAGTGTTTGCCATTGGCTACCAGCTGCATCCAAGAAAGGCAGATTCCTTGGTCATTGCTCTGGCAACTCAGTGGTCTTCAACTTGATGGTTTGTTTATTTACCTGATGGTTTCTGTTCTCATTAAGAGCCAGCAGAACAACAAAATGGTACTTGTTGAGACCCTCAATGTTGAGAGCTGGCTTTCTGATCAACTAGAGCAGGGCACATCTGTTGTCCATGCCTCAGGGGTTTGGAATTATCCCATATTTGCAAAATATAGTTCAGACCTCATGTTGATTCATGTCTTTCCCAAAACTAGAGCCTCATTCCCCTGATAGCAGGGCAGTGGGGCAGTGGATGGGACAGGATTATGGTTTCTGGGGGCTCTTAAGAGCCTGAACCACTGGTATTCTGTTAAGGAAGATGATCAGAGGGTGGATGGGGTGAGTAACCATCAGACTTTCCTTTCTTTTCTTAGGCACTGGTAAGAAAAATTGATGCCTCAGACAATATTTATACTACAGAATCCACTACAGGGAACCTGTTCAGCCTGACTCAGGAGGGGGCTCCGTTGTGCCGCATCATAGCCAAGGTGAGCTTCATGGTTACAGGCCACACCGACAGGCCCTGGGACAGCATGAGGAGGTAGCCTGGGGGGAACAGCTGGCTCGTAAAGCCTGTCCTGGCTCTAGCATTTGCTTGTTGTGTGACCTTGGAGGAGTCACCGCGACTCTTTGGGTCTTGGTGTCTCCATCTTACAGGTGGCCAGCCCCTCTGATGTCATTTCCCACTTGATAAAAAGAAAGCCAGTGTCCCTAGAGCCTCTGTCATATTTCTTCATGTGGTGTCTGTTACAAATACCAACTTCCTTCCTTATCTCCACATATTCCACAAAATCCAAACCAAATACATCTCCCAACTCAGGTTCTTAGCTGGATCCCAGAAATGTCTGCAGCCATTACGAGAGCGCAGGAAGAGAAGACAAAGGAGAGAAGGACAGTGGTTTGCAATTACAGTGGGAAACTGATTGCAGTTGCTTCTGGGCCAGTTTTCCCCTGCACTGTGGCCGAACTCTTAGGGCAAATATAGGCAATTGATAGCCCTAAGATCTCAGCAGGGTCTTCTGTTTCATTTTTACTTTTTCTTTTAATTCAAGAAATGTCATTTCTATTCTACTGGGGATAGAACCAGTAATCTAATTGGAAGCAAAGTTAGGTCCTTTGATAGACTTAAGGTGCCAGTCACAGGAAGATATGCTCCAGCTTGGTGGCTGCCAGGCCTGGCTGCACCACCATCCCTCAGGGAGTTTTTGGAAAACACAGATGTTTTTGCCTCAAGATTTACTGAGGTCCTACAGTAAGACCTGGAAATCTACATTTTAACAAGCTCAGCAGGTGATTCTGAGACCTGACCCCTCTCACTGAACTAAGCTCTTAAATCTAGAAGATCAGGTTTAATGCTTTTCAACTCTGGTCTGGAGAGAAGTAAACTATGTCTAACAGCAAAAGCTAACGTTTGAGTATTGCTGTCCAGTATGCTTAATGCCTTGCAGACATCATTTCTTTCAAATTACAAAACCATCCTAAGAAGAAGGTACCAGGTTTGTTTCCATGCATTGTTGAGGAGATGGCTTAAGGGGCTTACTCAAGGCCACACAACTGATAGAGTCAGAATCAGAATCAAAGTTCCTTTGATTTAGAGCTCATGAGTTTAAAACCCACAGTGGGATTTTCTGGTTCAGTCCTTGGCCCTTTGGGTTCTTGGGCCAAAGTGTGTCTCAGAAGTTCTCAACTCTGTATGTGTATTAGAATCACGAGGGAGCTTTAAAAATCACACAGCTAGTAAGTAGCTGAGCTGGAAGGTGAACCCACCTGTTTGGCAGCCAAGGCTATGCTTTTGTTTCCTATTCTGAACTGCCTCTGAGCAGCCCCTCTTCCTCCACTTCCTCCACTTCCTCCTGCCTTTCCCCTCCTTCCCACAACCTTCATTATTTACTGTGTCCTTTCTATATGTCAGGTACTGTGCTAAGTTTTCCATTCATCACCTCATCTGGTCCTCTCAATAATCTTAAGATATGTTGCAGTTATAATTCCCATTGTATAGATAAGGGAACAGAGAGAAGGTATATAATTTGTTCGAGGTCATATACATTAAGTGCAGAGCTGGGATTTTAACCAAATCTGTTGACTCCAGAATCTTAATCTCAACCTTCTTATGTCTTCAGCCCTTGGGAAAGAGTGGATAAACCCAGTTCTCCCTATGATGGTGGTAGCAAACCCCATCCCTGAGTGCAGAGCACAGAAAACTCCCCTGTGCTTGGTCAAAATCACCCCCATCCCAGCAACTCTATTACTCCCCTGCCTGCTAGTCTACATCCCACAAGTGGCCTCCTCCAGCTTTATGACAGCTTATCCCAAGGCTGTCTGAATAACGCATACCATTATACAGCTGGGCTCCGAGCCCAGAGCTTTCTATAAAATTAAACAAGCTCCAGCCAACAGTGTGAATCTGCTAGTTCAGGCGATTCCTGGCTCTCCCCTAAGATGAGTGCCACTCTTGGGTCCTCAGTGGGGGCTTCAGGGTGGTCCATGAAATGCATTCCCCTCCCTTCCTCTGTGGTCTTCTTCCTTCTCTCCCTTCCACCTATTCCAGCCCTTGGGACACCTCCATGAGGATATGAGACTTTCTTCTAACCAAGAAGCCTTCATGGCCTGACCCTTGCTGGGCTGTCCAGAACTGGATACTAGGGCTTTTCATTAACTCAACTGCTCTCCCAATAGCTTGATCTTGTAGCTGTCATGACCTACAAAAAGTTAATAAGTTAACTTTACCAAAGTTAACCAGCAGCACAGTCAGGGTTTAAGCCAGAATCCCCTTAGTCTGGGTTCAGGATTTCCCCACTTCCAACCCTAATAGCTAAAAATGCTAAGAAGACTATTTTCCAGACTTGGGAAAGAATGCGGTGAGAATCCAATGCAAATAGAGGCTTAAATATAGTTATGCTGGGCTCAGTGTCTCCTGAGCCAAAGGAAGGCTGCACATTGACCTGGGCTCTCAGCCTTGCATTCTTTTTTTCAATTTTTCAATTTTCAATTTTAATTTTTTTTGGTATCATTAATATACATTTACATGAACAACATTGTGATTACTAGATTCCCCCCATTATCAAGTCCCCACCACATACCCCATTACAGTCACTGTCCATCAGTGTAGTAAGATGCTATAGAATCACTACTTGTCTTCTCTGTGTTGTACTGTCTTCCCTGTGCAACCCCCTACATTATGTGTGCTAATCGTAATGCCCGTTTTTCCCCCTTATCCCTCCCTTCCCACCCATCCTCCCCAGTCCCTTTCCCTTTGGTAACTGTTAGTCCATTCTTGGGTTCTGTGAGTCTGCTGCTGTTTTGTTCCTTCAGTTTTTGCTTTGTTCTTATACTCCACAGATGAGTGAAATCATCTGATACTTGTCTTTCTCTGCCTGGCTTATTTCACTGAGTATAATACCCTCTAGCTCCATCCAAGTTGTTGCAAATGGTAGGATTTGTTTTCTTCCTATGGCTGAATAATATTCCATTGTGTATATGTACCACCTCTTCTTTATCCATTCACCTATTGATGGACACTTAGGTTGCTTCCACATCTTGGCTATTGTAAATAGTGCTGCAGTAAACATAGTGGTGCATATGTCTTTTTGAATATGAGATCTTGTATCCTTTGGGTAAATTCCAAGGAGTGGAATTCCTGGGTCAAATGGTATTTCTATTTTTAATTTTTTGAGGAACCTCCATATTGCTTTCCACAATGGTTGAATTAATTTACATTCCCACCAGTAGTGTAGGAGAGTTCCCCTTTCTCCTCATCCTCACCAGCATTTGTTGTTCCTTATCTTTTAGATGTTGGCCATCCTAACTGGTGTGAGGTGATATCTCATTGTGGTTTTAATTTGCATTTCCCTGATGATTTGAGGCATCTTTTCATGTGCCTGTTGGCCATGTGAATTTCTTCTTTGGAGAAGTATCTGTTCAGATCTTCTGCCCATTTTTTAACTGAGTTATTTGCTTTTTGTTTGTTGAGGTGCATGAGTTCTTTATATATTTTGGATGTCAACCCCTTATCAGATATGTCATTTATGAATATATTCTCCCATACTGTAGGATGCCTTTTTGTTCTACTGATGGTGTTCTTTGCTTTACAGAAGCTTTTTGGTTTGATATAGTCCCACTTGTTCATTTTTGCTTTTGTTTCCCTTGCCCGTGGAGATATGTTCATGAAGAAGTTGCTCATGTTTATATTCAAGAGAGTTTTGCCTATATTTTCTTCTAAGAGTTTTATGGTTTCAGCATTGCATTCTTTGGCACCATTTCTTTGTTGTTTGCTCTGGATGTAAATATCTATCTATCATCTATCTATCTATGTATCTATCTATCTATCTATCATTCATCTATCATCTCTATCATCTGTCATGGTACATATAAATAATATTTATACTGTATGTGATTAAATATAAAACATACAAATACATACACATACACAGATGAAGACATATATATGTATACATATATATAAATATTTACATCATTAATAACCAGAAGGGAAACTGTTAGATACCTGTTTCTTTTCTTCTCAGCCCCAGAAGCACTTGGGGAATCCTACCTCCAGTCTGAACTATCAAGAGTAACATTACTTCTGGAGCTAGCATTTCACTGCAGCATGTGTGTGAGCATGGGAGTGTGTGTATGTATCTGTTTGTATAGGAACTGTAGGAGAGGAAAAATTCTTTTTTTTTCCCTAGTACCTTACTAGGTATTGTCTGCTGCCCTATAAAATAGGCTGACAAAAAAATGATTAACAAGAGAAAAAGAAACAGATTTATTAGCATGTGTGCTGCGTTGAATGATTAGTAACTCAAAAGGTTGGTTAGAGCTTGGGCTTATACATATTAGCAAAGGAACAATATGTTTTTCGAGAAATAACAAGACAGAGGAAAAGGATCCTGAATCTCTAGGGGAAGCAGATTGTGAGAAGGCATATACATGGCAAACCAATAGTGAATAAAGGCTGGCTGGTAAGGTTTGTTATGTAAATTCCTCTGGTGCCATTGCCAGGCTGACAAGGATCTGAAGTGGTCTCTGGTGATTAACTTCTGTCCTTTCTGGTAGAGAGGGGAGGAGGGACATCTCTAGAAATTAATGTCCTGCTTTTAGTCAAATAGGGGAGGGCAGAGATCTTTTCTTATAACTGCTTCTTCTCAATTGCTTTCAGCTCAAAATAATCCTAATGACAAAGGGGCATATTTTGGAGTGGCATATTCTGCCACCATACAGACCTAAAAGCATATCTGCTGAATGAAGTATTGTCAGCTATTCTCGAGTCAGCCCCAGGAAGGGTCACACAGTGAAGGCGTGTGACATTTTCTTTTTTTTGGCAGGAGGGTGGAGTTGTAGCACTTTTCAAGGTCTGCCGGCAGGACAGTTTTCGGTGCTTATACCCCCAGGCACTCCGCACGCTGGCCTCCATCTGCTGCGTGGAAGAGGGTGTCCACCAGCTGGAAAAGGTAAGAATGCAGCTGGCTGGCTGGGCGTGGCCTAAGGTCCCTGAGCCAGGTGGGTGGTGAGCGGGACAGACATGCTGGTGGCCATCTGGGCCTCTTCATGGAGCAGGTCCCGAGTCTCCCCTTTCCCCGGCATCATTCGGATAGGGGTGCTGGGTCTTGACTGTGGGAGTTGATGAAGACATAAAGGGGACAGCCACTGAGAAGCTTGGCCAGGGTGGCACTCAGCACTTCCTGGGTGCAGTGGCCAACAGAGGCCAGTGGATGGAACACACATAGGCAAGCCTGGTGGGGAGTGGGTTGAGGTTCAGAGTGGTTGGTCCTTTTCATGGCAGGATCAGCAGAAGGAAGAGGAGCCAGCTCTGTAGGACAGATTGGGCAAGAGCAGGGTGGGCCCTGAGTGTCTGGGCAAGCAGGTGGGCTTCACTGAGCCTAGAGGGCTTGGGTACAGGCAACCGAGGCCTAAGGACAAGTGAATGCTGGGTCAACAATGGCATGGGGTTGGGAGGGGTGAGAGGGAAGGTGGGGATCATATGGGCTCAGGTGACTCAGCTCCAGGCCGACGTTCAGCAATGTGACCAGTTATAGCTACCACCTCCCTCTCCCCAGGTTGTAGGGTGAGGCTGTTCCTCCACTGGACTGGAGTGGGTCTGGGCCTGCAGATGGGCCCTGAGGGACATTAGCCAGGACAGCTGGGGAGGCTGGGGCTGACATCTGGGAGGTTCTCAGCCAAGTTTTAAGATGCTGAAGATTTGCATGGAAGAGAGGTAGATAGTCTTCGTATGTCCTGGTGACAACTGTGCTTCTTGCCTTGAGTCTGTTCCTGTGCCTGGCCAAAAGGGGGGTGGGGCCAGCAAGCTGCTCCCCTTCTTTGGCATCTGTGCCCCATAGGCTGGTCCCACAAGGGTGTACAACTTGAGTTGTACACCCAGGAAGAGCCTGGGTCTCCCCACTCCTGACCCCCAGCTTCTTCACTTTGGCCTGGACTCCTAGCAGGTGGTCACCTTACTTTCTACCCTGCCTCTTTCCAAAGCTATTCAGGTGATGGAACATGGGCACAGGATCATACATCAGACATGCTCTTAGCTGAGGATGGAGGGTGAACAGGGAAACTGCTCATTTTACAGATGAGAAGGTTGTGGGTCAGAATGGGGAAGTAATTTGTCTGAGGTCACACAGCAGGTTGGTGAAGGAGTTAGTGCCAGCCCTCTGGACAGAGTGCCCACTTCCCGTGGAGTCAGAAACCTTTGTATGTGTGTGCTCACTTAGATGGCAAAATGGAGGAGGGGGCGGTAGGGCAATAGACAGACAGACTCTATGAAGCACATGCATAGAGCATCTCCACCCTCATGTGCTGAATAATCCTCTCTTCTCCCATAAAATTTTTCCACCTTGGACAGTGGAAAAATGGCCAGTGCTGGGTTTGTTTCTTGCCTTCTTTCATGTTGGTTGGCAGGAAGAATGGGGGGAGAAAATAGAAGGGACTGGAATTACTAGTGCTCCAAAAGCAGTGGATTTCTTGGCTGTAGAGAGCCTGCAGAGCAGCAGGAAAATGTCAGTCCAGGAAAAAAAAAAACCAGCAGGGCTTTTTGTTTAGAGCTGGAAGCCAGTACAGCTGGGTAGTACATAGGCAATTTTTTCTTCCACGTTCCTGATGCTGCTCCAGAACCAGAAGGCACGAGTGCATTTTCCCAGGCCCGATGGGCCACCCCAGCTTGGGAGTCCGACCCTGCCCCACCGAGCAAGAGGACCAAGGGAACACTTACATTAGAGGGCTTTACTAAGCACCCGGGGCTGAGCTAGCCCCTTACACACATCCTTTCATGAACTCACCAGAACCTTGTGAGGTGAGCCTATTCAGATCTCCACCTTAAAGTCAAGGAAACTGAGTCTCAGCCAGTATAAGTGATTTTTCTAAAACCATAGAGCAAATTTTGGAGCCAGAATTCAGACCCTGTCTGCCTGAGTCTAACACCCCATTTACCTCACTTCCTCGATGGCTTAATATATACACTCAGAGAGCCAAAACAGTCCCTACAGACCACCTTGCTGCTCCTGGCCAATGTCTTAATCCCCTGCAACCGGCACAGAAAAGGGTAGCTCCAACTGGACATTCCCCTCCTACAGGTCAGATTTCTTTCAACACAATCCTGAAACATCTCTGTGCCCAGGCACTGGGCGAGACTGGCCTGGAGAGCCCCCTGGTGGTCAGAAACAGCAACTACGTGGTGCAGCAGCTACAGAGCTTACCAAGTGGCTCCACATACATTTCATTAGATGCTCACCTCAAATGTGTAAGCATCCCCATTGTACAGATGAAACAAACAAGACCCAAAAAGGTGAAATGACTTATTGTGCAGAATCACACAGCTTGTAATTCATTCATTCAGCAAGTGTTTATTGACAATCTGCTGTTTGCCAGGAACTATTTTAGGTCCTCGGAGTATAGCAGTGAACAGAACAGACAATCCCTTTGTCCTCATGGAGCTTACATTCTAGTGCAGGGGGTGGCCAGTTATGGACCATGGGCTGCGTTCAGCCTGCTGCCTTTTTTGGCATAGACCATGAGCTAAGAATTTTTTTTAAAATTTCTAAATGGTTAAAAAAATCAGAATACATTTTGTCACATGAAAATTATGTGAAATTTAAATTTTCAACTCATAGAGTTTTTTTTTTTTTCATAGGGTTTTAATGGTACACTGCCATGATCATTTGCTTAGGTGTTGTCTCTGTCTGCTTATGCACTACAATGGCAGAATTAACTGCAGGAGACCAGACAGACCACAAAGTCAAAAATACTCACTATCTGGCCCTCTACAGAAATGTTTACTGACTCCTAACAGGTACTAAGGACATCATGACAATGATGAAAAGGACACTAACATATATTGAATACTTCTTTGGGCAAGCATTTTGCTAAGCCCCTCCTTTCATCGTGTCATTTAATTGCTAACCACTGGGGCTGTGATTATTCTCATTGTTTAGAGAAGGAAGGGAGACTCAGAGAAGTGAAGCAACTTGCTCAAGGGCACACAGCTAATAAATGGCCTACAGTAATTTAGTTCCAGCTTTGCTGAGCCAGGCCTGGTCTGTGAACCATTATGTGGACCTAGAACTCAAGTCTGATATTGTGAGGTGACAATCTATACTCTTTTCCTCTATATCACACCACTTCTAAAGTTGTGAGAAGTTGTACACCCAGGAAGAGCTTGGGTCTCCCCACTCTCCACCATGCCCCCTCCTGTAGGTCCTGCCCACACCTGCTGCTGTCTGTGGTTCAGGCTGCTGAGCACTGGCCTCTAAGGCCCCAGTGATGTCAGCTGTTGGGTGGAGGGTGGAGAAGCCCAGAGACAGGCTGAATTGCAGAAACCACAGCATGGCAGGTGAGGTAAAGACAGGATGGGGAAGTGCAGTACCCAGGGGCTCTTGCTAGCTGCCCACTCACCCACAGTTTGTGACCCAATTAGATAATGTCAAAGTCCCAGCTTTCCTTCGATTTACTGGCCTGGCCTCTTTGCTGGGACCTGCTTAATTAATTGCCAATGAGAAATGTGCTGGATTTGGTGAAATTTGTCTCTGTCATGTGGCTCCCCCCAGTTCCCTCTGACCTTGAAAAGGTTCATTAAAGCACACACCCCAGAGGTGGAGGTGTGGGTCTAGTCAGGTCTCCAGATGCCCCATCCATCCCCAGCCATGCTGCATGATGCCAGAGCTTTCAGGTTTGGGGTGTTCACATGGTCATAGATTCAGTTATGGACTCACTCGCTCACTCATGAAAGTACTCGATTGTCTGCTTTTTTGCTCCTCTATCATCTAGCCATTCACTTGCTCACTCATTCACTCAGTCCATCACCCTCTAATCATGCTGCTAATTCATTCTTTTATTACACATGTGCTGCAAAGCAGCCCAGCTCAGTGAGAAAATCATGGCCTTTGAGAGTCTGGCTCTTCTGGGCTGGAACCCAGGCTTCTCTGCCTGTGAGTGTGGATGCCTTTCCCTGGGGAGTTTGCTTAACACTCCAGGCAGGCGGTTGCTGCAGCAGTCAAAGGGGCGTGATGAAATCCACCTCCAGGACTTTCAGGGAAGAAGAGCTGTGCAGTGGCGTGCTGCTTGCTACACACTAGGCACCAAATGAATAGCCGCTACTACGATTGTAGCAGGTGTGACACTGCTCACTGGGGTTTGAAAATTAGTGGCTTCAGGCGGATACTGTCTGGTGGCGAAAGGAGCGCTGACATGCGGGAGGGGGTCCGGCATGGTCAAAGACACTGCCAAACGCACAGTGTGGAGAGGCTGGGTGAGGCGGCAGCATGAGTCCTCACAAACTTTCCATTTTACAGGTTAGTTTCAGGAAGTCTGTCCTACCTTCCTGTGGCCTTGGCAGTTGCCCCTCAAGCCCCAGTCTCTATGCTAGGCTGTGGGGAGGGGGAACCAGCAGCTGTGTTCCCTGCCACCCACCCAGGAAGGCTGAGTAGGGACAAGCCCTGCAGTTCAGACAGTGGGGAGGGCTCTCCGTGGCCATCAGAGGCCGCAGGCTGCTGGCACTCCCTCTGCTGGGGGGGGCTGGTGAAGGCAGCAGCAGGGACAGTGGCGCTGGGCCCGGAGGACCATGGAGACGTTTACTGGCTCCACAGCTGGCCAGTTGGCAGTGGGGCTATACATCTTCTGTGAGCTGTGTGTTCAGTGAACTGGGGGAGCCCAGAAGAGGCAGTGTTCTCTGGACTCCTCCCTTGGAGAAGACTGGATAAAGAAAACAAGGGCCCAGGAGGGAGTGAGGGCCCCAAGGCCACATAGCCCAATGAGAGTACATGGGCCCAATTCGGGTGCCCCACCTGCCCAGACTGGGCAGGGCAGACTTCCTGGAGGACTAAATGGGGAAGGTCGGCTGGCATTACCAAGGGGAAGGGCCGCAGGATTTAGAGAGGCTGAAAGCAGGGCAGGGAGAAGGTCACTTCTCTCTGAAGGGCAGGGAGAAGGTCACTTCTCTCTGAAGCTTGGTTTCCTCTTTATAAATGGGCATGATGCCTCTTTCATGGCCCTGCTGTGATGGTGCAATACACCAGTGTGGGTGGGGCCCGCAGGTGGTGCCTGCATGCAGGAGGCACTGGCTTGTGCCTGCTCCCCCACTCTCTGCCCATTTGTCTCCACCTGCTCAGGTTGGTCTGAGGGAACCCTACATACCCCCAGAGGGGCTGAGTCCTGGGGATCTGTGACTCCCTGGCAGAGTGCTGGGTGTTCTAAGTGGCTGAAGGGACAGGATACTGTTGGTGCAGAAGCCGTGGTTGGACAGCACCAGGAGGCAGGCTGCGGTTGGAGGTGACTGGGAGCTGTGGTCCAAGTAGGGGCTAGAGATCTGGGGGGCAGGAACCTACAGGTTTAGGGCCATAAGGAGTAGGGGAACGTGCCAATCCCAATGCCTAGACAGCCTCCGAGACGATTCTAGTAATTGCCACTTCCAGCCCTGAGACTAGAGACAATCTTGCTTTCAAAAGAGCTTCCTTTTACTCCCACCCCCTCCCTCTTGCTTCATTTTTTCTAATAAGGAGGAGTTCACCCTGAGCTGGAGCCAAGGGGAGAATTTAATGAAAATCGATGGAGAAATTAAAGATGAGCAGGGGGGGAGGGGAAGCAGTCGCAATTTCAAGTCCAAGAGGAAAATCATCATTTGCAAGGATGGGAAAGCTGCTGCCCAGCTCCATGCAGCTCCCTGACTCCCACTCCCAATTCCTGGAGCAGCTTCTTGGGATTGAGATGGCCTGACGTCTGAAGGGTCCGGCCAGAGACAGGGAGTTCTGAACTCAGCTATTGAAAACCCAGAGACCGTGGGCAGGAGGGAGTGGGGTACAAGGAGGGTAATGGGGGGGGCTCCACTGTTCTAGCTGCTGTTTCACAGGGCTTTCTCTTTACTGCCTGTTCCCTGTAGAGTTGCAGATAGTCAGAAATACGTGATATTTGCAAAACAAACTCAAAAAACTAGTTTCTCTTATTCTTCTGCTTATTTGATCCTCAGTCATTTTGCAAGGATGGCATGGAGAGGTGGTCATGCCCATTTTACAGAAGGGGTACTTGAGTTTGGAAGGCATAGAGACACTGGAAGAAGCAGAGCTTGGGCTGAGAACCCTATTCTTTTGATCCCAGACATAGGTTCAGTTTGCTACAACCTTCCCTCTACCCTCCACCCTCCCATTAGTTATGCAGATCCCAGGGCAAGGCAGCTACTCTAGCTCCGAGGAGCCAGTTCTAATACGTAAATGAGGCTGGGTGGGGAGAGGGCAGCTATGGATGCCTGGCAAAAAAATCATTACTTAATTGAAGTACCTTTTTTACCTAGGAGTAGCTGCTAGAGAGGAGAGAGATAATGCCCCGAATGGAGATCCCAGATGCCTCTCCACCCCTCATGCCCCCAGGTGCAGCCTTTCAACTACCTGAGGATGCGACTGGGCGCCTGAGAGCCCCAGGTCAGCTGTCTGCTGAGACTGGCTGACAGGAGCACAGGAGGGAGACTTCCACTGTCACTTCCTCGGCCCTGAATGGGGCTTCCCAGAAGGAGTGTGGCTCATTTGTTTCCCTGCTTTCCAAGTCTCCCTTCCTCGCCTTGAGATTAGGGGTGGGGGACGTGAAGGAGCCCAGGATGTGAGGAGGCAGGAACTAAACTAGGTACACTGTCCCGCTCCCGCTGGCCTTTCCCACTGAGGGTTAACGCTGAGAATTACAGGCCAGTATTGTCCAGGATGAAGAAGGCCCTGCTGGCTCTGGGGGTCGGGGAGGATGTACCTCATGCATGAGGAGCACCCTGAGTTTGGAGAAGGCATGGGGCTGCCCAGGAGCCTGGCCTTCAGTGTGACTGCCTAGCCCTGAGGGCGGCAGCTCCGCTTGGCCACGTTCCCATGCGCTGTGCAACAGCGGCCTCTGGCGGACAAGAGCGGCAGCAGCGGCCAGGAGAGGCGGCCTGGGCTCTTCTCCAGGAGCTGGTGAGGCAGGTGGGCACTCAGCCCCAGAACCAGTGGTCGGGACCAGGGTGTGTTGGGTGTGTCGTGTGTGTGTGCAAATTCAAGTCAATAGGGGCTTAAGAAGTCTTTTTTGTAGATAAATGTGATAGGAAAAAGAAAAGGAGTTGGTTGGGCTGCGAATTCCGGTGCCTCTTCTCGAGTTGGCTGTGTGTCTAGAGGGTGGTGCACCTCAAAGAGTAGTCAAAAAAGAGCTGGACACCTCTCCCTCCTTGTGAGTTTGTAGAGGGGGCTGTGGTGTGTGTGGGGGATGGGATGAGGAGCAGCGAGCTCAGCAAGTAAGTGTTGGTCAAAGAGCTTTTCCTGGCTGCACCCACAGCAAACTGGTGGGAGCAGATAGAAGCCAGGAGCCAGATGTGCACATGACGTGACGCTGGGGAGAAGGGAAGCTGTGCCGCAGGGAAGCGACGTTACTCAGGGGCCGGCCCAGGTGCAGAGGGGCCTGCCCCGTCAGTGTGCCTCTCCCACTGGCTTCTGGGGTGGTGCAAGTGCTAGTCTGGAGGTGAGCAGGGGGGAGGAATCTGCTGTGGCAGGGAGGAGAGGCAGTGAGGAGACAGGATGTAGAAGGGGGCAGGTCTGGGGCAGACTTTGAGTAGGGAGGACTCACTTCCTGGCAACAGCCGGGCACTGACAGCATAGCGTTGACAGTAGGCCAGCTCCAGAGCAGAGCTGGAACAGTGTCCCCTGGTCCCTGACAGCAAGTGCTGGGTCCTCTGGTCCCACGCAGAAACAAGAAGAGACGGACAGAGGGACAGATGATGAGGAGAGGAAGAGACTGTCAGAAGGACGAGTGGGAGGGAGATGGGAAGACACACACAAAGATAATGAACACAGTGTCTAAAGGAGGTTTCCTTTTCGTCCAGCTGCTTCAATAGTACAAAGAAGCAGTTCACAGCTTTGTGATATAGGTGGACATGCCGCTCCCTGATTGTGACCTGCTCAGGCCTAGAGTGATCTCTCGTGATGGTTTCCATTTTCATTTTCCTGATGAGTAATGCTTTTGAGCATTTTCCCACATCTTTATTAAACATTTGGTTATCTTTCTTTGTGAAATGTCTGTCTGAGACTTTTGCCCATTTTGAAAAGTTGACCTGTCTTTTTATTATGGAATTATAAACCTTAGAAAATGTAATCTACATATAAATTCTTTGTCAGAAAAATGTATTGAGAAAAATATTCCCAGCCTGCGGCTTGCTTTTTCATTCTCTTAATGGCATCTTCTGATGAATGGAAATTCTTAATTTTGATAAAGTCCAATTTATTGATCTTTTTTTTTCTAATTGTGCTTCTTATGTCCATTTAAGAAATGTTTGTTTCCCCAAAATCATGAAGATTGTCTCCTGTATTTTCTTCTAGGAGCTTTACTGTTTCACATTTCACATTTAGGTCTATAATCTATTTCATATTGATTTTTTAAATGGTGTTCAAGGTTCAGTGTTTTCCATGTGATATGCAATTGAGCCAGCACCATTAATCAAAAAGACCAGCTTTTCACTGAATTAAAGTGGCACCTTTGTTGTAAGTAAAGTGATGACCTATGTTTGAATCTGTTTCTGGGTTTTTTTTTCCTATTTCATTAGTCTTTTCGTCCATCCTCATGCTGATATGGGTCCCTGTAGTCTATAATAAATTTTGATATTTGGTAGTATAAATCCCCCAATTTTGTTCTTCTTTAAGATGATCTTGGTAATTCTAAGTTCTTTACATTTCTATGTGCTTTTAGAATCAACTTTATTTGTACTATAACCCCTGCTGAGATTTTGATTGGGATTTCCTTAAGTTTATAAATAAATATTTAGGATAATTGACATCTTAAACAGACTAGAGTGTTCCAATCAATAAATGTAGTATATCTCTACTTACAGACTGTCTTTAATTTCTCTCAGCAGTGTTTTCAGTGTTTAATGTTGACATCTTGCACATCTTTTTAGACTTATTTCTATGTATGTTTTTATGCTGATTTGTTATTTAAAATTTTTTATTTTTGATTTGTTGATAATACATAGAGAATACAACTTTGAATATTGTATCTGTTGACCTTGCTAAATTCACCTATTAATTTTAATAGTATATAGATTCTTTTGGCTTTTACACAGACTTGGATTGTGTACAGATGTGCAATCCATAAATTAGGATGGTTTTGCTTCCCCTTTTTCAGTAATTATACCTTTTTTATTTTTCTTATCTTATTGGATTGGCTATGGCCACCACAAAATATTAAATAGGAGTGATAATAATGGATATCTCTGTCTTGTTACTGATTTCAGGGTAAATGCTTTCAACAGTTCATTCACTATTTCATTAGTAAGTGTGTTATCATTATCATTTTAAGGATTAGCAAACTGAGGCTCATAGAAGGCGATTAACTTGCTCATTTCACCATGAGCAAGGTCAGCAAGTAGCACAGGAGAGTTGAAGGCCAAGGCTTTTCTCACTCCTAAGATTGTGCAGTATCCCCTATCCCTCATGTACCTCTAGAACAGTGGTGCTCAACCCAGGATCTCCATGAGAATTACCTGAGGAGTTGAAAAATACTGATACCAAAACTCCACCCCGGACCAATTAAATCAGAATTTCTGGTGATAAAGCCTGGGCATTAGTATTTTAAAACTTTCCCAGATGATTCTAACCATTGAAAACCAGGCTAAGAGCCATGGATCTAAAGCATTTTTGGTTAAATTCAGATCCTAGCTGTGCCCATTAGTGCTTTGTGGAAGACTTGGTATTTTCACATCAGCACATGCCTAGTAACACTAACCCAAAGGGAAATGAACTTTTTCTTAGTGACCCTTTGATGCCTTCTCATAAGCTCCACTCCTCCTATCCCCAAATGCCTTCAGAACATCTGTTTGACAATTTGCTTTAAGAACAATCATCTACTCAAATTATTTTCTATTTATATCCTTAAGTGATTCAATCCTTGATTTCTCTCCACCTCAGTAACTCACCTCTCTCTACCTCACTGATTTGCCTGCCAGACTGGTTATATAATCCCTTTCATCCATTGTTTCATTTCCTTTTATGTATTAATATTTGTATTCATCCATTTTGACACTTAGTTTTTAATCAAAGATTCTTGTTTGAAATAGCAAAAGAGAATGAGTGGGGTCTAGGGTATATTAATTTGGGAGGTGGATAATATTATCCTCCTGAAGGCCTGTTTTACTTTCTGTAGCTTTCTGTTGGGCTGTCAGCTCTACCGCATCTTCTTCAAACAAGTACCTTATTTTAACCCCTTATGTCCCTCACAGACTTTGTCCTGAACCTCACCCTGATCTGGTTTATATCGTACATTCAGACTGTGCCTGTGGCCCATGGGTTCATTTTTATCACTTGCTGCTTTGCCCTGTCCCTTGACCCACACTTGCCTTTGCTTCCTTGCGCATGCCCCTTGCCTCCCTATCTGACTAGGATTGAATTTTCCCTCTGGCTATACCCTGGGCAAACAAATCTATCCTGTCTGCATCCCTGAGCTGGATTCCAGCTGCTTTGTGGTTGCCACTGGCCTTTTCCTCTCTCCCTCTCTCCCTCCCTCCCTCCCTCCCTTTCTTCCTTCTGCAGATTTTAGGTGTCAGAGTGGAAAGAAAGGCGAAGGAGGAAGTTTGGAGACCAGCACCATTGATATGTGCTGGGCTTTTTATACTAGCCTGTGACCCTTAGGTCTTTGTATAAAAGTCATCACTGATGCTTTTCCAATAATCATCAGGAGAACCTTGCTCATAAATCTGATGTGATGTTGACTGTATGTTTGGGGGTCCTCAACTGTGTGGGTCCCATGCTCCTTCTGCTGCTCCCTGGGAGAAATCTCAGCTCACCGGCTCTCTCCATGTCCATAGTCCAGGTACATGGGCCCCACTGCCTGGGCAATGACCAGGCCAGCCCAGCCTTCCATGCCCTCCCGTGAGGAAACCTTGGCCTTGAGACTAGCCCCATCCCATTCTTTGTAAAAGCTAATTACCTGTAAACATTTCCAGCAGCAGTCTCTGGAGGGATGCAGAAGTGATTAGATTATTCTTTTAGCATCACTGAGTTTATGACTAGGGATGGTGGGTGGTTTAGGGATGGGACTTTCCAAAAATGGGCAGTGTTTGCAGAAGCTCCCTCAGGTGGGGCTACTCCTAGGCCCCCCTGTAGGCTGAGCTGAGCAGCCCCCACTCTCCCAGGCCTCTCACCAGCTTCTCCTTTCACTGGCTTTCCAAAGGTGCCATGGAGGAGGGCACCAGGCAAGGGGTGGGGAGACCAGGATGGGAGTCCAGCCCTGGCGTTAACTGGCTTCATGGCTGCAGCCATCTCTTCCCCTCCCTGGGCCTCTGTTTCCTCATTATTCAGCCCACACTTCATAAAGCAACCACTTTATGCCAAACCTCAAAGAAGATTCAGAGCAGGAGTGCCTGGAGCAGCTTGAATCTAGTGTGGGGATGGCATGTAAACTGATGAGGATGATCCGACACAACGAGCGCTCTGGTGGCAGTAGGACCGAGGGGTGTGGCAGCTGGGACCACAGAGCCCCTCTGTCGGAGGGGGGCAGCAGGTGCATGTTCACAGAGGGACCGTCTTCTCACCTGGGTCAGGGGGGAGTGAGGAGAGCAGACAGGGAAGATGACCACTTCAGCTTTACAGACTGAGATGCCTGTGGTATAGCCAGACAAATTAGTTTTGGAATTAAACAGAAAGAGTGACAGTGGCAGTTTTGAAATGCAGATGTGGCGCTCAGGACAGCAGGTCAGGGCTGCAGGGGTGGGTGTGGGGGTCATCACAGTGAGTCAGTGAGGCCACTTGGGCCTGGGAGCTATTGACTGAGACGGTACCAAGTGGGCTGATGGTTCCAGGCCTGGGGTAAGCCGCTTCAGATGATGCAAAGGGGGATAGGCTAGAAGAGAGCATAATAAGCAGCAGTTAGCTAGAGAGGACATGAGCCCCAAAAGTGGGGTATCACGGAGTTCCAGGAAGGAGAAAGGGCCAAGACGAAGTGAGTTCTCAGCAGGGACAGGGTTACAGGGGCCGAGTAAGGGAAGGACTGAGAGCCTGGACTCTGCACCCAGGTTCCCAAATCCTTGGCAAGCATGTGACCGCTCCCTCTCGCTCTCTCGTCTCCCTCTCAGGTTTTGTTTATGTGTCTGTGTTTGTTCTTTCTTCCGGATTCATCATCTTTCAGTGCCCAGTTCAGTGGGCACACCAGGTGGGTGCTCAGTTAATGTTGGTCGAACCGTAAAGAGAAGGAAGGATCCTAGTACTTTTCTCTCTGTTCCCTTCTGACAGATTATGATTAGTCATTTTATTGGTCCTGGTTAGGAATTGAAACATGAGTCACTCCCTTTTTAAAAGCTCTACTTCTGGGTTGTATGATCTGAAGATGTCCAAACAAATGGGTAAACTTGTGGGCCCCAACCCAAAGGGCTCAGGCTCTCGGGGGGATTTCAGTCCCAGAGGATACTCACTGTGGTCCTCTAGCAGGAAGGTGTGCTAGAGCTCAGCATCCCGAGTCTAGAGATGACCGCAACCCCTGGATGGAGATGAGGGGGAGTGATGGCGCCACCATCTGGCAGGCATTGTACATGCATTATCTTAGTTCTATTATCTGAGGTTGGTATTTTATAGAAAAAGGCTCAAAGTAGATACAAGAATAGCCTAGCTAGTAAAATACAGAGGCAGGGTTCAGACCCAGAGAGGTGTGACTCCAGAGCCTGTGCATGTTCTGATGCTACAAGAATTGGTTCAGGTGCTGGGAAGCCTGGAGCCCAGTTCTGTGGGGTCTTTCAGGGCCTCCCACTGTGATCAGCTGGCTGGGTTGGAGCTGTTGAGATGGTCATGGAAATGGAGATAAGCTGGGGTTGGTGGCAGCTTGCTGGCAGCAGGCTAAGTGGCAGGTCAGCAGCATCAGAGGCAAAGGCCCAGGAAGTTGGCCCCAATAACAACCCACCAACTAAAAAAATGATCAAAACATGTGAACAGGTAATTCATAGAAGAAGAGATCCAAATGGTAACAAAAAAGCAAATGAAACCAAACCAAAGCATATGAAAAAACTCTTAGCTTCATTATGGTAAGTGGAGACATGCACATTAAAATGGAAATTTTACACACCCACCAAACTGCCAAAAACTAAAAATCTGACAGTACTAAATGTTGACATGAATATGGAATTAAGTGAGCTTATACATTGCTGGTGGAAATATAAATGCTACAGCTGTGCTGCAGAACAATTGGGGAACACCAGTAAAATTAAAGATGTGCAGAATATATGTGCTAGTAATGCCACTCCTACATTGAGAACCCTAGAGAAACCAGCATGTGTGCACCAGAAGACATTTAGAAGAATATCTATAGAAGCACTTTATGTTATAGCAAAAACTGGGGAATGACTCAAGTGACCACTGACAGAGGAGGATACATAAGTGAATTGCAATTAATTTATATGATGAAATACCACACAGCAGTTAAAATAAATGGCCCTTAGCCACATGTAATGGCAGGAAGGAGTTTCACAAACATAATGCTTACTGGGGAACCAAGCATATTACTATATACAGTATGATACCATTTATGTCAAGTTCAAAACCTTGTAAAACTAAACAATATACCCTAACTAAGCAAAAAACTAAGCAATAACCCTGTAAAGAAAACAAGGGAATAATAAGCAAAAAATTCAGGGTAGTGGCTTATCCAACTGGAAAAAAAGCAGACATATGAGATCAAGAATGGTGTACAGGGGATTTTCTGTTTTTATTTTTTCCCTTATTTTGGAAAGTCTAGATATTGGGCATATACATATACACATATATGTATGTGGTCATTTGATTATATCTTCTACCTCATAAATTTGCAGTACACATATTCTTTTTTGAAGGGATGATGTATTTCATAATTAATAAGTTACCAAAAAAGATCTGAAACATATAAAACAAATTAGAAGGAAAGTAGGACAGTGGACCATAGCACAGACAGGATACCACAGATACTCTTTTCTGGGAAATTTAAGGGCAGAAAAGGAATCAAGCTAGGGTCAGTGTCACTTTCCTGGGGTCAGGAATCTGTGGAATCCATGTTCCTGAGCTGGCTACTCTCCAAAGCTGCCCTTCCCTCTACTGGCCATTGCTCACCATTGCCCCTCCACCTGCAATGCTGTTCCTCCACCTTTACCTGTCTAAATTGTGTTCTTAAATCTTAGGCCAAGTTTTAATCACTTACACCTATTCCCTATTTACTGAAAGCCTACTATGTGTGAGGCCCAGAGCACTGCAAGTGAACAAGCTGTGGTCCCCAGGCTTGCAGAGTATCCAGAACAGGAGAGACGATAGACAAGGGAGCAGAGAATTGTATCACAGGGGTGCTCCTGCACATTGCTGGTGCCTAAAGTCAACTATAGACCTTGTTCCAAAAGGCAGATCCCAGGCTTCCCCAGAGAGTCCTATGGACTTGGTCTGGGTGGGGGGCCCAGGAATGTGCTTTTAAGAAACCCTGTGGATTTGGTGCATCTGGTCCACAGAGCTCACTTGGAGAAGCCATGTGATCAGTGCTATGATGATAGCAGACGTGCTTGGGTGGGAGCTCTGAGGAGGCCTGCCTCCCCCAGCTGGGATGTTGCCTTTCAGGAGGCCCCCATAGAGCATCCGCATTGGGAATCACATCGTAAAATGGTTATTTGTGGATAAGTCACCTGCCCTGTTGCAGGGGACACCCTGCCCTGGTTCACCTCTGCGGCACATAGTATGTGCTCAGGGAACACGTGCTCAACAGGTCTGCACAGCAGCATCCTGGACTAGAGAGCCTGGCATCCAGGCCTTAGGTGGCACCAGGCTCTCAGGGGCCGTCAACTTCTCTGCCTCTCTGGTGTGTTCAGGTTGGCCCCTCTCCAAGCATGTGATGGGGACTAGGTTTGGGTCTGGTTTTGGTCTGATTAGGGTTCTCACCTCGGTCAGCAATGCAGCCCCATCTGCATTCACGATGAGATTAGGGAGACTGGATGACCGAGACATTCCTCTGGTGGGACCCTGAGCACAGCCGTGGATGGTGCTGGAAGGAGGAAAGGGACAGAGGCCAGACAGGCCTAAGAGGTTCCTCATGTTGGCAATAGGGCTGCTTCCTGTTTCTAGCCCAGAGCAGCCCCCCTGCCTTCCGTGGGCTCAAGGGAACCCCCCTCTCTGAGGCCTCACTCTCTGAGGGCCTGTCAAACAGCTGGCATGAATCCCGGCCTGCCAGGGGCTGCCGGGCTGATGTTTGTTCTCTTTTATTAAGTACTTACAGGTGAGTTTTATTTCAGACAGTTCCCCAGGCTCCTGTTTCCACATTTGTCTCTTTTGAGTCTGAGATTGCCAAAGGCTTTCATAGCTAATGGACCTTACATCTCCCAAGAGCCATTTAAGGGCGGCCCAGCACCTGGTGGTGGTAATTAGTCAAACAAAGCGCAGACTTCTGGAGAGCCACTGGAGCTGAGTGGCAGGAAGTCAGGGTGTAGGGACAGGAGCCCCAGGCCTATGGAGCCCAGGCTTCTCCTTACCTCACCTCACCTCTCTCTGGCTCTTCCCCTACCCCCCACTCCTAGCAGGAGAAGGACTCCTTGGTGCTTGGCAGCAGGGTTGCCAAGCAGGCTGGTGACCTGGGCATCGGAGGGGCTGCAGTAGCACTTCCGAGCTAACTTCGATAAGTTACTGCCCGCCCTGTCCTCCAAAGAGTCTCATCTGTGGACCCCTGATGGAGGCAGAGGTCTGAGCTCAGCTGTCACTTCTGAGGAGGCAGTATAATATTCTGTTCAAAACCATAGGCTCTGAAGCTAGACAATTTGGGTTCAAATCCCAAACCAACTATTTTTAAAGCCTGTGATCTTGAGCAAATCAATAAACCTTCCTGTGTCGGTTTCTTCATCTGTAAAATGGGAATAGTAATAATACTGACCTCAGGGTTATTAGGATGAAATGGTTTAATAACATATGTGCTGCACTTGGAGCAGTAGCTGGCATGTAGTAAGTCCTCAATAAGCAGAAGCTATTATTATGGCAAGAGCAGGTCTGGCCAGAGCGGAACTGGGAAGCTGAACTCACTGGGCATTCATGTCCCACCATGCCCACCATGTTCCTTTCTGGTCGGGCAAAGAGCAAAGTCTCCAGAGAGGCTCTTTCTGTGGGAAAGGATGGTAGGTGAGAAGTTGGGAAAACATTGAGCTCAGCCTACTGCTAACCCAAGGATGGGAGAAGGGAGCCAGTGTTTCTTGAGCATCCCTTTTGGATGTAGCATCACGTGCTTCAAATCTTTACTCCCCCAAAACCCTGTTGGTGGATGAAGATACAGAGTCTCAGAGAGGCTAACTGACTAATACCAAGCCATACAATGCAAGTAAAAGGGAGCCAGGGCTGGAGCTCGGAGGTGCGAGAGTTCTAAGTGACTGTTCTTTCTACTACAATTTGTGGTGGTGAATGACCAGGGTTTGGCCCCTGCATATGTGGCTTGCTGTCTGCTGTCTAAGAAGCCCATGGGAGGTCACTGATTCCTGCTGGAGTCAAAGGAGAGGACTCCAGGTGCCAGACTTTGGGTCATTTTGGGGCTCCACACTGTGCCCTGGACTGTTCTGAGAATCCAAGGCTGGACCCTATAAGGGGGCTTGAGTCTCTGTCTCTTTTTATCATGAGCAGTGGTACTCTCCCAGAATAAACAGGGACCTGCCCTCTCTCCATCTGCAGGTGGATGGTGTGCTGTGCTTGGCTGAGATCCTGACGGATGACAGCCACTCGGAGGCCACGCGGGCTGAGGCTGCAGCTGTGGTGGCCCAGGTCACCTCCCCACACCTGCCCTTTACCCAGCACCTCAGCAGCTTCCTGGAGAGCATGGAGGAGATCGTGACAGCTCTTGTCAGTGAGTCATCTGGGCAGGAGGGGACCACGGGTTGAGGGGGCCTTGTCCCAGTTGTCTTCAGGAAGGGCCAGGAAGGCCTTCCTGCCCCCAACTCACTGAACCCCACATATCTCCTGCATAGATGACCACACTAGCTGAAATCCCACCATTAGTGTCACAGTCAGGCTCACAAAGAGCTCTGTTGTAAAGCCTTCTATTAAAATGCACACAGCTCTCCGAGAAGCTCTTTGAATTGCGGCCAGGTTGGAATGAACTGGCCTTTCGGGATGGAGGCCAGGACAAGCCCCATGGAGGAGAGGGGCCTCAAATGTTGAGGCTCAGGTCCTTGGCCAGAGAGATTCTGATGGGCTTTGTTTCTGAAGTTCTCAGACTGTTGTACCCAACAGATGTGGCAGCAATGATGGGCAAATGACTTCTCAGGAAGCACCAGTCCAACCCAGCTGCTGCCTGCAGCCCCACCGCTGGTCTCACATCCTGCAGTCTTGAAAGCGTTGACTCTTCCAGGTTCCCTGATTCAGACATAGGTACTCTTGGCAGGAGAATCATAGTCTGATATCTAGAATATGCTCTTCCCCCAGCTTTCCCTTGTAAAACTGCAGAAACAGACTGGTCTGGATAAAATCTTCAGGAAATTTTGTTTGCAATCCATGTCCTTTCTTTTATAAGTGCTGGTGGTGATCTGTGTTTCTGCTTCTATCCTTATCTCTGTCACTGTCTCTATGTTCATATCTTACTGCAACTGAATGAAAATTAATTTCTTCAGAGAATTTGGGGTTAGCTCTTAGAGTCATCAAGTCAGGGCTAAGAATATCTAGAATGGCACAAATTTATGGGCAGCATAGAACACTGGACTAGGAGTCAAGGCACTCAGGTTTACATTTTTATCTTTTCATTCATCCAGTCAACAAAGACTTATTGACCTGCAACCCTGGACAAGTACTGGCTGAGATGCTGCCCTTCACTTGCCATGTCACATTGGAAAGCTTACTTTACAATTTTTCTAGCATATAAAATGGACAGTTGCAATCTTCTCCCAAGGATTCTTCCAGCTGTAGAGTTTTAAGATCTGCAAGTAATTTGCACATAAGAAACATCAGTTAAGTTGACTTTCTGGCTGATTCTAGTCACTGGGACACTGGCACCCATAGTCCAGGCTGGGATAAATCAATTTGCCAACATCCACATTTATTCAAAGTTTAGAAAACATAGAAGCTGAAGTTAAAAGTCTTGGCTGGAGGGAACTCAAGAGACTGTAAAGTTCAATTCCCACTCAAAAGGAGAAGCTCAGGCCAAGAGAGGTTGAGGAACTTTCTCAAGGCAATATAACAGTGTTAGGATTCACTCAGGCCAGGAGTCTCATACTCAATCATCCACAGAAGCCAGGCAGGAAACAAATGAATTGAAGAGGGCCAGATGAAGAAGAAAATCAGGAGGTGTGAATTCTGTATGGAATTGAAAATCATGTGCACTGGCTGAGGAAGGACAGTCATGGATAAGCTCCAGCTGATCATCGCCATTCAGGAAAGCCCAGTTTTTAAAGATAAGACAAATATCCTAAGTTTCATAGAAAACCTCCTAATTTACAAATGGTAGCAAATAATACAATAAATAAACATATCCAAATATATATAGTCCAAACAACCTTTCATGATTGCCATACATCCATTCCACTTCTTTGCCTGGGCGGGATTTCCCCCTGGAAATGAGGAGCCTGCCTCTTTCTTTCCCCTGATGAAGGTGCACTGTGGAGATGCTCTGAGAGTCAGCAGTTGGTGTATCTTCTGGGCAGCGTGCCAGGGCTCTGTTCTTTGGTGGGAAATAGTCCTCCAATTTCTTGCTATTCCCTGGAAACATTTATAAATGAGTCATTGGAATTCTCAATTTAATCTTCCTAACACATTCCAGGTGATGCAGACTGTCATTCAAATAAGTGTGCACCAAAATTAAAAGGCACTTAGATGGTTGTGTTAATAATCGCTGCCTCAGAGGCAATGGCGACTGCATAAGAATGAGGGTGGGTGTTTGGACCTGGTAGAAATCTTATAGCAAAGTGGGCTGTTGAGTCCTTGGATGTGAGGAAGTTTGTCTGGAAAGGGTTGGCTGTCCACAGTGGTTCCCCCAAAATCAGAGGATAGGGCAGTCATTGGAAAAGGGAAATCATAACATTCTTAATTCTTTGTTCTAATCCATTGTCCCAGCCCTGGATGATTAGATCAAGATCCTGAGTTGTTTAGTTTGTCATAGCTAGGCTGGGGTGAGCAGTGCTGCCCAGAGGCAGACATCACCCCCCTGATAGAACTGAAACCTAACTGCAGGAGCAGCACCAGGAATGAGCCAGAGGCTGAGGGACGAGAAGCAGCCTGGAGTACAGACAGACCTGGGTTTGATTCTAGGCCCTAACGATTTCCAATAGTCCTCAGTTCCATAAATTTGGGAAAATCAGTTAATATTTGAATCCTCAGTTCCTTCAACTGTGAAATTGTGATAAAAATATTTGGTTGTTGTGAGCATGGAATGATTTAATGAGACTTAAAAAAGTACAGCAATGCCTTATACAGAGCAAACAATTAAATGGGAGCTGCTGATACAACTGGCTTCTCTGAGTCTCGGCTTCTATATCTGTAAATGCAGGCAACTATTTTCTACTTTAAGGGCACTCAGAATTTAATGGCAGAGAGCACTGCAGATGGTTCAACTAATATTATTTTCTGTCCCTTTACAGTTAAGGACCAGAAATTGCATTCACTGGAAGGTGCCAAGAGGGGCCAATTTCAGTATCAGATTCTGGAAGTATAGGTTGTTTGTAGGGAAGCAAAAGCAAGATTCAGGATTGAACAGAGCTCAGCTCTTCCTCCTGGACTCCCTCCCTTGGGGCTAATTTTCCTGGAGTCTGGCTTCTCTTCCTGTGTTCTCATAGAGGTGTTACCAGTGAGAAAGGGCCTGGACCCAGGAAGCACCTTGACTGATGCTCAAGGTGGATCTGGCGGTGAGAAGTCAGGTCCATGGGGATGGGTAGGCAGAACCATGCACAGAGTGCTTTGGTGCCTCTTCCTGAGGCAGGTTCCATTCTGGATCAAGTGGAGCCCATGGGGAATTGTTAGGTGGTGAAGTGATACAGGGCTTGGGAATGGTCCTCTTATCCTTAAAGACCCAACAAACCCAATTACAGATAGTCAGTGGGGGAATCTGGTTAGGTCTGGGTTATGGACACTAGAAACAGAGAGAAAAAGCCTGACATTCAGGGGCTTGGTATTAGACTTTATGTAACCAGGTGACCCTTATCCTGGGACCAAAAGGCAATATTGAAGCTCTGCTGATGGCAGCTGGAGAGGTAGATTGTTTGTTTTAATTTGACCTCTTTCTCAAGGCAAATTCAGCAGCAATCTAGTGCATATTACTAGAGACACAAATGGACCAGGAGTTCTTTCCTACCTCAGGGCCTTTGTATATGCTGTTCCTTTGAACTGGACCATGCTCTTCCCTCAAATATTGTCATGATTGCCCCACTTTCCCTTTAAGGTCTCACCTTTCACATTCTTAAGGAGACCTTCCTTATGCACCCCATGGAGCCTCTAGTTATTCTCTGTCTTAGCATTTTCTTCTTTGCATTTATTAGAATTCCTAGTTATTTATATTGATTTTTTAAAAGCTCATTTTCTCTTGCCACTACTAGGGTGTAAGCTTAATAGGGGCAGAGACCTGATCTGTTTTGTTCACCACACCATCCCAAGATACCAGTGGTGCCTGAACACAGTGTTCCTCACTAAACACTTGTTGGATGAAGGAGTGAATAAAGTCACATACCAGAATTCAAATCCCAGCTCTGCCACTTGTGTAGACAGATAAAATTTCCTCTTTAGTAACTACTTTACTTATTTGCAAATGATTATCCTAACACCTGCCCAGATTTTCTCCCAGAGCTATTGTGGGAACCAAAGGAGGTAAATGATATGAAAGCACTTGGCAGTGAAGCCGTTTTCTCCCTCTTCACCACCCAGAACTGTGCCAAGAGGCCTCATCTGGGGAAGTCTTCCTGCTGGCCTCTGCAGCCCTTGCCAACATCACCTTCTTTGACACAATGGCTTGCGAGATGCTCCTGCAGCTGAATGCCATCCGCGTCCTCCTGGAAGCCTGCAGCGACAAGCAGAGGGTGGACACGCCTTACACCCGGGACCAGGTGAGAGGCTCAAGAGGTACCAGGAACAGGGCCTGTAGCTATGAAGACACAGGCCATGAGGCCAGGGCTTAGGTGCCAGGGGAGATGGAGATGATGTGACTTGGTGGCACAGCCAGTCCTGTTGGGCCCAGGCACCTGCAGCAAGGGAAAGGGCACTGTGTTCAGCAGGCCTCATTGCACTTGGAGTCTCTACTCTTCCTCCTTTCCCCTCCCAACCACTATAGGGCCTTTCTTTATCTCTGTTCATACCTGTCTGTCCTAGAAGGCACAGACACCATGGGAAGGTCCCCAAACCTCCTCTGAGGGTCTGTGTCCATCTTGTTGGTGCCTGTCTGACATTGAACATCCAGTTGAGTTTCTTCCCTTCTCTGCCTCTGTAGACAGAGGCCTGGAGCAGAGCCTCTCTTTGGAGCTTCAACCTGTCTACCAGTCTCAATGGTTTTGTATATTTGAACTCCGTACAAAGTTGTGTTTTGGGAAAAAGGATTTCACTGCTCCAAGTGTTTGGAAACATTGGATGAGAGGGTTTTGAAGGGCCTTTGAGATCTAAGGTTATGAAATTCTATTCTGTGCCCCCACTGCCATATCCAGCCTCCCATTTTACCCACCAAAGCAGGGGTGGTTGGTTGCCCAGGTGGGTTTTAGGTCTCTAAATTCCACCAGGTGTCTAAGCTCTAAATTAGGTGACCCCCCCCACCAACTCCAACTGAGCCCATTCCTGTCTGCCTGTTGGCCCCCAATCTCTACCCGTTTCTTCCTGCTTCCTCACCTGGTTGAAGCTGCCTCAGCTTCCCATTCTAGCTCCCACCCCAGAAACTCCTGGAAAGGCTTCTCTGATAGCTCCAGATCTCTGGAATCACCTCCTTTTCTTGGAGGCCATACCTTGCAGTGCTCTGTTGGATTTTCTAATGAACTTTATTTCTTCCTAGTAATTACATGTCAGTTTTACCCCTTGAGGGCATGGCCAGTGTTCTATAGTTCCCCAGGATTTCTTAAGGCCTCTAGTCAGGAGCTGGCATTGATGCCGATGTTCTCTAAGTGCTTGTTAGGGTCTGAAAGGAAAGAAACAGGATGCTGTTGCATTAGTTCTTCCTTATTTTTAGAATCCCTAACCATAGCAGTTCCCATTTGGAGAGAATTATCTAGTATATGAGCATTTGCTTATGAGGGTTCTAGTAACACAATGAGGCTGGTAATATCTGCCCCATTTTATAGATGAGATTATTGAGTATCAAGAGGGTATCCTCCAAATTATATGGCTGGCAAGTGGCTAGCCAGCTTAAATCCTGGCCTGACTGAGAGCTTGGACTTCATCTCTCATCTGCTGCCATCTCTGAAAGTGAAGTGGAGGTAGTGGAGCTGTGGGTCAGCGAGGCTGCGTGTTGATCCTGTCCGGGATTGACACTCACCAACTGGGTGACTTTGGAAGTCTTGGTTGTTGGTTTTCTCATCTACTAACTGGGTTGCTCTTGCAAGGTCATTGCAAGGGTGAGTGAGAGAATACATGTAAAGGAGCTGACACAACACTTTGTCCTTATTAAGTCCTTAATAAGTGATGAATATCATTATTTTTCAAATGTGGTATTCCAAGGAAGGGCACAGATAGTGAATTTTCCAAAATCCTCAACCTGGCCTTTCAAGCTGTGCATGATATGCTTCCAGAGCTCTCCTCCCATCTCAACTCCCTCTTAGAGTTGGACAAGCCCCTGTGGAGACAGGGTGTGGCAGTACAGATAGAGTGGTTGCTCACTGGGCTGGCCATTGGCCCCCTTGGCCTGAGGGGCCATGCCCAGGGCATTGCAGTCATAGCCCCTGGACATGGGAATGGGCTGGGGGCCTTCCTGCATGATCTGCCCTGCTTCTCCTCTTCTTCAGCAGACACCCTCAGTTGCTTTTAGGTCCTTTCACCTTCAAGTGCCTCTCCTGTAGCCAACTCTGGTCATTTCATACAAGATCCACTAGTGAGGCAGTAAGAACAGAGATTTTGGGGTCAGATGACCTGTGTTCAAAGCTTCTCTGCTGTTAATAATCATGTAACTTGGGTATGTCACTCAGGGCCTCACTTTTCTCATCTGTGAATGGGGTTGAATAATAGATATTTCAAAGTTGAAATAATAACATAAACTAATGAATGCAAATTCTTGGTATAGTCCCTGGCACATAGAAACTATTAAATAAGTGGAAGCCACCACCACCAATGTTATTATTATTATTGTCCTTGGAAAGTGGGGCACACAGGCCTGAATAGGGAATGTCCAGAGTAGAATTTTCTTGTCTGTAAAATGAGCATGAGCTCTTCCAGCTCAGGTATCCTGTGGCTCTGTGTGCAGAGACCCTTCTTTCACCATGAGGAGTGACTGGCACCCTTCTTGAAACCTCACTGATTCCTAGGGAGGAAGGGGCTCGGGGTGGGGAGAGAATGTGGTCAAGCTCATTCTATGCAGATGGAAGTTTCTTCTGAATCTGGAGTCAGGAGTTTTCCTGCCACGCCCACCCCCTTGCCTCTTCCTTCTCTAATCCCCATCCGCCTGCCCCCTACCCGGATCCCTCCCACCCATCCAGTCTGAGCAGGCGCTCCTCTCCCACTAACCCCATGTCGGCTTCACCTTCTGCCCTGACTCCTGAGCAACCACTTAGCTAGTGAGAGCACAGCCATTAAAGGAACAAGGGGCTCTTTCCTGTATCCAGGGGAGGATTAAGGTGATCAGAGGGCTTTCTGTGATGAAGACAAAGAAGATGAATTAGACTCTGAAGTGCTCACCGCCCCCTGAAACACTTAGGAGATTAAATGCCCGTGAGGTTTCCGGTAATGCATGTACCAATGACGTCAGTGCTGTGTGAGCCTCCTGGTCTTGGATCTATACTTCGTCCAACTCTGCGCATCTCGGTGAAAACCTCTCCATCACCCAGCAAGCTGGGTCTACTTAACTTGTCTGGCAGGAGCATCGATGGCCAGGCCTATCCTGTAGCCACCCTCGGCCTGTAGACAGGGGTGAGGGCCATCTTGGCTTGGGGTCTTCAGTCTCCCTCTGCTAACTAGGGAAACTGGGGTGGCCAGGCAACCAGATGAACTCCGGGCCTTACACGCTATCTGTGTGGCCTGTGTTTTCATCCCCAGGAGTGATTTTCTAGGGGTCATGCTGCCCAGGAAATCAGCTACAGGCATGACATAGGCTGGTGGGAAAGGGGCTACCTCCCTTCCACCCTGCTCTTCCAGCAGTGACCACCTAGGCTTGAAAGGACCTGGTTATCTTGTTTAGCCCATAAGAGAAACTTTCACTGAGCATGGCTTTTTGTGGCTTTCAGAAATTGTTTTCCCAGAAGCCCATGGAGAGTGCTGGCATATGCTTCCCATGACAGCACATCGTCTGCTGGCATTTTAGAATGTCCAGGTCGTGTAGCATTTCTGAGACCTCACTGTGAATACCATTTTTAGGAGTTCCTTTATCAAAAATGCCAGTTACTGGGATTAAAATTTTGACTCACATCAACGTCACAAAAGCCCCTATAGTTTAGAAAGTCTGGATATACATGTATACCATGCATGACATAGTGGAAGCAGTACAGGCTTTGGATTCAGAGAGACCTGAGTTCAAATTCTAACTCTGCCATTTCCTAGCTCTGTGACCCTAGACAAATCACTTAACTTCTCTGAGTCTTAATTTTCTCATTTGTGGAAGGGGGCTAATACTATTTCCTCCCTCCCCTTGTCATTATGATGATTGTAATGCTCATATGTTAGTTAGAACCAAAGTGGGTACTCCATAATGAATGGGGCAGGAGTCTCTGACAGAGCCAGGGATTAAGATGAGTTCAGACAGGGAATGTTAGCTTAGGGGCAGAAAGGAAATATAGTTAATGTGGTGGTGATTGTAGTGTGGTGTGAGTCAATGAGTGTATTGTTTCAGTCTCTTATGTAGGTATATGCAAGTTGTGTGCATGTGTACATGTGTGTGCCAGGGTTGATAAGGACTGTAAGCCACTCAAAGGAGTAAACATGCTAATTTGCATATGAATACATATGCATGTCTTCCTGTCTGGAGAGGCTTGGAGGAACCAGAATCACAATACCCAGTCCAGATCTGCTCCCAAGCCCTCTCCTTACAGAGTCCAGGGAAAACTAAGCAGGAGACTGGTCAGGCGTTTCCATGCTCCCTAACACTGGAGACCTCACATCTCAACCTCCATGTGATTCCCAGGGACAGTCTGTGGCCTAGTGCACCAACAGGGTGGGACCTACATTCAAGGCAGTTTTACAGCTCTTGTGGCTCTCTCTGCTAGGCCCAAGTCCCAGGCTTCCAGTCTCACCTCTTCAGTAGTGAGGAGAAAAGCAGGCCTCAAATGAGAAGACTGGAGTGAGGTCAGACAGGGAAACGGGACAAGGGTCATGCCACTGTAAAATCTACTTAGCCTGCGAAAAAGACCCATTTTGCTCTTTAACTTAATCTATAGACTTTTCTTCCTCTTTTTCCCTCCCCTTAATCATTTAAGTAACTTTGTAACCAGGACAGGAGATAAACCTCCAAAGTGTAAATAAACCTATGTGGATAAAGAATGCCACAATCTGGACCAACACAATCACCTAAATAACCTTATTCCTAAAACAAAATTTCAAGGAAATTATTACTCACCTGTATACATCATGCCTTATGCTGACCCCTACCCAAAAGACCCCAAAGGGCCTTAAAGGCCAAACCCCAGACCTTTAAGTGTGCCTTCTCTCTGAGGTTGCCTGCACTCCCTTTTCTTCGAGGGTATACTTTTTAAGTAAAGCCTTCTCACTGCTCAACTTCGTGTTTTGTCTCTGTGCTTTTGCAGTGGTAAGTATCTTTGTCACTTTACTATTTCATTCTATTTTCCAGACTTAAGCACAAGTGTTCACTCTGCCTCTCTTCTACTCCAGATAAGCAGGAAGGGGCTACTGAGAGCTCTGATTTGGGCTTGCAAGTTCCCATGGCCTGGGTGATCCAGACAGGACTGTGGCTGTACAATCATGCTCTTTAGTAGCCTGCCTGAAAATTTCCTTTCTTTGCCTTTGGGCAGTTCTCATAATATAGTCTCACTCCATCCAGTGCTCTGCAGCTCCCCCAAATCCTGAGGTGGTAGGCTTAGTTCCTGTGCTGTGCAGATCTAAGTGGACACTGGATGCCAGGTGACCCTGGTTTTAGGAGTTGGCAAGAGATCTTCCCTGTGCCAAGCAGGAGTTCAGTGAACTTCCCTCCCTCTGCTCTTCCCTACTCTCTGCTGCTTGCAAGGCAGCTGCCATTCTCTGCTTCTTTTGCTTTAATGAATTCCTTCCTTACCCACACTCTTCTACCTGCTCAAGAATTCTTTCTTGTCCAGAATCAAGAGCCCTCCCCTGTCCAGTTTGAGGTTTCACTTGGGGTGCAGGGAGAGACCTCCCCAGATGCAGCTACCTGGCAACACAAGCACCAGAACAGGAGCGGTGTGTTGTCTCATAGCCCAGGCAGGTGCCCTCCTAGTCTCTGTGCCTGCTCAGCTCTCAGCTCCTGGGCCCCTGACCATGCAGATCAGAAAGAGAGAGAGGCTCAGTGAAAAGAAAAAGAGAAGGAGAGGGCTGGACCTCCTGGAGCTCCCTGCATTGAGGCCTTGGGGAAGAAAATGCATTCAAAGAAAACATACCCTTTCTCCCTCTGACCCCTTCATTCTTCAGACCAATGTCCTCATCTTGATTTTTTCCTGCTTTAGTAGAAGAAGTGGTATGAAGGAAAGACAGAAGGATAGAGAAGCACTGGGCTTCCCCTAGAAGGGATTTTCTTGGCTGGCTTCAGGGCTGTGGGTGACAATGTTGTTATAGCTTTTGGAGAGTTACTGTGGTGATAATAGAAATCTAAGTATTCCGTCTAGCAATTAAAGTATAATTCTAATTATAATCATATGAATTGTTGGCCTTTTTGTCTTAATGACTGCACAGCATAAAAGCAATCATAACTTTTTATTATTACCTGTCACATTTTCTGTGTTGTAAGTTCTATCAGATCAGAGCACCTGCCTCTGTTTGGGTGGCCTGGGTAACCCTCATTTGTCCTTTATGTAACGTGGTCTTCAGTGTTAGTTTACAGAAGAGCCAATGAAAGGGACACAGGCAAAATAAGAGTGAGAACACAGGTAGACATTGCTGAGGATGTTGGACAGGCCTGGGTCACACCATGGGATCAAGGGTTGTGGTCTAGGATTCCCCGATCAGATCACCTGCCCTGGGCCAGTGCAGAGCAAACCTTCTCCTCTGCATGTGTGCTGACATCAAAAGGCTTTGATAGCCTCCTTCTCTGTGCACAAAGGCATCTCTCCTTAAATCAGCGACACGGGAAGACCCCTGCTGTTCTGGTTCAATTTGCTACACACCTCACTTTCCTTAAGGTGGTCAGTCAACCCTTGGGAGGCCAAAGGAAAAATGATTTCAGAATGGCACAGAAAGTAGTAAGCACAAAGTTTGTTGGGTTCTCTGCTGGGAAGGGCTCCTCCTGCTGGGATCTTGCCTCCCTTGGGGAATGATCTCACATTAGCTACATCTTTGGCAACACTGGGTATGACATCAACTTCTACTCCTTGACATAATCTTTCAAGGTCTATGTATTTTCAAGCTGTTTCCCAGAGGTAAGCAATACTCATTATATTTAACGAATGTTCTGAGGTGCTTGATAAAACATTAACTCACTTAATGCTCATAAGTATTATGCATTATCTTAAATTTATCTCCTATTTTAGGCCAAATAATGCCTCCCACAGAAATGCCCACATTCTAATCCCCAAAACCTGTGAATATGCTACAGCACATGGCCAAAGGGATTTTGCAGGTGTGATTAAATTAAGGATCTGGATATAGGAGTATTATCCTGGATTATCTATGTGACTCCAATGTAACCACAAGGGTTCTTATGAGAAGGAGGCAGAAGGGTCAAAGTCAGAAAATGAGATCTAATTGGGATAACAGAGGTCAGAGTGCTGTGGTGCCAAGAGCCAAGCAGTGCAAACAGCCTCTGGAAACCAGAAAAGGTAAGGCCGGGAATTCTCCCCTAGAGCCTCCAGAAGCCGTGCAGCTCTGTCAACACCTTGATTTTAGCTCCGTGAGACCCTCGTCTGGCTCTGACCACCAGAACTCCAAGATAAAATTACAGTGTTTTAAGCCACTAAGTTTATGGTAATTTATTATGGCAGTAATAGAAAACTTCCACACCTTCATTAACTAAGGCATTGAAAGGTTAAGTAACATGACCAAGATTAAATGGAAAATAAATAGAGCCAAGATTTGAAATTAAACTGATTCATGCTCTTAGCTACTACACTATACTGCCTTTCACCTAGGACCTCTCTTGAGGCCCATGTCCTGTTTTCACCAAATAACCTGCAGAGGGAATAACGCCCTTTCAGGAGGATTAGGACTTAATTGAAAATCATCAGACAGGACTGAATTAGCCTGGACAGGGGAAAACTGCCTGGATCCTACAGTGTTGTTATCGTGCATTCAATGAGGTAAACCAGTTGTCCCTAAACTCCCAGCTTGTCCCTAAAATCCTGAGCTTAACTGTGAGGAGAAACTTTGATCCCCTTGCTCTCTACATCACACGCATACAAGGATGTTTCAAAAGGGGGCTCGAAACAGGGCATAATTGGCATTTATTCAAATTGTGCTTAATTGAATACTTCATCTGAACCTCAGAAAACCACATGGGGTACAGGTTCTGCAAAGAGGAAGTAATTTTCATTAACAGGATCTAAATTAGTCTGACACAAAGACCTACCTGTGCCTCAGATAGCTAATAATTGCCATGTAATGAACCTGATGCTGCAGACAAAGGTTTCCTTCTCCTTTTTTTATTTTGCCCTCCCTCCCTCCCTCCCTTTTGGATGTGTCAAGCAAGTGTCTTTATTCAGAGGCTGGGATAGTGATGGTTGGGGTTTAGTGGCCCCTGTGTCCTAGGAGCAGAGTCCATACTCCCTGCTACTGTAACAGTCCAGAGACAGCCAGATGAACTGTGATCTGACACAGATTTGGCCCTGTGTCTCCTTCCTTACAAGACTTTGCACACTTTATGCTTCTTGGGGGAACCTTCCATTTAACTGCATCTTCAGCCCATATTTTCCCTCTAATTCCTTCCATTCTACCCACAAATACTCACAATCTTAAAAGAGGGAAAAAGAGCTTTCTAAGGACTAAACCTCCTTTAATCCCATTGTCTTTTTAAAATGCAAATAGGAGCAGGTCACCCCCTTCATAAAACCTCTGCTGGGGCACAGCTGCTCTCAGAATAAAGCTTCTGGCATACCCTTCTGTCCTTCCTAGGCAACCCACCTCAGTCACGCTTACTCGGCCAGGCCCCAAGGTCGGAGCCGGCAGGGGCTGACGCACGTGGATGCCGCAGCAGCCTGAGAAAGCACATGCCAACACGTGTTTGATGAGAAAGGTGGGGGAGATAGATATACTATTAATATGGCAAACTTTTTCTTTCTGATTAAAAGACTTGTTATATGTATTTATCATCCAGAGTGATATTCCAATATCGAACCAATTAAAATCTAGATAGTACTCTTTCTTGGTAAACACATTACTACGCATTATTCCAGTTTCACCATTCAAGCTGCCTGAACTGTCCACAGGCGACTGCCAGCTGCTGCCTCAGAGGTGGGAGCACGGCGTCCGGTGAGAACTGGGCCACGGGCTTTGAAGGAGCCCTTTAAGGGAGAGAGGCCTGCACCAATGAGAAGTGCTTATTACTTTTATTAATTATTTTAATTACAAAGTGTGTTGTGTTCTCTGCTGGAGAGGGCTCCTCCTGCCCTGGGATCTTGCCTCCTGTTGGGAATGATCTCACATTAGCCACATCTTTGGCAATTCCATTGGTTAGTACTTAAAAATTTTATTTAAAAAATCAATTTATTATTTATTTAAGTTTAATTTATAATTTTATTAAATAATAAATTTTATTTATTTTAATTGCTGCTATAACAAATTACCATAAACTTAGTGGCTTAAAGCATCACAACTTTATCTTGGAGTTCTGGTGGTCAGAGCCCTAAGAGGGTCTCACGGAGCTAAAATCAAGGTGTTGACAGAGCTGCGTGGCTTCTGGAAGCTCTAGGGGAGAATCCCCGGCCTTGCCTTTTCTGGTTTCCAGAGGCTGTTTGCACTGCTTGGCTCTTGGCATCACATCACTCTGACCTCTGTTTCCCCGATTAGATCTCATTTTCTGACTTTGACCCTTCTGCCTCCTTCTCATAAGAACCCTTGTGGTTACTTTGGACCCACAATATCCAGGATTATCTCATAGATAATATCCAGATCCTTAACTTAATCACACTGCAAAAGCCCTTTGAGATTTTTTTGAGAGTGCTGTCTACTTTCATGGAAGTAGGTGGATTTTCATTTTGCTATTCATATCAGGAGCAATGTGCAGATGGTATCTGAGTTAATAGGTACCAAGTTTCCCAAACTTTCCAGTGCTGTTTCAGCACCCTGTAGCATTCGGAGTCTGTATTGGCTCCCCTGATGGTCCGGTCCGTTCCCTAACCTTGTTTTGTGCTGAGTTCTCTCTGCAACCTTGACTATGCCAGGGGATGGGAATGGGGTGGGTTGTTTATGCCTGGCTTGTAAACCAAGGCTCACTGTCCACCTGGTGTCAACACCCCTTCATTCCCTTCATTACAGGGAGAACTAGGGTTTGCAGGCCACAGACTTGTGAAGTGCAGCTGAGCATGAACTTTCCACCAGATGCCATGTGATACCTGATGCTCGGGGTGTAATGCTGCCTTTTTATCCTACACATGCTCTCTAACTTGACCTCAGTCTCCATTAATTTCAGGTTGAAAGTTGGACGGTGGGGTTCAGTGTCAGGGTAAGAATAAGGATTGGAGGAAATCAATGCAGGGCAGGAGCTAGCCAAGATCCTGCAAGTTCTGTCTGCATTTGAAGGCCTGGGGTCAGAGGGAACCCTGCAGAAAGATAATGGGGCCTCCATCTTCACTCATGCCACTGTTCTCTCCAGTGGGGTCCTGGGGTCCCTGGGGACCATCCCAGGGCCACATGCTTATAACTAGGTGCCAGTCACTAGGGAAATACATCTGAGTGGCAGGAGCCCATGAAGATGGAAGAAAATACCATGGGAAGATGGGCCAGGTGGATGGTAAAGAATCACAGGCTAAAGGAAAGCTCTGTAGCCCCTGGCTGAATGGTCTGTAGAAAGCACCTTTGGCCCACGTGTGTCCCTTTTCTTAGCTTTCCAATTCTCTTTTCCAGATTGTGACCATCTTGGCAAACATGTCTGTCCTGGAGCAGTGTGCCTCTGACATCATTCAGGAGAATGGTATGTCTTCTCAGCAATGTGCATGGCATGTGGGTTATATAGCAATATAGGACCATGTGTCTTTGTGTTTGTGTGAAGGACTTTGTACAGGGATGTAAATATGTACAGGTGTAGCTCCACAATTGCATGAGCAGTATGTGTGCTTATGTGTACAACTTGGCCAATATGTGTATGTTTGTTTGCCTTCATGGGGCTTTAATTTTAGTAGGAGACAATGAACAAGAAGATAGTCCTATGGTGATAGTGCCATGCAGTAAATAAAGCAGGAAGGGTGGAAGGTAGGCCCAAGGTTTGGAGGGGGTGCATAGCCTATTGCTATTTTAACTAGGGTGGTGAAGAGAAGACAAATATTTCATTATGTTCCTAAAAGTAAGAATCTGTTCCTGCAAAAGGATGCATTCTAACTTTGAGTCATTCCTTTGTGTGATTTGGCCTCAGTAGGAAACTGAAGTGCCTGAGAAAGGGTGAGGGTGGGGGAGCAGGTCAGGGCAAGCTGGATCCCTTGACCCCTCTCCTGAGAGCATGTCTTTCCCACTTGCTTCCCTGCCCCACCTTGTGCTGAGGGGGTCCCCAAGGTCCAGGTAAGCTGGGCCAGGTTTCAGTGTCCAGGAAGGTGATCCAAGCAGTCTGCTGGAGGACAGGGTGGCGCCTTGCAGCTGGGAACAGAGAGTGGTGAGGGCTTCCTGTGACTGGGAAATAAGGGAGCAATTAGCACCCAGTTGGAAACCAGAGACGCTAATGAGGACAAGTGATCTGGGAGCCTGGGCCAGCTGCCTCTGCTCTTGTTAAACCCCCTTCTCTCAGGTTGCCCGCTGTTCTAACAAACATACACATCCCCCATCCTCCACGGCTCTATTACTAATTGCAAGACATCATTTTGTGTTAATTTTATGTGATTGGGCTAATAATGAACAACTTCACCGAGCCAGCTGAGGCTGAGAGACTGGGGGGCATCATTTGTAGCCTGTTCCCTCAGCACTCAAGTTCAAGTGGACAGCGGGAGTGGGTCTCCAGAGGCGTCTGGATTTGGGATTGGAATGCCTGGCATCTATAGAGGGTTTATGGTTTACGAAGTACTATTGTCTCACTCATTCAGCAAACAGTTATTGAGACCTAATTTGTGTGTGGCATTGTGCTAAACAAATGACCCCAGAGATAAATACATCCTTGCCTTTGTCCTAGATGATTTCACTTGTCTAGAAGGGGAGCCTAACCTGACAGAAGTGATGATATAACAAGAATGAAATAATGTGGCAGAGGGGGGATGGCATGATAGCATAGTCATTGAGACTAGTGAAAACTGGAAACAGACTGTCTGGGCTTGAGTCCTGTCTCTGCCATTTACTAGTTGTATTGACCTCTGCTTTTCCATCTGCAAAATGGAGCAATAGTAATACCTACCTCATAGAGATAACATGGCAACCTTCTTACCGGGATGCATGAGACTCTGACGTGCCTTGCTTTGCAGCCCAGTGCTTTCATGTCTGTCCTGCCTAAATTGTGTGTGAGTGTTGGTTGCCCACAACCCTCAGGCTTCTTTTCTGGCATTGAGCCTGATCAGAATTTAGGAAATTCATTTTAGATTGTCCTAGGCAGTCCCAATTTCAGAGCACCTTACCTTTTTCCAGATAAGACTTATAAAGTATAAATCTGAAAAACTTTGTTTTTATACCTTTGTAAAGACTTTTCAGATGAATACAGTCAGATTCATGCATTGATATTCCTTCAACAAATATTTGAGCTAAACACTATTTTGGATACTTTAGATATATCCAAGCAGGAAAGGGACAAAAATCTTTGGCTTATGGAGCTTACTTGCTAATAGATGAGAAGCTATTCTTTGTCAGGTTCCAAGTGCAATGCTGGGGTTGGGAAAATGGCTTCTTTGGTGGACTCTTAACCAGGAGGACTAAGTAAAGTGTTGTAAGCTTGTGGCACTTCCCAAAGTTGTCAGTTTGGTGGCCCCTGGTCATGTCCCCACAGGCCATAACATGATGCCTCAGGACATTAACAACCATAACCTTGTCTTAGGGACATTGTGGGCATAGGAAGCCTGAAGACCATGTTCCATTCAGTGGCCAGGGAGAAGGTTTGGAAGAGAAACACCTTGTCCCGAGGTTGAGAGTGTTGGTGGCAAAGTTAATAGGGGCTAAGGCGGGGACTGCAGAGTCCCTTGAGCCTGCATAGGAAGCTCGCCAGAGAGAGAAATGGCCCCTCTCCATAACTGAATAATCTCAGGGTCCATAACTAAATAACTCACAGCCCTGGTGCACTGGGATCTAGGAGAGTTAGAAATTGCATCTGGTTTTAAGTAAGGTTCAGAGAGGCACATGGCTGAGGCACTGGATTGGGACTGACTCCTGTGTAAACTTGGGCAATCACTTCCTCTCTTCAGACCCCAGGTGCTCTTCTGTGAAATGGAGGAGAGGGAAGGGTTGATCTAAAAGAACTTGAAGGATCCTTTCAGCTCCATTGTCTAAGTCAGAGGTTGCAAACTTAGATGCCTCCAGGACGCAGGCGAGTAATACAAATGGATAATGTGGTCTCAGCAGGGACTGGGACTAACTCATTTAAAAGAATAAGCTTAAAAAGCTTCTGCAAATTGTTGTTATGTAGAAAGGTGGGCCCAGTGTTGTCAGATCAGGAAATAACTTTTTAGAAGCTGGAAATACGAACTTTATAGAAATCTCTCAATTTGCATATTAGCAATTAAAAAAAAAGACACTGTGTGCTGCAAAAAATAAAAGGCAAAATACATCTATAGGCCATGTCTAGTTTAAGTGTTAAGCTGGCAAGTGCTTCTGGGTACAGGAAAGGGGGTGTGGGCTGGGTTAGTTAGGGAATACCTACCACTGGAGATGGAGTTTTCCTATAGCTATGGGATGGGAATGATTGAGATGGAGAATGAGAGGGAAAAGGGCATCCCCTGCAGGAAGAATTAGGTGGACAAAGTCACAGAGGTGGGAGTGGATGTGTGTGTGGATTTGTAGGACAATCAGAAGGCAGATCTGGTTTCAGAGGAGAGTGGGAAGGCTTCTCAGACAACCAAATTCAGGCCTAAATCTCTGAATCCAACAAATCCACCCTCCTCCAGTGTTTGATCCCCTCTGCAGCCTTTGGTCTCTTGCTTATCCAGCCTAGGATCTGGTCGCCATCTGTCAGGAGGCCCCATCCCCTGTGGACCTGTCTCAGGTGCAGAGGACCTCAGAAGTGAAGGGGTAAAAGACAGTATCCAGATTATCTGGGCTCATGATACCAGCTCCCCACTGCTACCTGTGGGACCTTGGAAAGGACATTTTACTTCTCTCTGGGCCTCAAAGGGAATTATAGGAGTACCCAGTTCATAAGGCTACTGGGAGGTGTTAGGGGATGGTGCATTTACTGTGCATTGAGCACAGTGCCAGGCATGTAGCAAAAACTCAATAATAGCCTTACAAAAATAAAAAGGGGTGTCCTCCAGATGTCCCTTCCAAGTGTAGTGACTTGGTACATGGAATCATAGAAACCCCAGGGCTTAAGGGGTGGAAGAGGTGGCCTCATCCAGCTTCCTCCCTGTGGTCGACACACCCTCAGTCAGCTGACAGCCTTCGCTTGAGTTCTGCAGCCATCCTTCCTTCCGGCCCCTGTGAGAAGGCTCCTTGCTGGGACAGGTGCCAACTCTTCATTGCCTCTTGCCCAGGGGTCCAGCTTATCATGGGCATGCTGTCTGAGAAGCCAAGGTCTGGGACCCCTGCTGAGGTAGCAGCTTGCGAGCGAGTCCAGCAGAAGGCCGCAGTGACCCTGGCCCGTCTCAGCCGAGACCCAGACGTGGCACGGGAGGCCGTGCGTCTGAGCTGTAAGTGGGCTGGCTGTGCAGGAGTGGAGGGAGGGCTTGGAGATGTGAGCAGGCCTGCTTTCACAATGGCAACATAGGACTCGGAACAGGAGTTGGCTGGGTGAGCCCCAGTCTCTGGATGCTGGGAAGAGCTGGGGTGGATGTCCTTGGTGTATCCTCTGGTGTCTCTTAAAACCTGGGGCCAGAGAAAGAGAGAGGAAGGGTTTAACGAGGCTGAAGTTGGCCAGAACAGTGGCTCACCTGTAGAATTCCTGTTGATTAGGACCCCATCCTTTCATTCATTCATTCACTTATTTAGTTAATAGCCTACTCATCTGTTTACTTATCCACTCACTGGTTCATTCACTCATTAATTTGTCCTTTTGTTCATCCATTCATTCATTGACTCATTCATCACTTTATTATTCGCTCTTAGCTCATTTATTAATTCTCTCATCATATCATATCATTTGTTCAGTTAGTAACCTGTTTGATGAACAGATATTTTCAGAGCATCCACTCTACGCTAATCTCTGTTCTGAGCTCTGGGCATATGACATTAACTACACCATTGTCCTGACCTCAGGGTTACAGCCTGAGGGGGTGACAGATATGGAAAGAAAAATTTGCTCTTGAATATCACAGAGTGATGCTCAAAACATGTCCATAGCATGTCTGGCCTACAGGAGAAATAGCCCACATTCATCAGGGCGGGTTGAGATAAAGAATGTTTTAATAATGATAAAGAATGTTTTAACAAGGCAGTTTGAGGAGTTACTCTCATGTGAAGGTTGAGAAAAGGCACTGCCAATAGAGGCTTGAGAATGCACATAGCACTGTCGCCTTTCACCCAGGTACCCGAGGCCTGCAAGAGGTGGTCCTGGGGCAGCAGAGGGTTCTGGATCCATAAAGGCTTTATGGAGAAAAAACAGAATATGGCTTTATACCTTTTATTACTACCTTATGAGTTGTTTCTTTGTTTTTGTTTTTGTTTTTCAGAGTTTTACAAAAGTGAATTTGCACTGAAATGCAAAATCATTTAACTTTCCTCTGTAAAGGCCTAGGAAACATTAACCCACTCAATCTGTATTTCTCTGTAATTTTAGTTATAATGTATTTTCTGATTAAAATAGGCTATTGGAAAAAAAAGGCATTTGGAATTACAAATACGTACACAGGAAAGTTCTTTCTCAGAGAGATCTCCAAACCTGCTGCTGTAGTTTTCCCTAAGTGCCGTCCTGGCCATGACCAAGGTCTGTTCACCCCTGAGGCAGCAGAACAGGCTTGTCCAGGTGGGTTCAGTCCCCTTCCCTGGCCAGCAGGGCTGACAGGGGCCCTGAAGCTGACCCACAGGGCCCCACTCAGACAGCTGTGAGAGAGGGGTGGTGGTGCCTCTGGGCCAGGCTGGCCAGGCCCGTCCCCACCCCAGACATGATGTTCTCTGTCAAACAGGTATGTCCCGCCTCATCGAGCTCTGCAGGTCACCCTCTGAGAGGAACAGCAGCGACGCTGTGCTCGTGGCCTGCTTGGTGAGTCCTCAGCCTTCCTCCAGCGTTCTCCCTGGGCCGTGGGACTGCAGGCCAGGGGCCAGTTCTCCTGCCACTGTTGGTTCACAGAAGCCATGAATCTCTGGGCTCAAGTTTCCTTTTTACAATAGTCATAAGAGTAGTTCTTGTTTCACTTAATTCATAAAATTGTGCAGAAAAATCGTATGAGGTTATATATGTGAAAATAGGGGTCTCTCTTTGTAATTGTGACCCTTTGAGGTTCTGAAGAATCTTAATAGCCGAGGGAGACCGGAGTGGCCAACTGCAGAATTCTAGGTGGTGTCAGTGATGCCATGGTGCTCGCAGCACCTGGGTGGTAGGCTGTGGATGCCTCCTGCCTGTTGCAGAGCAGACACTGTGAGAAAAGCCTCCTTTCTCTGGGACAGAGCCCTTTACTGGCACTTTTCCAGCTTTGTAGCTCCTCTCCTTTGTGGAGGGCAGTAGGGCAGGATGGAGAGTGTCATTCAGCCATCCACCAGAATCTTCACCCTGACCCATGCACGTGCATCTTGAGAGGCCCCATCCACCCTCTCCTTGAGGCTGGGCCCACCTGAAAGGGTGATGGTCCCAGATGAGGAATACATGCTTTGTCTTTACATTTCTCCCTTCTGGGGCTGTAACAACAAATTGCAAAGCAGAGCAGCTTCAGGGAAGCCACCGTGTAAACAGCTCATTTAACTTCCGGAAAAGAGTGCCATATCCTTGATTGATCCTCAGAGAAGTTGAGGGAGAGGTGATGGATCTAGGGGTCCTTCAAGCTGTTCCACCATAAAGCCCCCTTCTCCCCCTGTCATTTGTCTTAACTGAGCTCATTCATTTCTGGAGTAGGTACTGTGTGGCCGTAGAAACAGCAGGGCCTCACAGTCAGGAACACCTGTCTTGGTTTTGCCATTAATGAGCTGTGTGACGCTGAGTAGGTCACTATGTGCTATAAATTTTATTCAATAAATATTTACTGAGTGAGTCTATGTACCATGCACTCTTCTAGGCTATGGGGAAGAAAAAGAAAAGAGAGAAAAAGACAACAATCTCCGCTCTCATGGGATTTCTATTCTTGTATATGCAGAACAAAGTTAACCTTTCTTGTGCCTTTGGCTATCTGGTGAAGCTTATGGACCCCTTCTCAGAATCATGTTTTAAGTTCATAAGATAGAATATATAGAATTAAAAAGGAAACCAATTATATTAAAATAATGATTAGGGTATAATTTATTTTATTTTATTTTTAAAACCTTATTTATTTATTTATTTTTGGTATCATTAATAAACACTTACATGAACAACACTGTGGTTCTAGATTCCCCCCATTGTCAAGTCCCCCCTCCACATACCCTGTTACAGTCAATATCCATCAGTGTAGTAAGATGCTATAGAGTCACTACTTGTCTTCTCTGTGCTGTACTGCCTTCCCCATGCACCCCTCTACATTACATCTCTTTGTATATTTTGGATGTCAACCCCTTATTGGGTATGTCATTTATGAGTATGTTCTCCCATACTGTAGGATGCCTTTTTGTTCTATTGGTGGTGTCCTTTGCTGTACAGAAGCTTTTCAGCTTGATATAGTCCCACTTGTTCATTTTTGCTTTTGTTTCCCTTGCCTGGGGAGATATGTTCATGAAGAAGTTGCTCATGTTTATATTCAAGAGAGTTTTACCTATATTTTCTTCTCAGAGTTTTATGGTTTCATGACTTACATTCAGGTCTTTGATCCATTTCGTGTTTACTCTTGTGTATGGAGTTAGACAGTAATCCAGTTTCATTCTCTTACATGTAGCTGTCCAGTTTTGCCAACACCAGCTGTTGAAGAGGCTGTCATTTCCTCACTGTATATCCATGGCTCTTTATCATATATTAATTGACCATATATGCTTGGGTTAATATCTGGACTCTGTATCCTGTTCCACTGGTCTGTGGGTCTGTTCTTGTACCAGTACCAAATTGTCTTGATTACTGTGGCTTTGTAGTAGAGCTTGAAGTTGGGAAGCGAGATCCCCCAGCTTTATTCTTCCTTCTCAGGATTGCTTTGGCTATTCGGGGTCTTTTGTGGTTCCATATGAATTTTAGAACTATTTGCTCTAGTTCATTGAAAAATGCTGTAGGTATTTTGATAGGGATTGCATTGAATCTGTAGATTGCTTTAGGCAGGATGGCCATTTTGACAATATGAATTCTTCCTAGCCAAGAGCATGGGATGAATTTCCATTTATTAGTGTCCTCTTTAATTTCTTTTAAGAGTGTCCCATAGTTTTCAGGGTATAGGTCTTTCACTTCCTTGATTAGGTTTATTCCTAAGTATTTTATTCTTTATGATGCGATTTTGAATGGAATTGTTTTCCTGATTTCTCTTTCTGCTAGTTCATCGTTAGTGTACAGGAATGCAACAGATTTCTGTGTATTAATTTTGTATCCTGCAACTTTGCTGAATTCAGATATTAGTTCTAGTAGTTTGGGAGTGGATTCTTTAGGGTTTTTTATGTACAATATCATGTCATCTGTAAACAGTGACAGTTTGACTTCTTCCTTACCAATCTGGATGCCTTTTATGTCTTTGTGTTGTCTGATTGCTGTGGTGAGGACCTCCAGTACTATGTTGCATAAAGCAGGGAGAGTGGGCATCCTTGTCTTGTTCCTGATCTTTGATTAGGGCATTTAAACACATGATATACTATACGTACTTCTAAATTAATTAATTAAATAAGACTTAGTAGTGGGCCTAATAAGCATTGTAACTTGACTAGCAATGAGTGGAAATGATACCTGAAGGGACCTCTGACAACAGGAATGGAATATGAAAATCCCTGTGATTTCTATTGGTGAACAAATCAGGGATGGCTAAGATGTCATGGTTTCTTGGTACATGCACAACTCAAGTGAAGGCTAAATTTCAATTAGAGGCTGATGAATGTGAAGATATAACATTTTTCATCCAGCATCACAGAACCTAATTCTGTCTGGTCTAGTGAGTAAAATGGGGAGAGTTAATAACCAGCGAACACATAATCATCATTGGCCCCAGCTCTATCTGATAGTCCAACAACTATCTTAAGCCCTCCTCTCTTTTTACCAACTTGGCGATTTCCCCTGTTTAGGTAATGAACTCCATGCCTGCTTTGTACTCAATATAACCTAGTGTCCTGGGCTTGCAGCATCCTGTCCTGCCTGTGTGTTTATGTATGAGGGCCCTGGAGTTGGACTGCTCTGTGCTCTTGGAAAAGCCACTTTCCTTCTCTGAGCCTTAGTCTTAATATTTCCAAATTGGAGATCATGAAATTTACCTTGCAGTATCTTGTAAGGATGAAATGCAATACTATGTGTAGACAGGAAGTGTTGGCATTCCCCCTTCTTTGCTTCTTCTGCCATTCTGGATATTCCCCACCTCTCCTTGTTTCCCAGGGGCAGCCTGCTGTGTACAGGCTGGAGGAGAGGGAAGGGGTTAACAGTCACTGAGCACTTAGTGTGCATTGCCTCAGCTAACTGGTAAAGAGGGCCAGGTAGGTGTATAACTCACATCTAAATTTCAAGTTCCTCTAGCAGGAGAACTCAATTTTAAAGCACTTGATTTGTTCCTTTTTTTAAACAAATATAGAGCCTGTTTCAACTCTTGTTCTACCTGCTGTAGGCACAGAGAAGAGTAAAACAGAATCTCTACCCTTGAGGAGCTCAGATTCTAGTGTGGGAGTTAAATACCTAAAACCAGTAGCAATCAAGTATGAGAAAGCTGAGATCAGCTTAGGGTTGTGGGTGCACAGGGGGGGCAGGAACTGTCTCTGCTTGAAGGAATCAGAAAAGACTTCACAGAAACGATGGCAGCAGGCCAGGCCTTGTAGGGTAAATGCAACTGCTGGCTAGAAAAGGGTGGGAAGGACTTCATGTCATGGGGCATTGCTGAGCAAGGGAACATGGACATAAAACAGGATAGCACCCTCAGGGAAGAGTAAAAGTTCTGTGGATGAGGACCTGGGTAGTGGTTTCATTCTGCTTGCACCTTTCTTCCCTGGTCATTCCCCTCTTGCTGGCAGAATGTCCATCTCCTTTAGCTATATGACCTCCCTTCCTCTCTCTTTCTTTTGTCCTTCCTGTCCCATAATGCTTTGCTCAGTACTTTGTTGAATTTATGGATAAATAAACCGTCCTTGCTGTTTAAAGGTTACTCTAGGGACCTAGATATAAGAATATTATTCCGTCACTGTTTCTGGCAATTCTGGTCTTTAGGATTATCAAGTCTTGAACTTAAGTTGACCAGATCCTTAAAATAACCAGATTGCTAAAATGACTAAAAAGCCATGAAGACTTTTGGATGACATCCACCACAGTGACCAAGGTACAAATGAAACCAGGTGGCCAAGAGATAAGGTGTTTATGGCGATCAGGTGACCAAAAGGAACAGATCATTAAGAAGTCGAGGTGATGATCAGCTCCAGCTGGCAGGTAGATGAGCCACTTCCTGAAATGCGTGTCTCAGGGCAGCTGAAGGAAGTACATGCAGCTGATTAAGATCCAGTCTAACCTGTGTTCTCTCTTCTGTTTTCCCCAGGCTGCTCTGCGTAGATTGGCTGGGGTCTGCCCTGAAGGCCTCCAGGACTCCGACTTCCAGCAGCTGGTCCAGCCCCGGCTTGTAGACTCCTTCTTACTCTGCAGCAACATGGAGGAGAGTTTTGTGTAGTGAGTGTGGGAGAGGAAAGGCATTCGGCCCCATTCTCATGCCCCCTCTGAGTGTACATCTGTGACCACACCTGAGTACACAGCAGCCCCCTTGCCACCTTATTTATACTTAATTTATTTTTAACATGAAATGGACAGAGCTAAGGATTCTAGCAGCAGCATCAGGCAGTCGAAGGTCTTTGGGCATCTTTTTTGTTTTTGTCTTTGACTTCTGTGACTTTAGTTGCAGATGGTGAAATGCATAATGGCTGATAAGAAATATTGTCATGGGTGATCTCACTTCGTCTTGCTTTCTCTACTCTCACTATATAACTTTGTCCCCTTTTTTTAAAACTTGGGAACCAGAGATTTTAACTACCCAGCAGCTTTTTTTTTTAGTAGTTGGACTGGCTCTTTTTAAATGAATTTAAATGAATTTCATAGTTTGATAGAATATCCTAGGAGGAAAGTTTTATTCTTTAATAAATGGTATCATACAAAATGTGTCTTGGATTTTTTGATTAAATGATATCTAAGCCTAACTTCTTGCTTCTCAAGGTTTCATGCCACAAAAACTTTGCAACTGTCATAACTGCATAGAGAGTTACATTGTTTTCATAGGTGCATAAATGGGTCAAGTTCTAAGTGATGTAGTGAGAAATCAGAAATATGTCCAAACTTCCCAGAAACTCAGTTTCCCTTGGCTTCTCTGTTCTTGTGTAAGCTCCTGGTAAATAATATCTTCAGATGAGGTTTGGGGGAATAATCTCTGTTCAAAAGTATACTTGAAAAGTAGTAGTGTGCTGGAACTGGTCTTAAACCAGCTCATGGGGGACAATCATGAGAATTTCTTCTCAACTCCACATACAGTGACTTCATGCTCGTAGCTTGAAATTAGCAGTAGTGGGAGTATTTATACCACAGAAAATGGCAAATGTTATAAATTAGAGTTTTGTTTTGTTTTGTTTTCCAAGAGTTGGTTTACTAATATCTTTGCTTGCAAGCATCACAAACATCTGTAAATCCTTCTGAAAGGTTTAATACCACCCTCTTGTGATATGATTTTATGAAATTCAAGAAAAACTTCTTAAATTCCATGAAGAACTGAATTCCAAGAAACATTTGTTAAATTCCATCAAGAGGCTAAAAAATAATAAAATAAATCTTAATCACACGATCACATCAATAGATACAGGAAAAACATTTGACAAAATACAACACCGAATTATAATAAAAACTCCCAGTAAACTAGGAATAAAGGGAAATTTTCTCAATTTGATAAAGAATATCTACAAAAAACCTACAGCTAACATCATACTAGATGCTTTCCCACTAAGAAACTCAAAGCTTTTCTAGAATATCAAGTACAAGATAAAAGACTCAAAATAGTCAACACAACATTGAAGAAGAACAAAGTTGGAAGACTGACACTACCTGAATTCAAGACTTACTAGAAAGCCACAGTAATCAAGACAGTGTTGTATTTATAAAAGAACAGAAAAATAGATAACTAGAACAGAATAAGGAGCCCAGAAATAGACCCCCATAGCTATAGCCTACTGTTCTTTGGCAAAGGAGAAAAGGCAATGTAATGGGGCAAAGAGAGTCTCTTCAACAAATAGTGCTGGAACAACTGGGCATCCAAATGCAAAAAAATGAATCTAGACACAGAACTTACACTCTTCACATAAATTAACTCAAAATAGATCACAGACCTAAATGTAAAATGCAAAACTGTTACACTCCTAGAAGATGACATAGGAGAAAACCTAGATTACCATAGGTATGGCAATGGCTTTTTAGATATAACATCAAAAGCATGATCCATGGAAGAAACGATTGAAAAGCTGGGCTCTATTAAAATTAAGAACTTCTGATCTGCAAAAGACAATGTCAAGAGAATGAGAAGACAAGCCACAGTCTGGGAGAAAATGTTTGCAAAAGACATCTGGTAAAGGCCTGTTTTCTAAAATATATAAAGAACTTAAGAAAACAAACAACCCTATTAAAAAGTGGGCCAGCAATCTTAATAGACATGTCGCCAAAGAAGATATATAACTGGCAAATAAGTATATAAAAAGATGTTCCATATCATATGTCATCAGGGAAATGCAAATTAAAACAGCAATGAGATACTGCCACACATCTTTGAGAATGCCCCAAATTCAGAACACTGACAGCACCAGAAGCTGGTGAGAATGTGTAACAATAGGAACTCTCCTTCATTGCTGGTGGGAATGCAAATGGTACCAGCTACTTTGGAAGACAGTTTGGTATTTTCTTACAAAATGAAATGTATTCTTACTGTATAATCCAGCAATTGTGCTTCCTAGTATTTACCCAAAGGAGTTGAAGACTTATGCCCAAATAAAAACCTGTGTATGGATATAGTATATAGCAGTTTTACTGAAAATTTCCAAAACTTGGAAGCAGTCAAGGTGTCCCTCAGTAGGTAAGTGGATAAACTGTGGTACATCCAGACAATGGAATATTCAGCACTAAAAAAAAATGAGCTATCAACACATGAAAAACACGTGGAGGAAACTTAAATGCATATACAAAGTGAGAGAAGCCCATCTGAAAAGGCTACACTGTTTATGATTCAAATTATATGACATCCTGGAAAAGGTAAAATTATGGAGGCATGTAAAGATCAGTAGCGGTCAGGAGTTGGGGTGAGGAGCACAGAGGAATTTTAGGGCAGTGAAATACTCTGTGATCCCATCATGATAGACATATCATTACACATGTGTCTGCACCCAGAGAATGTACAACACCAAGAGTGAACCATGATGTACACTGTGGACTCTGGGTGATCGTGATGTGTCATTGTAAGTTCATCAATTGGGTAACAAATGTGCCATTCTCATGGTACATGGGGGGCAGGGGGTATATGGGAAATCTCTGTACCTTCTCCTCAATTTTGCTGTGACCCTTAAACTATGCTAAAAAAATATAGCCTTTGGAAAAAAAAAGAATAGGAAGAGAAGATCTAAGACTGAGAGAACCAAGGTGGGAGTTGGTGGACTTTAACTATAGCCACATTTATTGAGCCCTTGTCATTAGACATTATTCTAAGCCTTTCCCATATATTAATGTTTGGAACAACTCTATGATTAAGGCACTATCTTGAAGGTGATGGAGCAAAAATGACACAAGGGAAGCTTCCATTTTAAGATCCTCTCTGAGTATCTGCTCTTGGGGGACCTGCAGCTCCATCATATCTTTTCTCTGACTATATTAAACTTCAGAATAATCACTGTGCTTTTAACAATATCTTTTTCTAACACCCACAAATTCATAGCATGAAGAGATGATGTTACACAGAAAGGAAACTTAATGAGCAAAAGAGGAGGAGGAAGAAAAGGTAGATGGGCACAGAATGGAAAACAGGCAAAGACTTGAAGGGTCTGTTCTTTTTTTCCTTTTTAATAATCTCATTCAGAAAGGTAGGACTTTTGAGAAAGAACATTTACAAGAGGAATAAAAGGATGGCATTAAGCCATGGATGCATTTACTGCTAAAACCCATCGGCAGTGGGAGAACGTCCTGCCCTCCTTTCTAGGCTGTAAGGATGATGTGACTCAGCCTCAGCTGATCATATCCTCAAAGTCTGTTACTTCTACAGCAGCCTGGAGTGTGACTGTGTGCTTGGCCATATCTGTGAACAGCTTCTCGGCTTCCAGAGCAGCCCAGACAGGAGGCATAACAGGGGCTCTGGGGCAGAGAATCCCGCTGTGGGACTCAGAACAAGGGGACAGTGAAGAAGCCTTTCTTTAGCTCTGGGGCTCCATTCAAAGTTTACTCCAAGATGGGAACTAACACTGATCCTACCTGCATGCAATACATCCTGCATGAAGTCATTTTGGCATCTATTACCTCTCTTCTCACATTTGTGAGTTAAGTGTTATTATTAATATTCCCACTTATACCCTTCATTACAGATGGGGAAACTGAGACCTGGAGAGGTTAAGCAATGTTGCCAAAATCAAATAGTTAGTATGGGTGTGGGGAATGACCCACGTCTGTCTGACTTCAGGGGTTAATTAGAAAGAATGCAAGAACTCAACATCAGACACTTACTGATAGGAAATAGATACAGCTCTGGACCTTTGTGGAACCAACATTCTCTAGTAAACATATTATGAGAGTATACTCTGGAAGAAAAGCAAAAATGAATAAGTGCTGGGATTACCTGTGATTTTAGTTATCAGTAAGCCAATCCCCTTAGAAAAGTCATAAATAAGGCATAATGGTTAAAACAAATTGAGCTCTGCAGTCTACCTTGGTTTGCATTCTGGCCCTACCACTTACTGGGTGACTTTGGGCAAATTACATAACCTCTCTGTGCCTCAGTTTCTTCACCTGTAAAACAGGATAAAAATAGTGCCTTAATCATAGAGTTGTTATGAGAATTAATACATGGACAAGGCTTAGAATAATGTCTAATAATGAGTACTCAATAAATGTGGCTGCAGTTAAAGTCCACCAAATTCCACCTTTGCATCCATTCAGGCTGCCTGTTCTTCTTGACAGTGCCTCAAATGTAGACCCGTAGTGTGTCAGAAACAGGAACTTTAATCCTACAAAGGATATAGGAAGCATACATTCCCATCTCTACATTCTACATTTAGAAGTAAAGAGACTTGACTACATTACACAGCAAATTGATGGAAGAGCTGGGACTTGGACCCGAGAAATAACATCTACTATCACTGTAGCTGGAATTTTTTTGAGCACCTGCTTCACTAAATTTCTAAAATGACCATGCTAAGTAGTCGTTATTATTCCCTTTCTTACAGTAAGGACACTGAGGTTCAGAGAGACTGTACATCTTACCCAACATTCATAACTGGTAGTGGAAGACATAATTTGAGCAAGAACTCTAATACTAAGGCCCATGATCATTCCACTTTGGTACACATTCATTTTACTGTATTCATGTATAAGCCCAAACACCATGCTTTATCTTAAAAATAAGAGTACAGTACTTTGGCAAATTCTGAACTTCCTCTTTATTTGAAAAAAAACAAGTTTCCTTTTTAAATAATTTTTAAGCAGTGAAAACACAACCTTTAGTTTTTCATTTTTTAAAAATTTTCAGTAATAGGTATGAACATTATTTTAGGGAGAAAAAGAATAGGAATGAGACAATAAAATACAACTGAAACAATCAAAATAGAAATCCCGTGCAGTTCCTAATCAATACCAGGAAATTCTCTAAAATAGCTACTCTTTATCTAGTTTCAGAATAAAACATCAAAGACAAATCAAAGTAGGCACTATATGTTATCAGTTCCATTTTTAAAGCAACGACAGCCTTTGAAAACAATTGTTTAAAAATTCCTTTTTGTTAGAGATTTCTGATGATCCCTTTGTAGAGATTCTGTTTATATGCACAATCTCATAGTTTCCTTCTTTGTGTTTTTTATATAGCGTTTGAGGCTACATATGACTGTTAAAGGCAGAAATTAGAGGACATGTATGTGTGTACATGTGTGCAAGTGAATTTGACTTTCCTCAAAGGAAACCATGGAGTGCAAATAGAAATCCACAGAAAAATCCATACAGGGCTTTTTGAATATTTTCAAAGTTTGGCATCTATTGTATATTGGATGTATTGCCTGTGGTTGCTGATTCTAAAGCTGTAATAAACCTAGAGCCTTGCCCCACTGTTGGGGATAAAGGGAGAGTCTGCTGGGTAAGCTGAGAATTCATTCAATAGGCTGTGCTGAGGAAACCCCATAGCTGGCGAAGACTAGGTTTATTTTTAGAAGCAGCTACCTTATTCAGTGTTCATCCTTTGAAGGTTCTTTATAATTGAGACTGCATCATTCATCCTGCTTTGTGGTTGAGATGTAAGCTCAAAATTTTACCAATTACAGGAATAGATCTTTATGGAAAATACTGTCTCTCAAGCAAAAGCTCATACAATACCCTGTCTAGAGATAGCTCTCCAGGGCAGTGGTAATGTAATTTGTTGTGTTAATACTCGATCTGGAGAGACTCAGGAATTCATACTGACATCTGCTGGGCCCTTTGAGTACTTCCTGGTCTAAATTAGAACCTCAGATTCTATTGCAGAACTCCCAACGGGCCACTTTGGGAGCTCTCTGCTCTGGGGCGGGTCTGGCAGCATGCTAAGATATGCAACTTAAAATCAAATTTAAGATCTTTTGCTCACTGATACATTTAGCATAATATATCCATGGCAGAGTAAGGAAGGACATCTAGGGTATAATTAACAATCACTATTCTGTGACACTCTTAGGAACACAAATGCCAATTTGCTTGTCAAGTTCCAAAGACAGAGGAAGGGGCTATGTGGAAACCATATAGAACAAAGTCCTTTTTTGTTTTGAGAGCCCAGCTCAGCAATTGCTCTGTCCTTGTGTGGCAGGAAAGGAAATCTTTTCAGATTCTGGTCCACTGGGCTTTGGGTGTGTGATGACTGCTCAGACATCTCTCCAGAATAAAATTCCAGTCCACCTGGGTTCTAGGATCCTTGGGAGAGTCAATAAAGATATAAATGGAGGTCAATGAACCAAGAAGAGGCAGTTCAGGGAACTAAGACAAGTTCCTTTGTTTGGGGCATGCTTGATACATGCTGATTGAAAGGTCTACAGGTCCTTAGTTTGTGTTGTTGCTTAATAAAGATAAGAAAGTGAAATATTACATAACCAATGCAGTTTGACAGGGGATTTTTGTCTAAAAGTGTAATTATCTTTAAAAGTTCATGAAAAGGAATAACTGCTTGGGGGATTCAAGATGGCAGCATGAGAGGTGAGATGGAGAATTCCTCCCAAAACTGCAAATAGTATGAAAATATAGTTAAGTGCTACAACTAGCCCTAAAACAGCAACAAGAAAGAAGGCTGAACCAGACTGCATGCAGACCACACAAACAGAGTAGACCTCACGAACACAGGGTAACGTACAAAAGCCTTCATCAGGCGGGACCCAAGCCCTTCCCCCACCCCAGCTCACCAGTGGGAGGAAGAGAAATGGAGTGGGGGAGAGGGTGGAAGCCTAGAACTGCTGAACACTAAGCCCTGGAGGTCTGCTTTGGGAGTAGAAACCTACACTGTGTGGTGCTCTGGATGTTGGGGAGCTCAGACAGGTGGAGCGCTTGAGAGACAGATTGTGACCATTTGTGGGGGAGGGGGATCCACACCAGGCTGCTCTGTGACAGAGGAAAGACAGGTGGTTTGAGAGGCTTCCTAGCAGCCAGAGGGCTGCTGAAGCAGTGGGGTTTGCATGGAGTTGCTGTGCTGGGGAGGGGAGAGCTGGATAGGGTTGTCTGGGCACACTGTGCCCAGCTGGTTGGGAACTTTGAGGAGCTTCAGGTGCCCCATCCCCTTGGCTGCCTACTAAGCTCCGAGGCTCCCCACTGTGACATGCATCCAGCTGCGCCTTCCTCCTGGCCTGTCGGCACCAGTTCTCAAACCGGCAATCACTGCGCTGGCATCAGGCCAGCCAGATGGAGGCTCAACCTACAACAGCTATAGACACAAAGCACAGAGGCTTACACCTGTGTGCTTGGCCCACTGGCTCTGACACTTGAGACAGGCACCGCAGACGGGAATTAGGAAGCAGATCTCTCCTGCCCCCAGGCACAGCTCTGCTCCCCTATGACCCCCAGCTTCACTCTAGGGGCTGAGAAGCTCCAGAGACTGGAGCTTCTGGGCACTAGTGGGCACCACACAGAAATATGAAATGTCAAAAGAACATGGTTCAGACCAAAATCTCACAAACCCCAGAAAAAGGGCCTAATGAAACTGAACTCACCAATCTCCCTGAAAGAGAGTTCAAAATAAAAATCATAAACATGCTTATGGAGGTACAGAAAAATATTCAAGAACTCAGGAATGAATTTAAATCAGAGATTCAATCATTAAGAAATTCCTTATCTGAAATGAAACATACAATGGATTTAAAAAGCAGATTAGATGTGGTAAAAGGGAAGGTAAATGGAATAGAAATGAAAGAAGAAGAATACAAAGAAACTGAGGCACAAAGAGAAAAAAGAATCTCTAAGAATAAAAGAATATTGAGAAAACTGTGTGACCAATACAAATAGAACAATATTCATATTATAGGGGTACCAGAAGAAGAAGAAGAGAGAAAAGGGGATAGAAAGTGTCATTGAGGAGGTAAATACTGAAAACTTCCTCAATCTGGGGAAGGAGATAGTCTCTCAGGCCATGGAGGTGCACAGATCTCCCAACACAAGGGACCCAAGGAAGACAACACCAAGACATATAGTAATTAAAATGGCAAAGATCAAACATAAAGAGACTTTTAAAAGCAACTAGAGAGAGAAAAAAGATCACATACAAAGGAAAACCCATCAGGCTATCATCAGATTTCTCAACAGAAACCTTACAGGCCAGCAGGGAGTAACATGATATATTTAATGCAATGAAGCAGAAGGGCCTTGAACCAAGAATATTCTACCCGGTAAGGTTATTTAAATTTGAAGGAGAGATTAAACAATTTTCAGATAAGCAAAAGCTGAGAGAGTTTACCTCTCACAAACCACCTGTACAGTGCATTTTGGAGGGACTCCTATAGATGGACATATTCCTAAGGCTAAATAGATGTCACCCAAGGGATAGACAAAGAGTACAAAATATGATTTATAACATACAAAGAATGGAAGAGGAAGAAAAAGGAGGGGAAAAAAATCCTTAGGTTGTGTTTATAATAGCATACAAAGTGAGTTAAATAGGCTGTTAGATAGCAAGGGAATTCCACTTGAACCTTTGGTAACCATGAATCTAAAGCCTGCAATGGCAATAAGCACATACCTATCAATAATCACCCTAAATGTAAATGGTCTGAATGCACCAATCAAAAGACACAGAGTAATAGAATGGATAAAAAAAGCAAGACCAATCTGTATGCTGCTTAGAAGAGACTCACCTCAATCTCAAAGACATACACAGACTGAAAAGTAAAGGGATGGAAAAAGATATTTCATGCAACTAATAAGGAGAAAAAGCAGGTGTTGCAGTACTAGTATCAGACAAAATAGACTTCAAAACAGAGAAAGTAACAAGAGACATAGAAGGACATTACATAATGATAAAGGGGTCACTCCAACAAGAGGATATAACCATTATAAATATCTATGCATCCAACACAGAATCACCTACATATGTGAAACAAATACTAACAGAATTAAAGGGGGAAATAGAATGCAATGCATTCATTTTAGGAGACTTCAATACACCACTCACTCTAAAGGACAGATCAACCAGACAGAAAATAAGTAAAGAGACAGAGGCACTGAACAACAAATTAGAACAGATGGACCTAATGGACATCTATAGAACATTCCATCCAAAAGCAACAGGATACACATTCTTCTTAAGTGCACATGAAACATTTTCAAAAATAGATCATATACTAGGCCACAAAAAGAGCCTCAGTAAATTAAAAAAGATTGAAATTGTACCAACCAGCTTCTCAGATCACAAGGGGTAGAAATAAATTACACAAAGAAAATGAAAAAGTCCACAAACACATGGAGGCTTAATAACGTGCTCCTAAATAATCAATGGAACAATGACCAAATAAAAACAGAGATCAAGCAATATATGGAGACAAATGACAGCAATAATTCAACAAAACAAAAATCTGTGGGACACAGCGAAGGCCGTGCTAAGAGGGAAATATATTGCAAAACAGGTATACCTCAGGAAAGAAGAACAATCCCAAATGAGCAGTCTAAACTCACGATTAATGAAACTAGAAAAGGAAGAATAAATGAGGCCCAAAGTCAGTAGAGGAAGGGACATAAGAAAGATTAAAGAAGAAATAAAATTGAGAAGAATAAAACAATAGAAAGAATCAATGAAAGCAGGAGCTGGTTCTTCGAGAAAATAAACAAAATAGATAAACCCCCTAGCCAGACTAATCAATAAAAAAGAGAGTCTGCACACATAAACAGAATCAGAAATGAGAAAGGAAAAATCCATGGACACCACAGAAATACAAAGAATTATGAGAGAATACTATGAAAAATTATATGGTAACAAACTGGATAACCTAGAGGAAATGGACAACTTTTTAGAAAAATACAAGCTTCCAAAGCTGGCCCAGGAAGAAACAGAAAATCTGAGTAGACCAATTACCAGCAAATAAATTGAATTGGTAATCAAAAAACTACTACCTAAGAACAAAACTCCTAAACCAGATGGTTTCACTGCTGAATTTTATTAAACTTTGAGTGAAGACCTAATACCCATTCTCCTTAAAGTTTTCCAAAATGTAGAAGAGGAGGGAATACTCCCAAACTCATTCTAGGAGGCCAACATTACTCTAATACAAAAACCAGGCAAAGACACCACAAAAAAAGAAAATTACAGACCAATATCCCTGATGAACATAGGTGCAAAAATACTCATGAAAATATTAGCAAACCGAATTCAAAAATACATCAAGAGGATCATACAACATGACCAAGTGAGATTCATTCCAGGGATGCAAGGATGGTACAATATTTGAAAATCCATTAACACCATCCACTACATCAACAAAAAGAAGAACAAAAACCACATGATCATCTCCATAGATGCTGAAAAAGCATTTGACAAAATTCAACACCCATTCGTGATAAAAACTCTCAACAAAATGGGTATAGAGGGGAAGTACCTCAACATAATAAAGGTCATATATGGCAGACCCACAGCCAACATTATAATTAACAGCAAGAAGCTGAAAGCTTTTCTTTTAATATCGGGAGCAAGACAAGGATGCCCACTCTCCCCACTTTTACTCAACATAGTCCTGGAGGTCCTAGCCACGGCAATCAGACAACACAAAGAAATAAAACGCATCCAGATTGGCAAGGAAGAAGTCAAACTGTCCCTGTTTGCAGATGACATGATATTGTACATAAAAAACTCTTAAGAATTGCTCCAAAACTGCTACATCTAGTAGCTGAATTCATCAAAGTTGCAGGATACAAAATTAATACACAGAAATCTGTTGCATTCCTATACACTAACAATAAACTAGCAGAAAGAGAAATCAGGAAAACAATTCCATTCACAATTACATCAAAAAGAATAAAATACCTAGGAATAAACCTAACCAAGGAAGTGAAAGACCTATACCTTGAAAACAACAGGACAGTCTTAAAAGAAATTAAAGAGGACACTAGTAAATGGAAATTCATCCCATGCTCTTGGCTAGGAAGAATTCATATTGTCAAAATGGCCATCCTGCCTAAAGCAATCTACAGATTCAGTGCAATCCCTATCAAAATACCTACAGCACTTTTCAATGAACTAGAGCAAATAGTTCTAAAATTCATATGTAACCACAAAAGACCCCGAATAGCTAAAGCAATCCTGAGAAGGAAGAATAAAGCTGGGGGCATTATACTCCTTGACTTCCAGCTCTACTACAAAGCCACAGTAATCAAGACAATTTGGTATTGGAACAAGAACATACCCATAGACCAGTGGAACAGACTGGAGAGTCCAGATATAAACCCAAGAATATATGGTCAATTAATATATGATAAAGGAGCCATGGATATACAATGGGGAAATGACAGCCTTTTCAAAAGCTGGTGTTGGCAAAACTGGACAGCTACATGTAAGAGAATGAAAATGGATTATTGTCTAACTCCATACACAAAAGTAAACTCAAAATGGATCAAAGACCTGAATATAAGTCATGAAACCATAAAACTCTTGGAAAAAAATATAGGCAAAAATCTTTTGGACATAAACATGAGCAACTTCATGAACATATCTCCCTGGGCAAGAGAAACAAAAGCAAAAATGAACAAGTGGGACTATATCAAACTAAAAAGCTTCTGTACAGCAAAGGATACCACCAGTAGAACAAAAAGACATCCTATAGTATGGGAGAATATATTCAGAAATGACAGATCTGATAAAGGGTTAACATCCAAAATATATAAAGAGCTCATGCACCTCAACAAACAAAAAGCCAATAATCCAATTAAAAAATGGGCACAGATCTGAACAGACACTTCTCCAAAGAAGAAATTCAGATGGCCAACAGACACATGAAAAGATGCTCCACATCACTAATCATCAGGGAAATGCAAATTAAAACCACAATGAGATATCACCTCACACCAGTTAGGATGGCCAACGTTCAAAAGACAAACAACAACAAATGTTGGCAAGGTTGTGGAGAAAGGGGAACCCTCCTACATTGCTGGTGGGAATGTAAACTAGTTCAACCATTGTGGAAAGCAGTATGGAGGTTCCTCAAAAAACTAAAAATAGAAATACCATTTGACCCAGGAATTCCACTCCTAGGAATTTGCCCTAAGACTGCAGGAGCCCAGTTTGAAAAAGACATATGCACCTCTATGTTTATAGCAGCACTATTTACAATAGCCAAGAAATAGAAGCAACCTAAAGTGTCTATCAGTAGATGAATGGATAAAGAAGATGTGGTACATATACACAATGGAATATTATTCAGCCATAAGAAGAAAACAAATCCTACAATTTGCAACAACATGGATGGAGCTAGAGGGTATTATGCTCAGTGAAATAAGCCAGGCAGAGAAAGACAAAGACAAATATCAAATGATTTCACTCATTTGTGGAGTATAAGAACAAAGCAAAAACTGAAGGAACAAAACAGCAGCAGACTCACAGAACCCAAGAATGGACTAACAGTTACCAGAGGGAAAGGGACTGGGGAGGATGGGTGGGACAGGAGGGAGAAGGGGGAAAATGGGGCATTATGATTAACACACATAATGTAGGTGGTTGGGAACATGGAGAAGGCAGTACATACAGAGAAGACAAGTAATGATTCAATAGCATCTTACTACCCTGATGGACAGTGACTGTAATGGGGTATGTGGGGGGGACTTGATAATAGGGGAAGTCTAGTAACCATAATGTTGTTCAAGTAATTGTACATTAATGATATAAAAAAAAAAGTTCATGAAAAGATTCCACTGTAATATAAATGTTGAAAGCTACTTCTGTGGATAATAATAAAATTACTTTGTTTTCTCTTGGAAAGGGAACTACTGATCAAGATAATAACTATAAATGCTTATCATTTCTACTCCATACTCTCCCAATATAAGAAAGAGTTGTGTGATTTGAGTTGAAATTGGATTTTTAAGCAAATTTCACTCATATTTGTTTATCGTGAGATGAAAGTCAGTTCTCAGAATCTTTCTGTTTAGGAGACAGGATGAGGGCAGGAAAAAGCATGTTAAAGTGCTCAATACTTTGCATGCATCCTTGGATCTCATTCTTAACAGATATTATGCCCATTTTACAGGTGAAAATCTTTGTCCCAAAGAAATTAAATATTTTGCCCCAAATTTTATGACTAGTAAGGCAGCCAATCCAGGATACAAAGCTAGGTTTGTCTGAGGCAAAAAGCCTATGCTCTTTCTCTTCTATAATATTGTCTACACTTGATTAAATCACTGGGTGCAAAAAGTACCAGATTCAATTTAGACTTTTTTTGTGTACCTAAGCAATTGACAATACATATGATCTCAGTGCTCAAATTTGAATCTCTGTGCTCCAATGTGGGAGATAATCAGGTGGTAAACATGGCAGAATGACGAATGGCTAAGAAGTGAAAGTGACATGGGTGGAGCTGTGGTTTTGTAGCCAAGGTAGAGATGGATGGGTCCGCTGGGCACGGGGCAGTGGAGGGGACCCTTCCCCACCCAGCCTGACTCAGGGGTGCCTGACCCAGAGTCCTGAGGCCCTGAGTCCTGCTCAGCCTCTATGTTGTCAGATGCCAGAGGCAAATTTCGAACCAGGTCTGACCTTCCAAGGCAGTTCAAAAAGACAGTAATAGAATGCAGTAGAGAAACACACTCCTAATGAAATGTGTGATCTAATCTACCCATTTCATAAATGTTTACTTGGTATCTTTTTTTTGACATCATAGGACAGAATGCAGGTATGGGGGCCACTTTATCTGGATATAAATCCCAGCTCAGCCACTTAGTATTTAATTACAAGACTATTATTTAATATCTCTACCCTTTCTTGATAAAATGAGAATATTACCAGCTTAAAGGGTGGTCGTAGGAATTAGAAATAACTTCTGAAATATGTCTAGCCCAGGGCCTAGCACTTTGAAGGCACAAAACAAAGTGCTAATTCTTAGTGAATTTAAAATTTTATATTTGAAATGATTATTGTGTTATATCGATGTGATAGAGCCTATGAGAGACCCTGGGACAGAAAAATGGAAGAATAGGGAGCTTTGTCTCTGTGCTTTTGAGAAGCGCACATCTAGTATTGGAGCCAGACAAACAACCAAGTATGGATGACGGGATGAGGTAGGTCTCATGACTGAAGTAAGGACAAAGTGCTCTGGGAGCAGTGCTTAGAGTTTATTAATAGTTATCTTAAGTACAGTTTTGTATAGAAAGCTACAAACAATATAGGGTCAAAAGAGACTAGAATGCCTGGAGCCCCATCACTGCATCTTATTTACTAAGGTAAAGCCTTAAGCCAGGAGTCTTTGGGCCAAAGATGGTTATTAGGTTTGATTTAATGTGTCGAGTCTGATGCAGGATAGTGGCTTCCTGCGTGGCCATCTGGTGGAATTCTGGCAAGGGCAGCGCAGTATGCTCTTCTCGCAGACGCCGTGTCTCAGGGCTTGGCTTCTCCAGCCACGTTGCTCTTGGACAAATATTCTTAGCTTCTTTGTGCTCTAGTGTCTCCATCTGTAAAAAGCTAACAATAAATAACATTCTTTAGATAACAATACCTTCATCATGAAGTTGTTGTTAGGATTAGATGAGTTAATTCACTAAAGAGCTTAGAACAGTAACAAATTTAGCTATTATTATTTTCATCTTCATTAATTAATAATACTTGCCAGTGGCGAGGAAGGGAGGAAGTAGTCATGTAAGAAATGTCAGGTGTTTACTACTTGCTCCTAACTTCTGTTTGCTAGTCCTCATCTGAGCTCTCTTCTGCCATATTTGGAGGTTTGGTTTGGTTTTAGTTATTTGGCTTTAGATCCTTTCTACACCCCCACTAATCCACATTCTATTTTGGCCTCTGCTGGTTGACACTTTCCCTATGTCAGTGCGGATATCTAACCACAGGCTTCTCATTCTTTCTGCATTTGCTCGGAGTCTAGCCCTCAGAGTACAGAGTAACACAGTCTCAAGCACAGAACCCCATAACCTTTGTAGTCTTTCAGCCTTTTGTTACCTAATTAAATACCTGTTTTGCATTAGGTACTTTACACACATCAGCTCTCCTACTTCCAATAACCTGACAGAGATATATTTGCAAATGAGGAAATGGAAGGCTTAGAGAATTTAAGTGGTAATTCATGTCTAGGTGGAAGATCTGGAATGTGAATTTTGATATTTTTGGTTCCAAAACTTATTCTTCCTTTTTAATTGTGTGCTGCATCCTGAACCTACTGTTGTCAGCACTTGGTTCTAGCACAGATTAGGATACAGCTCTCTGCAGTGTGTGTCCCACGGAATACTGGGAGAGATGGGGAAGTCAGCAATAAAATGGGGTAGAGGTCCCACAAAGGAAATGGGCAGTTAAAGATCAAGTGAAGTCAGGTACTATGGTCTAACCTATGTCTGTGCCACGTAAAGGGATCAGGCTGGTCTGGTTTGGGTTAGCAGAACAGGCCAGGGTGTGGAGGTGAGGAAGATTCAGAACTGCAGAGCGGGCATGGCAGGAGGGCCAGGTGCAGTGGGAGCTGTGGGATGGGCCTCGGTGGAGGAGACGGGTGCGACCAGCAGCACGAAGCAGGCAAGGTAGCCTATTCTAACACTGGAACATAGCATGGGGGTGGGCCCATCTTTCTAGGTCATAGTGCCTCAGGAGGTACCAGAGAGGGGGGAAAAAGGCAGGTGATAGCTTGCCCTCCCCTTGGAGAATTTACCTTGCAGAAGGGCAAGATTGCCTGGGACTTCCATTTCTAGCAGAGTGCCAGATACGGGGTACCCTAATTGGCCCTCACTGACAACAACTGAAAATGGTGATAAATTATAGGCAGTGTCTTATTAGAGGCTCTAATGAGCTGGCAAGAGAGTAAGAAGCTCTGAACCAAGTGAAAGTAGAACCCCAAGACGTGGGCTTTTACCAGGAGGGCATTTGTTAAACCAGACGAGAAAGGAACTTTGGTTTCCAGAGTGTTGCCTGGCACTGCTGAATTAGAACTAAGTCCAGGCCTGCCTCAAGTGGAGAGTCTAAAGCGAAGCCTGCTAGCAAAATGCTGGGGCTCTAAGTATTTTCATCCTAGGCATGAGGGTGAGCTAGACCTAGTCCAAACCCCTGACCCAGGAGGCTGGAAGGCAACTGCCTGTCTTGATTCTTGGCACCTAAGTACAGAGAAATTTATGCCATAAGATGGCACTTACATGAATTTGCAGCCTGAATTCACATTACTGGGTGATTAAAAAAAAATCTTTGGCCAAGGGTTTTTATTAAAATGGTCCTAATCAGATGAAAATCCAGTTCTTTCCAGAAGAAACAATTTTAAAGGCCTCAGAGCATTTCCACAGATAAAGTTCGAAGGTGAATGAATTCAGTCAAAAGAACCCAAGTGTAACAAAAGTAAATAAAGTAAGAAAGGCTCAGAATAAAAAAAATAGACCATGTTGAATATAGATACTTGAGTTATCAAATACAGATTAGTGTAAGTAAGAATACTGTTTCTTTTTATGCTAAATAAATATTCTAAATATTATTTATTGCTTATTTATTCTCAAAAGAAATAAAAAGAGGATTCACAATATTTGAGAAGAGCAAGAATGTTATAAATGGCCAAATGGATTTAAAATAAAAACAAACTTCTAAAAATAATTTTAAAATAATCAAAATGGTAAATCAGTAGATGGTTGTAAAAGTAGGTTAGAAGCAGTAAATAGTAACCTGATGAACTAGAAGATAGAATGTCTGAAAAAGTGTACATCTGACTATCTTTGATAGACAAGGTAGAAGAGAGGTTAAGAAAAATTGAGTACAGAGTCTATAGGTTCAACATACATTAAACTGGAATTCCAGGAGAGGAAGGGAGAGAGAATGGGGCAGTGATCATATTTGAAAATGTCAGAGCTCAAAATTTTCCAGCATCACTGAAGGACATCATTCCCTCATTCAATAACTCTAATGATTTCCCAGCAAGACAAATACAAAGCAATCCATGTGTAGACACATAAAAATGAAACCACAGAATATCAAAGACAAAATTTTAAGGTAGGCAGAGAAAAAAAATTACTTTAAAAGAAATGATCGTTAGAAGAATAGCTGGTTTCTTAACAGAAAAAAAAATGAAAGCCTTAAGTGGAATGCTATTATCAATGGTACTGTGTATTAATTTTTGATTGCTGTTACAACAAATTACCACAAATTCAGTAACATAAAACAACACAAATGTATTATTTCACAGTTTTGTGGGGCAGAAGTCTGGGCTGACTCAGCTGATCTCTCTGCTCTGAGTTTTTTCATGGCTGAAACCAAACTATCAGCCAGGTGGCCTCCTGTTGGGAGGCCATGGAAAGAAGCCACTTCTAGGGGCAATGTGGTTGTTAGTATAATCTAGTTCCTTGTAGATGGGGAGCAAGATTCCTGTTTCTTTGCTGGCTGTCAGCTGGGGGTGGCTCTCAGATCCTAGGGGCTTTCTCTGGTCCTTGCATTTGGGTCCCTAGATCCCAGACCCAGAAATGGAGCCTCAAATTCTTCTCATGCATGAAATCTGTCTTCCCCTTTGCCACATCTCTCTTCGTCCTTGTCTGCTGAGCATCTCTGACTTTTGTCAGAGTAGGTTCTCTGCTTCCAAAGTCTCATGTAGTTCAACAGGACTCACCTTGATACCTGGATACTCTCCCTTTTGTAAGATCAATAACCTTAATTTGCAAACTCCCTTTTGCCATGTAATGTAGACTGTCTAGGCATTGGAGAGGGCATTATTCTGTCTACCATATATTTATTTGGAAATCCTTTTCAAGAATAAAGGGAGAATGACACTCCTAGACAAACAATAACTAAAAGAATTTGTCAAACAGCCATTACTAAGGGAATTCTAAAGAATGTGTTTTGAGCAGAGGAAATGTGATCCTAGAAGGAAGGTCTGGGGATGAAAGAGTGAAAGGTAAAGAAGGTAAATATGTGGGTAACTCACAGTGAACATTGTATAAAATAGTATTAAGACTATTTTGTGGATTAAGAAAACTAAGGTTAAATTAAAATATCTGACCACATTAATGTGTAAATTGAGTGGAATAAATGTATCCTAAAATCTTTATATGTGTTCTTTGAATGCAAATAGACTTACTATAGAAGATGTACTTCAGAAGAAGACTTCTATAATGTCTCTTTGTCATCAATCCAATTTCTTTCTTCTTTTATCCATGTTAGGTCTTGAAATCAAGGTTATGCTATCTTCTTAATGAAAGTTACATAAGTTTTTAGAATAATTTTTAAGATAATATTTTGAATAATCAGTTAAACTAATCAATAAGATCATTAAGAATTCTTTGTGGGAAGAGTTTTTAAAATATCAATTCAATTTAAGGGTTATTGGACTTTTTTGTTTGTTTTTGTTTTGTTTTTTTTCTAGAGTCAATTTTGGAAAATTATATTTTTGGAGGATTTTTTGATTCATGTTCCAATTATTAGCATACAGATTTCAGAATATCTCCTTTTAATTTCTACTGAATCTGAATTATGTCTTATTCTTCATATCTAGTATTTTTGAACTTGTATTTTTTGTATTGATCAAGTTTGTCAGAAATTTGTAAATTTTATTACTTTCTTCAAAGAACTAGTTCTTGATTTTGTGTATTCTTTCAATTTTATGTGTATATTTTAATTTTCAAAATTCTTATTACTCCTTTTGTATGGTAGATATTTTTCAGGTATGTTTTTTCTTTTTCTTTCTTTTTTCCCCTCTAACTTAATTTTTCTGTATCCTTATATTTTAGAATAGTCTTTATTTCAGTCATTTAGTAAAATTGATGTAAAACTTTGAAGTGTATGATATCCTTTGTCTAAATGAAATTTTTGAAGATGACTGTGATTCTCTCAGGCTAGAAGTTTTGCAGGTACTCAGGAACAAAGTCCACCAGCTTGAGGCCACAGACGCATAAACTTGGTATTTGCTCAAGTGCTGACATGAATTCCCAGAAGAGGGGGCTGTTCACCAGAATATAGGAATGATGCCTCAAATGCTTCTTAGAGGTGGAGAAAAAGAATCTACCCAAGAGTTATTTTTCTCCTTAGAGGGAGATGATTTGTATCTTTGGAGAAGGGAATAAAATAGGTTAAAATAACGATCTTCTAGAATGAGACCAAGAGCAGAGCATTTGTTGTATGGGCTCTAAAGTTACTAGTAGTTACTCATCTATGAAAAGGTGGAGCCCAACCATTGTTTCATGGCAAATAAAAGGAATGCTTCCCGGAGTCACAGGAAAAGAGAAACATCAACATCTATACGATATTTATGACAGAAGGAGATATATCAGAAACAGGGATAAAAGGGATATTAAGACCACTGTTCTTCAGTGAAACATCATCTGACATTTTTTAAGGCCCAGTTGGGCATGTTTAAGTCTGTAAACAGCATTGCCTGGCACACTTCTACTATTCAGAGTAGGAGAGAAAAACATGACAGTTTTACCAGGTATCACACCAAACCAAGGCCGGAAGCAACAGCTTACCAAGTGTTGATCAGAGGTGTCATTAGGGCTCACATCAAAGTAAGACATTTTATGACAGAGTTTGCACATCTCCATAGGACCAGGAGAAGAGCCATATAATGTATGTAGGCCATTTCTTGGATTTTTTTCCAATTAAGATTAGGAGAGTGAGACTTTACAGTTTTTAAATGAATGATACAAAATTCTGGAATATCTTAGGGTAAGGATGATAAAAAAGGAATATTAATCATTCCTCATTAATGATAAGACACATAGGACCTAGGTAAAAGTCATATCTTCTTAAAGGTCCCATTGGAATAAAACGAAGCCCTTGCCCAGCCTCTGTTTGGGGCATATACACTTTAGAAGAAAAGTTCAGAGTTGGGTCCAGCTTCAACGAGACGCCACAGTCATTCACAAGAATGTGCCGAAGAAGGAATGTGTGTAATAGTCATCAAGGAAGCATTGAACAAGACAAAGGTGGCTACGGGTTCATTTGTTACAGATGCTCCTCAGGAAGTGTGGAGGATTCCTGCATTCTCCAGATCAGTTCTCACCTGGGATGGGATTCAAACAACGGATGACATGATATGATTTCCAAGAGTCACTTTGCACATTATTCAAGATTTGAATGTCAGGGACACACTTCAGAATGAAAGCTTTTACAGCTGCCTTAGGAACTATACTGGCCTCTGTAGGGCTTTGTTAGAAATATTAAGATCACTTATTGTCACATATATTAAACTGAGATTTCCTGATTATGTCCATCATCTGTGAGGAATGGATCATTAATTTTACAGGTACTAAGCTAAGAAAGGCAAGAAGAATTTTTCTTAAATGGGTGGAACCCAGACCAGAAGAAAAGCCAATAGTTTCCCCATATACCTTGCTGCTATTGCAGACTGTATAAAATCCCATGTTCAATGATAAGTTATCTCAATGTGCACATCCTATTGGTATAAGAGCACACAATGATAATTGCCCAGATGAGTGCGCAGTGGGATGCTCCAGTACACACAGCAAATGGGCAGTTTGAACACTGTTCATCACGAGTTGGAAAAGGCCTGACAAAAGGTATATTTTTCCACATACATTCCAGAAGTCCCAGTTACATCCAATTCACTCTCCCAGCCATTTCATATAACTTTTAAAGTAAGTTTAGAAAAGAATGATTTCATGATTGCGTCCAAGAGTTGAGGAAGGGATGACATTCAGAGATAATGGGCTTTATGTTACCTCAGAGTCTCTGTTAATTAAAGTTAGAAAATTAATGCCATTTCCTGTGATTCTACTTTTTGGTATTAATTCAGATTTCTATCTAGTATCATTTTTTTTCTGCCTGAAGAACTTTGCTTAAGATTTCTTGTAGCAAAAATATGCTGATACTGAATTCTTTCTGCTTTTGTATATCTAAAAAAGTATTTCTTACAAGACATACTAATTCTTAATTGACAGGTTTTCTTTGTTATTTTTTCCCTATTTTTGCTCCACTGTCTTCCAGCTTGTATTGTTTTTTTATGTCTGTGTCATTATTACCTTTGCTCCTCTGGTACAATGTGTCTTTTATCTCTAGATGTTTTTAAGATTTTCTTTTATTATTTGTCTTAAGCAATTAGATTATGATATACCTGGATACAGTTTTTTTCATAATTATTATGACGAGTTCTTTTCGCTTCTTGGATCTGTTCATTGTTTTCATCAGATTTGGAAAACATATACTGGCCATTATTTCTTCAAGTACTTTTCTGTTCAACTCCTGTATTTCTCCTTCAAGTACTCCAGTTACATGCATATTGGGCTGCTTACAATTTTTCCCACAGCTCAATCATGGTCTGTTTATTTTCTCTAGTTTAAAGAAAAAAATCTATACTTCATTTTGGATAGTTCTTATTGTTATGTCTTCAAGGTCACTAACATTTTCGGCTGCAATGCCTAATCTATTAATTTTATCCAATATATTTCTTATATCAGACTAATAGGTTTTATCTCTAGATATTCAGTTTGGGTCTTTTTTTGTATCTTCTTAACAAAAAAGGTCTTAACATGTTGTATCTTTCCTCTACCTTCTTGACATGCTTCTTGAATGTATAGAATATATTTATAACAGCCACTTTAGTATGCTTCTGTACTGATTCTATCACCTGTGCCATTGCTGAATCTTTTTCTATTGATTGATTTTTCTTATTATGGGCCATAGTTTCATTCTTCTTTGCATGCCTGGTTATTATTGATTGGATGTAAGTCATTGTGAATTTTACTTTTTGGGTACTAAATATTTTTGTGTTCCACCAAATATTCTTGAACTTTGTGCTAGGATGCAGTTAAGTCATTTGGAAACAGTTTGGTCTTTCAAGGCTTGTTTATAATCTTTGTTAGGAAGAAAGAGTAGACTTTAGTCTGGGTATAAATTTTTCCCACTACTGAGGTGATACATTCTGAGTACTCTATACTCAGATATAGCTATTTGATATCTTGTGAAATCATAAGATCTGTTTTTCATTCTAGATGGTGGGAACACAGAACATTCCTGGCTCTGTATGAGCAGGGGTTTACTCTAATTCTTTTGAGTGATTCTTCCTCTTGCCCTTGGTAGTTTTCTTGCACGTCCACATTGGTCACTATGCAAATAAAATTTTGAGGGAAACCTGCTTCTGTGTGTGTGTGTGTGTGTGTGTATGTGTGTGTGTGTGTGTGTGTGTGTGTGTGTGTGTGTGTATGTGTGTTGAGAGTGAGAGCTCCCTCCTCTTTGGCAATCTGCCCTTGAACTCTAGCTGCCTTGGACTCCAACTCCATCTTCTCTGTTTTGGGAGACTACTGGGCTCTGCTTGTATACTACCTCCCTGCAGTTCGATGTACTGGAAGCTCACATCAGGTCACAAGATGGAATAGTCTAAAGTCATACTTTTTTTGGTTTCTCCTCTCTCAGAGAACTTACTGCCTTGCATTGATTGATATCCAATATCTGAAAACATTTGGTTTATAGATTTTGTTCAAAGTTTTAATTGCTTCAGGTGGCCATCAAGTCCAGTCCCTGTTACTATATCTTGACCAAAGCAAGTGTTTCCTCTTCATTTAAAACAGAATTCAGATATTCATTGACTATATAGTAATTGATGTGTTGAGGAAACCCCATTCTTGCTGTTATGTCATCTTTAAATACATGATGAAAATGTAATTGACATTCAGACTGTTTGCTTTAAGTAGATATGATCCCTGATTAGTGAAGGGTTATTCTTCCCATGTAGAAAAAATTGAATTTAAGCATCTGAAAAATGAAGATGGCAGAAGCAGTAGCCTCTAAAATATCAGACAATATTTTGAACAAATGATTTAAGATAGCAGCCACAACTTGGCCTGTAAGGACTTTGTTTTCAGCCATCTAGAAGAAACATGCTTCAGAGAAAGGAGTTGCTATGACATCAAATAACTATGTACTTTAAGCCCCAAACTGTTTGTTGTTAATGAAGACTGACCAAGTTACCTGATTACTGAGGCTTTATGTGATATTTAAGTCACTTTGTTACAGCATTTTTAGAACAATCTTGTAATCTCAACCTACCCCTTCTGAACAGTGGTTGTGGAAGCTGAAATTTTACATGATTATATGGATAGCCTGTACACTGTCACAGTTTTTCTTATAGCTGTTAGTCTCTTGAAAAAAAATCTGGTTGAAAGTAAAAATTACCCTAAATACCTACATTACTAACTTCAAATTGGTACAGAAAAATGTAACATCTGTTATTCATAGAGAAATACAGGGTAATCTGCAATTTTTACATTTTTGCATTCATTTGAATCTGAATTCCTTGTGATAACATATTCCAATTAACTAGCAGCCACTGCTTGTGAAACAATGATACTCAACTCAGTATGTCAACAATTTTGTCTTCAAAGGTATAGATATTTCATTAGCAGTTATTATTATATCAATACAGTAATACTTTTTCCCTTCCAGGTGTTCAAACATTCAGAATACTCAGCTATCCTTTGGAATGGGTTCTTTGATTAAATCTTTGCCTATTATATATTAAAGTAGGCTATTAAATATTCAATTAGACACAGTTATGAGACTTCATGGCTTTTTCTGCATATTCCTAACCTCCATTGGAGGTGCTAATGTGTCTTTTTCTAATCCATAAGTGAACGGCCAAGGTCTCCCAACCATCTTTAGGCACTTACAGTGCAATGATTCGAGCTTCTCCATTCTCCAGAGGCCTTTTTCCCCTTCTCAGCTCTCATATGGTGTCTCTTTTCTCCATCTGCAGCTGGTTAACATTCCTGGTGTCTTTGGCTCTTGTTTCTTTTCCTTCAAAGACTCGCATGGGAATTTCTTCAGTAGCGGTGGTAAGGAAGTCCCTGCTGTGAAGAGAAGATTGTTCTGCAACAGATAAAATAAATAATCTTTTGAACAGCCATTCCACTTGGCATCTTCTTCTCTGACTCTTTTGTTCAAGTTTTCCTTGTTCAGCTTCATGGGAGTCAAAGTTTTGCCCATACAGCTAAGATTTTTAGTTTTCTAGAAATAAAAAAGTGACTTGTCCACACTATTGATCAGATTGGCTCTTTAAGACAATCCCAGACTTGATTCCATGGCATGTTCTGCTACTGGACAGTTCACTTTGCACCAAAGAAGCTTTTCTTAAGGTACCTCCTGCACAAGTTCTCTCTTTTCTCTCTCTCCACAACTCTTCCAAATAGAATTGAATTGGTCAAGTCAGGCCCACTGTATTGCACAATTCCCAGGGGCATTCTCACATTGTAGTGCAGTTAAATGGTACCCCTGGGGTTATCTAAAACTTCACTTTTGGACCAGGTTATCTTCAAACTTCCCAATACCACATTGTTGATTATCTGTGTGCATGGAATTCTGCAGATCGTGGTGGTTCTTTTGTATAATTAATCAACTTTGCAGTCTTCTTGGATTTTTCAAGTGATGGCTTTATCATTATTCTGAAATTCTTTGCCAAAGACTTGTATATACACACTTTTCGTAAGATGAAAGTCTTTAAAGCAGATGGCCGGATGCATCCATATCCAGGAGGGTTTTGTCCTGTGCTCCTGCAGTTGTCTTCATCTCAAGTGGTGACAAATCACCCTTCCAGGTGCTCAGGCCGAAAGGCTTTGACTGATACCTGATCATTCCTTATTCTCACGCCCACAGTGAGTTTAACAACACATCTGCCTGTCTCCAACTTTCATTTAAACATCTTAGTTCTTTCAGGCATGGTTTTTCCTCTACTGCATCTGTTAGTGGGGTTGAGTTTGTCCTCCTAGGTTCTTGTTCCCACAGCAACAAAGAATTGAAGGGTAGAGATGCAGTTGTGAAGCAGAATGAAAGTTTTATTCAAATATACTTCAGTGAAGGAGAGGGTCAAGATAGACAGAGTCAAGTTAGGCAAAGGCAGATTTACTTGAATAAAGCAGAGAGGAGGAAAAACAGAGGGAGGAAAGGGAAGCTTATTGACCTGCTGCTCGGCAGAGGTCAGATCCCCTGCCAACTCCTAAAGCCAGTATCACCTGGCACCCAGTGTCTGCTTGGATCCTCACAGTGTGGGAGCTAAGTCCTTACTACCCCAGGATTTGGGGGAGCCCCAGAGCACTGGAAGGAGTGAGATTATGTTCTGAGAACTTCCCAAAGGCAAAGAAAAGATATTTTCAGGCAGGCTACTAAGAAGCATGATCGCAGAGGTGCATTTCTGTCCAGGTCACCCAGGCGACGGGAACTTGCAGCCCAAATCAGACCTCTCAGCAGCCCCTCCCTACTTATCTGAATTAGGACTTAGAGAGTGACACACTCAAGGAAAGGTAAGTGTGGGTAACCTCAGAGAGGAGGTACACTTAAGGGTGTAGGTTCTGGGGTTTTATAAACCTTTACTGGGTAAGGGTCAGCATAAGGCGTGCATGATGTATACAGGTGATTCATAATTCCATTTGAGTTTTGTCTTAAGAATAGGGTTATTTAGGTGACTATGTTGGTTTGGGACTTCAACATTCTTTGTCCACATAGATTTATTTACAGTTCCCAGGTCTGTCTCCTTACCTGTTTAAAAAGTTACTTGATTAAGGAGCAGGAAGAAGAGGAAAAAACAGCATATAGGTTAAATTAAAGAATAAAATGGGCCTTTTAGGAGGCTAAAGTAAATTTTGCAATGACATGATCTAATTGATACAATGAAGACACAGGCTGTGCTGGGATACTTTTCTTTATCTGTGGAATATCCAGGCATTCTAAATTATGCCTGGCCTTTGGTGCTTCAACTGATTAATTCATTAACACTGTGAATCCTTTCTGGCTCCCTAGTTTTATTGGGTTAACTCTTTGAGTCTCTTTTAGTGGGCTTTACTGGCCTATTCTCCCTCTACCCATTCACATCAATCTTTCTGCCTAACACATCCATGAGAAAACTTTATTCAAAACAGGTGGTCTGAGAGCTGAGCTGGAGCTAATATTTAAGGAAAAAGTAAGACCAATGATGCTGAAACTATTCTAGTCCAGAGACAAACATGGCAAGTTCACAATTTATTTCAAGAAATTAGTATAGCATTAAGACAAACTCTGTCCTCAGAGCCTTAAACCCACAGCCTGAGGGTTAGATATCCCAGGTGGGGTCACACCCCAGCTTCAGAGAGACTTATGTGGGGACCTTGTGCTACTGTTGAAGGCACCTTCAGGTCAGGGATGGTCATTTGATTTTTTTTTGAACAGTCTGACAATATTTGTCTTTAAATAGACCCAGTCTGTTTACATTTGTTGTGACTCTTCATTTCTACCACCTTATTTTGGATTTTCTATGTGTCTTACCTTTTCTTTCTTCTTCTCTTTCTTCCTGCCTTTTTTTGAATTGAGGATTTTTTCCCACATTGTAGTTTTCATCTTTATTTATTTCTTCTCTTTAGTGGTTAAGCTGGAAATGTATCGTGTATAGTTAACATGTTAAGGTCAAAAATTGAACAATTTACTGCCCTCCCAAGCATTATGAAGACTTTAGAATATTTTAACTTCAAATCAGTCCCTGCCAATTGTTATTGTTTGGTTACATTTATCCTTGTTTGTTTTTTTAACCCATAAGACATTACATATTGTTTTACATAAACTTTGTTTAGAGCACATAACTACCAATTTCTATGTTCAGCATTTCAACTTTCATGCCAGACATTCCTTCTTAGATAACCTTCTGTAGAGAAATTTGTGTCCACGTCCACCAGGAGACATGCACAAGAGTATCTGTAGCAGTGACTTCCACAGCTGGAGACAACCTAAGTGTCCATTCAACAGATAATAGATAAATAATTTGTTATATTCCTTCAGTGGAAATCTATAAAATGGTGAATAATGAATAATCTCCAGCCGTGCAGAAAAAATGAAGAAATCTTAGTAAACTAATGTTGAGCAAAAGAAGTAAAGATAGAAAACAATGCATTCATTTATATGAAGTTTGAAAAAGTGCATAACTGAATGCCGTATTGTTTAAGGCTACAATAATATGTGGTAAACTATAAAGAAAAACAAAGAAGTAATGATTTCAAAGTTCAAGAAGACAGTCACCTCTGAGGGGGAAGGAAAGGGGCTGGCATCTGGGAAGGCCACATGTGGTAATAATGTTCTTTCTCTTAGATTCATTGATTCGTTTCTTAGATTCATTAGACAGAGGCGTTTACTCTCTGTGTTGTAGGGGAGACGTTCCATCTGTTCCCCTGCAGAGCCAATCTTCTTGAAGTTTAGGCAAGGCCATGTGACTGGTTCACGTCAGTAAGCTGTAGGCAGAACTGGTGTGTGTTTGGTGATTCAGGACTAAAACATGAAAAAGTCAGTGTGTGACCTCCAGCTGACTCTTTGCCTTTCATGACTTCACGTTGAGATACAGGAGCCACAAGATCAAAGCAGCTTGGATAGCTGAGTTTCATTCTCCTGAGCAGTGGCCCTGGAGAGGTATCTGGTTCACCAGTGGACTTTGCACTGGTCAGAAATCCAGCTGTGTTAAGCCACTGGCACTTTAGGACTGTTTGTCACTGCAGTATAACCTAGCCTATGTGTACCAGTATACACACTTTTACAAATATTCTTTCATGTTTACTCAATATTTAATAAAGTTAATTTAGAAGGCCCACTCTCAAATTTCAAACAATGTATACAAACAGAGTGAAAGTGTCACTGAAGACTTGAATGTAAATCAGTTGTCATCACTTCCAAATTCTTCAGGTTTGAGTGGTAATGGAACTACTGTGCTGAACTGCTGACCTCCTGTGAGGTCCAGAGAAGAGTGGGGCAGAGATAAGAGGGCATTCATTAGAGTCGGCTGGATGTGGGTTGACCAGGGATGGCCCTGCTGCCTCTGGCACACACGAGTAGGTCTGGGCTCCCCGGTGGAGCTGAACTTTCCTCAAGGCAGGGACAGTGGTGCCTCTTGACCTCCCTGACCTCCTCGCCCTGGTCCAAGGCCTGTGAGTGCTCCGGAAGTACCTGTTGCATTTTGCTCAGGAAGCCTACCTTGACATATCAGCTGATCTTCCTGACAGCTGCCACATCCTCCCTGCCTTATTCCCCCTTGCCATGCACCTCTGGCCTGTGGGCCGGCCAAACAAGACCCAGGGGACACAGTTTTCTAAGGAAAGCTGACTTCTCCAGCAGGGGGGATTTGCCAGCCGGTGGATGTCATGCGAGACAGATTGCGGATGCCTCGCCTCCATGGCCATCAGAATCAGAAATGCTTGCCTGCCAATCAGCATTATGGTGAAGAGCTGTGACATGACAGTTGCCTGACTTGTGTTAATACATTCTAATCTTGCAAACTAATTTTGTTCCCCCATTTGGCCGTCCCCGCATTGTGTTTGGCCTGCCAGGGCTGGCACCACCCATCAATCTTAGTTAGGGACCTGCTTCTCCCACCCTACTGCTGAGAGTGTCTCCGGCCCCACTGAGACACCATAAACCTCTCAACAAAGCTTCCTTTGCAATCAGCTCTGTAAGAATTTGGTTCGTTTGGTTTGGGACGAGGATGCATGTCCTAGTCTGTGAGGGCTGACACATGGCCATTATCTGCAAGTGTTTTTCAGGATGGCTTTTCTGGAGGAAAAAGTTCCTCGTGGCATAACGAGAGCATTGTGGGCCCAGTTGTCATTTATGAGCTAGTGAAACATGTTCAATTTTTTGGAGTCAAACTCACTGACCATCCTTTGAACTTAGTTTCCCACCTGGATGTAGAGGTGTGGGCTACCTGATCTCTGACATCTTTCTTGACTCTGAAACTTGACTACTCCTGTCATTCTGCAGCTAAGGACTGTCCTGTATCTGGTAATAGGGATTCTCTCTGCTGCCTTTACGTTACTATTAACATTTTTGAGGTACATGGGATGTTACAAATCCCTGGAGAATATAATGAAATACATCAGCTTCCTCCCTAGAAATATGCAGTCATACCTTGATACTTAAAAGTTTCCTGAGGTTTGTAACCCCTAAAGCCTAGTTTTGGCATTGAAGTTGAGAGAGTATTTTGATTTGTGTCTTGATTTTATTCCCTACTTGGCCATTTATTTTTAAACTTGCAAACCATTTTGAATACTCTTTTTTTTGCATTTTTCCCAACTTTGTGTTTTGAAAAAATTTAAAACTACAGAAAAAATGGAAAGAAAGATACAATGGCTAACCTGCAACTAGATTCACCCACTATGTCGCTATCTTTTCCTTCTTTTCCCCTCTTCCCTCCCCCTATTTCCTCCTCCTTCTCTTCTCCTTTGTCTTCATCTCCTAATCCTCTTCCTCCTTCTGCTCTTCCTACACTTCCTCCCTCCCTCCCTCCTTCCCTTCCTTCCTGCTCCTGGGAAAGTAAGTCTCAGAGATCATTTCAATACCTTCCAAATGCAGGTGGGCTAGCCCCTGGAAGTGGAGGCACAGAAGGCAGCACTGCCTTTGTCTGGGAAATCCTCATGGGAAGGATGGAACGTTCTTTGGTACTTCTGTACCCTCAGACCCAGGCTCGCCTGGCCCCTCTATCAGGGAACAGAGACATTAATTGCCCGTGGGTAGGGTCACACATCCAAATGCATTGTCCAAGAACATCCATCACGTCTCCTAAGCACCCCTTATGCAGCAGGCCTTGTGCTGGAGGCTGGGTCTTCAGAGGTTAAGGAAACCTGTCCTCTTCCCTTTCCCCTTCACTGTCTTGTGGGCTGATAAGACAAGGATGTATACAATTGCAATAGAAACAGACCTGACTCGTGCCACATTAGACTCCCAGATAAGGTGCTATGCATTGGGAGGGAGGAGAGAAAACCCTTCCACTAGAGGTAGAGGCCTGGGGAAGGGGTAGTAAAAAATATGAAAGGTGAGGCATTTATGCTAGTTCTTGAAGGATGGGTACTTGGTGTAGGCTGCAGTGTTTGCAAAGGCAGAAGATGGATTGGAACAGGATGCATAGGAGCAATGTCTCTGGACTTGCTTGTATCATTTTTCTCTCCTACTGGCCTGTCTCCAAGTGAGTTAACATCTCCCTACCAAAGCCTTTTGGGGACAATCCCCAAGGAGAATTGGCACCCATTCCTGGAGCTCTTCTTCTTTAATGATTTGGTTGAGGAGGAGGTTCTTTCTGCTCACACGACACTTGGATAAGATGCAGATGATGTGTGTGGCTACTACGCAGCCTGGCCTCCCCTCCCTGGGTTTGACCCAGCTGCCTTGCCTGGAACTACCCGCCTTGAGAAAGTACCTGTGATTTTCTGATGAGCCACAAGAGGGGGAAGTGTGAACACAAATGAGAAAAAGGCAAGCACCGGAAAAAAAAAAAAAAAAAAACAGCTGGGAAACGAACAGCTTTTCCAAGGCCCTCATTCCTGATGCCAGACTAGCAGTTTCAATCTGTTCTGTTTCTCTGTCTCTGTCTCTCTCTCACTGTTCTTTCTCTGCCCCCTCTCACTTTGTCTCTCACTTTCCCTCTAGAATTTCTTAGGCAAATATGCAAATTCATTTTGCTGCCTCTAGGTTCAAACAATCAAGCGTGCAATTTCAATATGGGGAAAGTCCACGTTCGGAGGGGGTTTGGCTTTAATTTTCATAGCAGTCAATGTAGAGTTTTAGTACCTAAACTCTTTTCTTCTCGAAAAAAAACCCAGAAAAACCTAAATGAAAACCAGTGCAGTTTTGGTCATGATAAAATAGTTGCTAATATTTGCATCACTCTCCGTGTGTGTCAGTTCTAGATGCTTTACGTGGACGAACTCCAGTATTCCTCTTAGCTACCCACTGAGGTAAGTGCTATCATCATTTGAGGCACAGAGATGTCAGAGAGCTTGGTTGATGTCACCGTTTCATCTGAACCGGGCAGTCTGAGTCCTGACTCTCTGCTGTTAACCTCTCCATTGTAGCTGGATCTTAAGATTAATAGTGTGTAGTGTTCCAAACAAGGAAAGTCATGGCCTAAGGCTGCCTGCCACAGTCAAGACAGATGTGGAGGCATATTTAGAGAGAGATGATTGATACTGGGAGCTGCGACAGCCAAAGGTAACCAGAATGATGGAAATAAGGCCATATGAGATGAATCACGTGAAGAAGTTTGAGTCTGGCAAAAATGAAAATAAAACAAAACAAGCTGAGAGTGGAGGCTAGGAAAATTGTTCTCAGATATTTGCAGCGACTCCGAGACTTCTCCCCATTTCAGGGGGCTGAGTGCTTTTCATCCTGAGGCCGTCGAGCTTTCCTGTGCAGTGGGACCATCTTCAGCTTCCTTGGCTCAGGCTTTCTGATTTCACTCTGTCCCCAGACAGGCAGGCACCCCACGACCTGAGAAAGAGATTGACCCCCATTCAATTGACCCCAAAGTCAATCTTTGCCTCCCATTCAGCTGTCCAATAAGGGCTTCCTGCCTGGGATGTGGGACTGTGTCTGTGGATATCAGCGATGAAATGCAGTTTGAGATTTCTTCATGTGTCGTTGCAGATATATAGGGACTGTCTTTTTCTTAAAAATAATGCTGTTTTATTATTATAAACACAATACAGTTTCAATATAGAAAACTTAGAAATTTCAGAAAGTATGAAGAGAGTATCACATGCTGTCCTACTACCCTGAGAAGGGTTAACACTTTATTATATTACCTTCTGGTCCTTTTTTTTTGGTGTGTATATCCTTGTCCACACTCTTTTTAATGGTCTTGAAAGGGGTTCTTCCTGGAAGAGCCATAAAGAAAACTCAGAGAAATGTCATAGTCCATTATGAAGCATGAGCCAGAGCTTCCTCCAGCCTCAAAAGAATGTCTCTGGTGGAAATATTTCAAAATCATTCTGAAAGAGAACAGTGATGAGATTTCTCCTAGAGCTTCCTGGAGAGTGGGGATTTCTTAGGCACAGAATGGAGTGCAGATTATTCAGACTTCAAAATGTCAGAAGGCAAGGGGAAGAGATCACATTGACTAGGGGTTGTTATGAGCCAGGCATGGGCATTTTTATTCACTCATTTATTTAAGAAATACCTGAGTGCCTATGGTGATGGGCACAGAGGATGTATTGGCGAGCACCCTGGACTTAAATGGATCCTGCTCTGAGGGAGAAAACAGTCTCAAGAGAGAGGTGGACAGTAACCCTGGAAGGAACAGCCAGAGAATATAACAGAGACCTGGTCTAGCCTAAGACAAGGGTGAAGGTGGTCAGAAAAGCCTGCCCCTAGAAAGGGGAACAGGACCTGAATTTTAAAGATTTTCTTTAATTCTCCCACCGTGCTCTACAGCAAAGATACAACATCAGCCTTGGGGGCAACTTCTCAGGGGTTTCTTAACTCCTAAGAGTCTAATACAGACTTTGAAGTTCCCAGAGTAGTAAAAGAAATAAAAAAACAATCAGGATGAAAGAAGCTACATGCTGAGATTGAAACATACAAAACTATGGGGGTCCAGAAGAGGGAACAACTATGTTTTGAGGGGTAAGGAAAACTTCACAAAGGAGGTGATGTTTGATATGGGTTTTAAAGGTTGAATAGGAGTTTGACAGTCAAACAGTGTGGAGAAAAGTAATTCAGCAGTACAGAGAAAAACCATGTGAAAAGGTACAGAGATAGGAGACAGCAGGACTTGCTAGGAGAATGGAGAGTGGTGGGCTGGAGGGGCGTTAACAGAAGGGCACCTTGAAAGGTAGCCTAGCTCAAGGGACCTTTGGAGGTCATGCTAAGACATTTGAATTTATATCTGGAGGAGGGGGAATGAGCTGAATTTTTCTTTTTAAACTTTAATTTATTTATTATATAAGCAAATACATTTTTGAAGAATTAGATAATATAGATAAATGAATTAAAAAATCACTTATAATACTACCAAAGATAGCCACTGGTAACAATTTCATCTATATCTTTCCAGAATTCTGTTTATCTATGTCTCAACCTATCCATCTTTCCTCCATCTATTCTTAAATAAGAAAACATACTATATATACTATTACTTAGTCATTTTTTAAGAATTTAATAGAGGGAAGATATTTTTTCATTGTCAACAAAGCATATTCCCTGGTCTCATCCTTCTAGTGGCTGTATGGTATGTCCTTGCATGGCTTCACATCTAGATTTTATTTAAGCAGTCTTATATTATTCGGGATTTGGGTGGTTTTCAATTTTCTCTACTGTGAACAAAATTCTGTAACAACAATCTTTGCAAGTATATACTTGTGTAATTTTCTGACTCTTTACTTTGGATAAATCCATAGGAGTACCATTTATAGCTTCTTAGAATTTTGGAGGTTCAGATACCCAGGGAAGGTTTTAAACAGAGAAGCAGCTATAAGAGTATTATGTTGAAAGTTCACTCTGTCTGCTGGATGTTGGGAGAAGTCAGAGAAAAAGCTGCTGCAAGAATCTAAGGGAGGGATGATGAGAACTTGAGGAAGAGAAATGAGAGAGAACTTTAAGAGATAAAAACATTAGAAATATTTGCAATTTGATATGAGTGACAGATTCAGGGACTGGAAATACAAATCTTTAAGAGGAAATATCTTAAGGCGGTGATGTTCTCTCCTTTAGAAAATGAAAGAAGGAAAGATTAGTGTCATGAGCTTAATTGTGTCCCCTGCCAAATTCATACGTTGAAGTCCTAACCCCTAGTAGGTTAGAATGGGACTGTGCTTGGAGTGGGATCTTGAAAGAGGTAATTAAGTTTAAATGAGGTCGCCAGGGTGAGCCCTAATCCAATATGACTGGTGTCCTTAGAAGAAGAGGAAATTTGGACACAAGCAGATACAGAGAGAAGACCATGTGAAAACATCTACAAGCCAAGGAGAGAGGCTTCGGAAGAAACCAACCCTAACAACACTTTGATTTCTGACTTTCTGGCCTCCATAATTGTGAGCAAATGAATTTCTGTTGTTGAAGCCACTGGGTCTGGTGTACTATCTTATGGCAGCCCTTGCAAATGAGTATCACTAGAAGACAAGGAGAAGAGAAGAATGGGTTGTAATTTTTTAAATGTATTTTGAATCTGTCTATATGTTTCTTCTTAACTACTAAAGGATTTGTAATATTTCTGCAGAAAAGTTGCTCAGTGGTGTAATCAAACTCTGTTTACTAAAGATACAAAAATAGTACAACTAATCAAATCAAAATGGTGTTATCAAAGAAATTCCCATCAAGTTTTCTAACCATTTACTGGATAACTCATTTGATTGTTTTTTTCCTTTATTTTATGAGCAATTGATCTTTGAAAATTTTCTGTGTGTTCCCAAGGTTAAGTGTTTTAGCGTATAATTATCCTGCATTGTGTTTGTGAACCTCCAACAAGCTGCCCTCCATTCTTTGTAGACAATTTCAGCCTTTAGTTTGTTTACCTATGATTATTAACATATTTAAATGCAACTGCAGAATTCTGATGCTTAATTTCTAGTTGATACGTGGAAATGTTTCAAGAGGAAATTAATGTAGCCAATAAAATAATTTCTATAATTTTCAGGCACTTAAATAGCATATATAAGTATACAGCAAGAGTGTTATAGAATAGAATTTTGTTCAGAAGATTATTAGAAACTTGTTTACATTTGGCATGAGCATTTCTGCTAAAACATTCTCTAAAATGTCAGCAATCAGGAAAGTGACACATGGCATTTTCCTTGTGAATGGCCACTTTGGGAGAGCCATGAGTTAGTTTGGTCTTTTGGATTTTGAAAGAGGATCCATAGGCCCTCACCATTTGAGAAGAATCTCTTGAAAAGAGATTCAGTCCTCTCTCAAGAGCAACCTTTATCTGAAGCTGAAGGGACAAACTATCCAAGTTTCTTCTGGAAAATGACTCTGTTCTAAACTGTGTTCAGTTGGAATGTGGAAACTGGCGAAGCATCCACATCAAACTTCTCTCTACCTTCTCAGTGCTACGTGAAGTCTGTGGAGGCCTGAGGCTATGATATATGTCTGTGGCTTAAGCTCAGTACTTCAGCTTATTTGCTTCCATTAGGTTCCATTCCACTGATATTTTCTAAGCCCTCGGGTCAGGTTCTGTCCCAGCACTGGCAATAACAAAAGAGATGAGTCACTCTTTCCTCAAAGATCTCACTATATTACCAAAGCCTTTATCATTTCCTTAATTGTGCTCTGCAGACAGTGAGAACTGGGTGATATTCTATAGAAAGTTTCCTGTTTCCTGATCAATACATGTAAGATATTTAAGAAATGCCGTATGCTCTATCCCTTTCTAAGAGTCATGCTACATAAGGACACTAAAGGTTCTACTGTAAAGACACCTACTTAACAATTTCTAGGTAAAGTGTCTAAAAACATCCCAAAGAAACCACTTCAGAAAATGGTGCTTCTGGCACCTTCCAGTTCTGGAATTTCTGTTGCCTTTGGTCCTCTTGGCAACTTTGCCCAAGTTTCATCTCACCTAACCTTTTGTCCAGTGTTCTTGGGTACTCAATTACACAGCAAGTGTTTATATAGGCCAAACCTTTTTACAAAGACCCCAAGGGCTTCTTTGAATTCTTTTCCTGTTACAGGAGGTTTTATTGTTTCAAATATTGCTTACAGTCAGTGCGTCACTGGCTGAGAATCTTTGGTTAAACTGAAATTTCACAGTAATAGGAACTGACTTAGTCTCTGGGGTTCGTTGTGCACATTGTTGGTTGGGTTTTCGCTCAGGTTTACAAGGACAGTTACGATCCTACTGGTTCTAACTTCTCATTAGATGATGGACTCCCTGAAGGCAGGGACTGAGGTTTCTTTTTTATCTGTGTGTTTGCCTGCTTCTCACTAAATTCTCTCCTTCTGTCTATGACACACAGAAAACTTTCCATATATGATGTCAAGACAATGATTTCTTTCAAGGCTGTGAGTTTGTAGTGCCTGCTTGTATAAATGTGATATTAGGTGTTCACCAAGGTCACAGCATCCTTTCTCCTTCTACTTGGACCTTCAAGCTTAGATGTCCTTCTTTTCTTGACTGAAGGCCAGGCAGAAGAAAGTTCTAGAAAACCTCTGACTTGGCCATCTTTCCATTTTATCAGCCTCCTTATGACTTGGGACTGTTATTTCCTGTTACGTTTCCTGGGTCTCCAGCCCTGTTCCTGCCTCATCCATACCCATTTCCCTCAAACCTCATGAGCATGATTTGGTGCCTCCAAGCACTACACCAAGGTTAACAGAAGATGGGGAAGAAGGAGAAATAAGAGTCTGAGACACTGAGAACTAATAATAATGAAAGCCTGTGTGTGTTCCTTCTCCCTTATCAACTTACATGGTTTTTGAAGCTCTTTCAATCTGAAAGGCTCTTTCTTGGGAAGTCCAGACAAGATTCAGGCAAGGCTGAGGTTTCTCCTGGAAATGCCGTGGCAACCCTGACCCCGTGAACTGGGTCTGCCCCTTCCCAGATTGGGCAGCATTGTTCAGCTTAACTAGGTTTGTGCTTGAGTCTCTTTGTGGCTTAAGGCACGATCCCTTCCTGGTTCATTCATTATTCATAATTTATTTGCTATGACTTATGGGAGAAAAAAAATGAAAAGAATGTGGCTCCTTCCCTTGAAGGGCTCACTGTCCAGTGGTGGAAGCAGACACCCCAGAAGATCATGGCTGTGCTGTGATAAGTTGCAAAAAGGGAACGATAGAGGGTGGGGTGAGCATGGAGGCAGAAAGGATGGTGCCTAGTGCAGCCTGGGGACGGGGTAGTGGGTAGAGTGAGCATCTTATTTAACTGAATTAAAGTAGGGGTCAACACAATTGTTCTATAGGGACTGTACAGTCTCTCGGTCCTAACTGCTCAATTCTGCCATCGTGGCAGGAAAAAAGTCAGAGACAACATATCAACAAATGGGTGTGGCAGTGGCTGTGCTCTAGTAAAACCCCGTTTCTGAAAACAGGGAGCTGAATTTGGCCTGCAGGGCTTTGCTGGCTGACTTTTATCTTCAGGGGTAATAGTAACAACAAATATCTGGGTAAAGTTTATCCTGAGCCGAACACAAGGCACCAATGTACTCATTTAGTCCTCACATTAACGGTATGATGTGGGTATCAAAATCTCCATTTTACCGTTGAGGAGCCCAGGTACTAACAGTTTAAACTTGCCTAAAGTGAAACAGATGGGGAGGTGGGATTCAATCCCTAGGTCGGCCCACGGGTTCATGCCCTTAATGATTGTCTACACGAGGCATGAAGAGTAGGGAGAGGGCACTGAGCAGCCTCAGCAGAGGCCCAAAGGCAAGAGACTATATGAAGAGGGCATGTAGTGGTACGGGGGAAGCAGAGAGTGGCAAGAAATGAGGTAAGAAGGGGCAGACTGTCGGGGGTTTTGAATGCCAGGCTGAAAAGTGAGAGCTGTGAAATATACAAGGCAGCAGGAGACCCCCGGGGGAGAGGTCGCTAATCTGAGATTTGACCTGCCTGCTGCATTCCTGGGATCAATGCTTTGACTGGAGGGAGGCAGCAATGAGTGCCAGGTTCCTGCAGAGGCAGGGAAGGGAGCAGGAAGGGGAGGCTTTTAGCAGATACGGTTTTCCTAAGGGCCAGTGCTCTTTGGGGAGAGCCCGCCCCCAGGAGCTGTGGAAGGCTGGGGGCGGGCTCGGCACCATTTCACAGGCCTCCCTCCAGCTGCCAGCCTGTTTGGCTTGGCAGAGGTGGAGAGCACAGTGAGCCCGTAAGGCCCAAATTCCTCTGCCAGACGCAAGGTTTAATAGTCATTAGAGCCCCATAGCTAGGGAGAGTTTATAAATTCCCATACTTACTACACACAAGGCACGAGACTGTTTACTGAGGATTTTTTAATTTTTTAAATTAAAGCTCCAGCTCAAGCCCCACCTACACCATTACCTTACCGAGTGAGTTATTTCTCTCTCCACCTTTTTAATGGGCCACAGTCACCCTGGCCTTTGCCTCAGGCGCAGGGAGGGCTCTGCTGGAAATAAAAGTGTCCAGCTTGGAAGGGAAGCAGCCAGCTGCAGGCCAGGCTGGGTCAGTAATTGGCCGAGATGATCCTGGAGGCTCGGCTAACAGGCCCAAATTGGCCCCTAATCAAGTCTAACCTGGGAGCTGCTCGCTACCCAGGGCTGCCAATTTTCTTCTCGGAAAGAGAGAGCTGTTGGGCAGGATTCCGGGCTGCCTGTACAAATGGTTAAGGGCAGGACCACAAACCCTCTTCAGAATCCATTAGAACGTGTCACATGCTCTGTCCTGGAAGAGATTCGGCTTTACTCATCCCTTGGTTTCCTGGCGCCAAGGCTTCAGTGTAGCTTCGGGAACTCTGGAGAGGCTGGAAGCCTATTTGATGCCAGGACTGCAGGCATTTCTAATAACCACCATGTCTCCCCTTACACTTGATGTATGTCAGAGGATTCTTCACACACGTGGACGCCATGACAGCTCTGTGTTGGCCTTGTAAGCATTATAATCCCCTATTTTGCAAATGAAAGAGAATCCATATTGTACAGATTAAAGGAAAATCTCCTTTCCGCTGATGAAGAAACAAACACTCAGAGAAATCAAGCAACCTGCCCAAAGTCCCACAGCCGCTATCCTGTGTGGATCTCAGGTTCCAAGGCTCCTGTTGGTGGGTTCGGGTTCTTTGTTGTAGGTGCCCATCTTCCATGAGAACGGGCAGACTTGTGGATTTCTGGGCTGCTGTACTCTGGTTAAATGGGCCCTGGGCTTGGCTTAGCCAGGAGCTGGAGGTGGTGGCAGGAGAGAGAGGTGATGCTGCGTCAGGAGGTAGCCTGTGGGGAGGGAATGTAACCAGAGGAGAGGGCATATGGGCATGTACAGGTGTAGAGAGGTGGGCCTTGTTGCCAGGCAACTAATCCCATGCTGCCCCAGTTACCTAGGTGATGGTGGAATGAAGAATGTCTGGATGATACCAAGACTGGGAATGAATTCCAGTCCTTCACTGCACCCACGGCTTGGGGGAGCATTCCTCTGCTTTCTGCTGGTTATCTTGCTCTAGTTACCTGGCCCTCACTGCAGCACCAGGATCTGCTTCCTTCCAGTTATCACCATTTCCTCTGCCCCGGGAGTAACTCAGCTTCGTAGGTTTTTCCTCCCCAACTTGCCTCACATCTGTGTCAGATTCTGAGCCTTGGAGGACAGGCCCAAGCAAAATTAAGTCAATGTACATTTACTGATTTCCTCGTAAATGGATACTTGTCCTGCGTCTTCATATTGATTAACTCACCTAACCTGAGAGGTGGGCTGGTGCTGGCTCAGGTTGGTTTATAAGAGCCAAGTGAGCACAACGTCCCAACGCAGCATCCAGCAAGACTATGTTGGTAACTTGAAGTCAGCTGCGGTGAGAGACTATTTATACCACGGAAACCAGAAAATGCTAAAATTCAGGGCTTTTTTTAAGTTCAGAATCAGTTCAGAAAGCTGATTGTTAAACATTTAGCAGCACACCATTGAAGTCCTCTCCAGAGCTCAATAGGAAAGGTATTGCTATTTTCATGTTATAGATGAGAAATTGAGACTCGGTGAGCATAATTCATGTGTTCATGGGCATTCAACTAGAAAGTGGTAGATTCGATATCTGAACCAGCACCAATCTGATCCCAAAGTCTTTGCTCTTTTCATGCTCCTCCACCGATGGTCCTTGTAACAGTTAAATAACATGTGTCAAAGTTGGGATTCTGTTGTGCCAAGTCACAAGCACAAGTCACATACAATTTTTACAGGACTTTTAAATGTTCCAGATACTTTCGTACTCATATATTACTTAACCTTCAGGGCCATCTTAGTTCCGCCTGAAGCTGAGGACATTGATACTCAGGTTAAATAAACATCTCTGTGTAATGGGCTGCGAATTTGAGGCTGGAACCCTGGTTAACTAATTTTTGGTTTAGAGTTCTTTCCATCATACAACATGACCTCTAACCTTGACAAAACAGATCATAGCAAATTAAAACTTCACAGAAATAGAATTTTTATTTTCCCTTTGCCTTATTTTTTTTGAATACAGGGTACAACACAAAAAGCATAGTGGACTTATGGATTTTTAATAGGAAAGGAAAGATACATGTTAGGATTAGCCCATATCTAAGTCAGCCAAGTCCCTGTCTTTCTGGGTCCTAATCACTAATATGGTGGGTTGGGGCAAAAGGAAGTGGTGGCTGGAAGATAAGGGCCTCATAGGAGAACTTGCTCATTCAGGGATTCTGGTATTCCCACTACTCACAGTCCTGGACAGTGAGAACTATGTTCAAAGTGATTATTTGTGTAAGTGGTTCCTTCCTAGAAAGATTCTGAATGGGCCAGCACAGAAAAGAGACCCAGACATGGTTCCAAAGTTATCGACTACTGATGTTTAAATGGAAGGGTTTGCCCTTCACTTTAGGTAAAATGGGGAAGAACATCGAAGAAAATTTCCAGGTACTGGGAATTCTGATTAACTGAGGTTTTGTGGGTCTTTATCGAACCATGGCCAGAAATGCAGAACAAGCAAACGAGGTATCTGTGGGGTCCTGAGAAGAGCTCTAGGAGCAGAGTCAAAATACACAACTGCTGCTCTGCTGCTGGCTGACTCTCTGACCCTGGGCGCATCAGCTTCAGCCCCTATGAGCAAGGGTGAATAAAAGGGACTACATGTATTTGTTTTGAGAATTAAAGGAAATGGGATAACTGATGCAAATGTACACAGTGGGTGTTCAATAAATTTTTTCCAACTGAATAAGCTATTTGGATTTATCTCTTGACTGTTGTCAAAAATTCACTTGACATGGCTTAAGAAGGGTTAAGTTTGAGTCAGCAGTCCAACGATTGTCCTCTTTTTTTGCAAGGCTGTTTAGGGAATGAGGCCATTCTGCTGCCACCTCCCTGGTGGCATGGTGCCCAGCTGCTTTCTGTAGGCAGTGGTATGAAAAAGATTTTAATAGTCAGTCATGCCCTAGAGTGGGCAGAGCTTATAATTTTCCATGACTTACTATGCTCAGCCCCAATTACTCTTGATTGAATATATATATTTTTAAGTCACCTCATTAATAGTGGTGCTTGTGATTTTGCCTTCTATTTCTAATAGAAATCTACCATTTTTCATGTGATGGTTTCCTAACCAAGTTGGGAAAAGGCAGCCAGGATAAAAATTGATCCACTGAAAATAGTTTATGGAGAATATGGGCAGAAAAATGTTTTCAAAACTAATGTCAGCGTCACAAAGGAGTTACCCTCAAGCCATTATCTTTATTCTTACTGTCTTGCTATCATATCTATCTGTTTTAGTCCATGAATTGCTTTATTGGTGCAAAGTAGTAAGCCCAAGAGCTGGAGGGGAAAGAAATTAAGAGACTTCTTGATGGATATGAAGTGCTTACAACTGTTCCCGACATGCAGAAATAATTTCATCAGTGCTCAGACTCTGGGATCTCCACCTTGAACATGAGCAGCGGGCCTTCTGTAAATTGAGATGTTAGTACAGTTTTCTGGACTTTCAACCTGTCATCTTTACATCTCCACATTCTCGACCTTAGCCAGGTTCTGCATATGCTTAGCCCCAACTCAGACAGTTTCCTTATATGCTTCCCACATCCTTCCCATAAAATCCTGCTCTCAAATGCCCACATGGATTTATTCACCATAAGATGTTGAGGAAGGATATTGTTCTGTATGATCCCTAAGTGGGGATGAGGTTGGAACCAGAGGGTTTCCTTTGGATGGCAAATCCCACTGGAGTTTCAAGCCCAGCTACGGGGATTCAGTTCTGAGAAAGGCAGCCATGGTTTGTCGAATGGAACGGGAGCTCACCCACATGACTTCATTTGTCACTGCACTTGGCCCTTGGGCTGGGGAGGTCTCACTGGAGCAACAGGGAAGGAAGCATCAAGAAACAAGGTCAGTGGCCTCAGCTCCTGGTGAAACCATATGTTCTTCCTCTAGGCCTCAACCAAGTCAGATGACTTACTAACATCAATTGGATACTAATCTCCCCCTTTTCCCAATAGAATCATAAACCTGTTACAGGAAGTGCTCAACCAGGCTGCATCTCCTGGGCTTTCTGGATTCTGCTCAGCCTTGATGAAACACTTTTAGTGGGGATTTGTCATATAGCAATCTCTATGTTATCAATTCTCCAAATAAACTCAATCCCAAGAAACCAGCGGAATGACTCCCTTCCCAGCACCGCTCGGGTGTATATTTTGCAGGCTCAATGTCCTTTTTCCCTGTACCAATTTCTGCATTAATGGGTTCAAAGCCTCCAGTAAGTGTGTGTGAGGGGGTGTAGTTGCCTGCTTCCACAGGTTCAGTCTTACCACGTATGCCCACCGGGGAGCTCTTGATGGGAAATTGGAAGTGAATGGAGACCAGACTAGGGGAGAGGAGACCTGGCTATGATGTGTGAAAGGTTCAGGTGGGAGGAGTGTGACACAGGGGCAACAACACAGGCACTGGAGGCTCAGAACTGAGTTCAAATCCCCCTAGCCCCTGGGACTTGTAATCGCTGTAGACCTCAGTTTTACTTCTCTGTGACCTGGGAATAGTTATCTCTGCTCTGAGGACACCCAAGTGTTGCTTTTGAGCATCAGATGAGAAGGATCTGATGAGAAGGATCTCATCTAGCTTGATGCTACAAGCAGGAGCTGCCCCTTGGCCCTGGGCTTTAGTTTTGCAAAGGGGTTGCAGATAATCAGTTGACACTGCCTGAAGAGGGAAGGGATGAACATGAGTGGCTGCTCTTCTCTCCACTGTGGAGTTGGGCAGAAAAACATCCAGAGTAAGTAGGCCCTGGCCCCAAGTGAGATGTGCAAGATGAGACTCTGCGGCTAAGTATAAGACCAGATTGTGGAGGGGAAGTTGATAGAAATTATAATTGACAGGTCACAGATTTAAACATTTATTGACTCCAGCGAAGTATGCATACTTATCCCAGCACTACATCCACTTCCTTTGATCGCACACACACGCACTCTCTCAAGATGTCACAAACGCTTGGATGTTACACACACTCAGCCTGTTACACAAATACACCCATGCAGATGTTACACCTAATTTCTCAGATGTCACCTACACTCACGCAGATGTCACAGGCAGCCGAGGAGCAGACACACGTGTTCTGTTCTGCTTCGTATTGTCTTAGGTATTAGCTGGTCATGTGAGACCAAGCCCATCATACCAGTTTAGGCAAAAAGAGGATTTATTGGAAAGATTGAAGCTGTGTCACAGAACTCAGTCAGGACTCCCAGGGAGTCAGGAGCTAGGGGGTGACTTATTTCCTCTCTTTTTCGTGGGAGAGGTGGCCGCATGTACTCTGCTCCCGACATCTCTCTGAGCATAGGGCTCATTCTGTTAGTCCTCTAGCCAGTTTTCTGTTCCATGCTTGCATTCAGGTCATCATAGCCATCCCTACATGTTAATTGCACTTTTGTTATCCATTTTTTAATATCATGATGAGTGCATTTGTCTGTGTTCTGAGACTAATCATGGGCCACCTGTTCATCTTCCTGTGTAATTTTTAATGTATGTAAACTTCATCATAAGGCAAAACTTTTCATTAGAGAAAATTGAAAAAATGGTAGAAAAATCAGCAAAAAGAAAATATTGTTATACTCAGTGATAGTTCTCATGAAAATTTTGCTTATTTTCTTCTCATCTTTGTTTCTGTGTGGTTATTTTTATAGCTGTGATCACATAAAGCAGCATAATTGATAAATGATAGTTTTATATCTTCTGCATAAATGTGGTTGAAGATATCTTCCTTTCAGCACATACTCTCATTGAGCCAATCAAGGCTCTGGGGCCTTGGGAGGGACCCTTGTCCACCTTGGTCTCAATGAAAGATGCAGGGGTGTCTCAGGTAAACTGGGCTGGGGTCACTACATCAGGCATCTTCCTGAACCCTCACTGGCACCCCTCCCTGCATGCCCATTGCAGGGATCCAATGGGCTTTCATTGCCCCAATATTTCTGATGTGAGCTATTCCTGTCTTCAAAACTAGGGGTCTAGGGCTGAGCTTCAGGTTCTCAGAGAACTCTCTGTGATTGTATGCCACATTTTGTAGATTTGTGGGGTTTTTTTTTGTTTTTTGAGGAGAGACTTCATAGCTTTCATCAGCTCCTCAAAGACATCCATGATCTGGAAATTCAAGAACCTTTCGTCTGCTATTAATGGCAGAGACCATTCCAGCCATCAGGGGCCCCTGGCCTTAGGGTTTCCAGCCAGCGCAGCCCATCCCTAGCCAGGGAGAGCAACCAGCAAAAGAAACCAGCTTATCCCTTCTTCCTGTCTTTTTTTTTTTTAATCTTTTGTTTTCATTTTTGAGGTCTGATGCACATTATTCTAAACTGTTAAAAGGGGTGAGAACCTTCCCACACAGAAGAAAATGGAATTGCTATGCAAAGTAGGCCCAGTCTTGAATAATTAATCCCAATTTGCATGTTCAGAGGAGCTGAGAGCTGCTCTGGCAGCCAGCGGGGTATTCATACCCAGGGAGGAGGAGCTTGGTGTGCCCAGCCGGGGAGATTCAGTTTCCCCAGGAACCTCTGCTGTCCTGCTCAAGCCAATTCTCTAACTTACTGGAGCTGTGGAAACTGCAGGTGGAACTGTCTTGCCCAAACTCACACAGCAAGTTAGTGGCAGGAAATATCAGAGTGTAGTATCAGGGGCTCAGGGACTCTTGGGCTACCAAGATTCTAAACCCATCGCTTACTGGTTATGTGGCCTTGGCAAGTTATTTAACCTCTCTAAGCCTCAGTTTCCTCATCTATAAAATGGGGATAAATACTAGCATCCACTTTACAGGGTTCTTGCAAACATTCAGTTCAGTGTGCCTGGTGCTTGTAAGCATGGTAGAAATGGCAACTGTTCTTCTTGTGGCCTTATCATCAAAAATTTCCTCGTCTTGCTCATCATCTTTAATGGTGGAATGATAATTAGAACCCAGATCTCCTTATCAGCATAATTTATGTTCATCAAAGACAGTGTTGGGTCTTTGATGAGCCTTAGTTCCCCCCAACTCCCAACTCTTCTAATTACTGTGGGATACTATTTCCAGGTAACTACAATAATAATAATAATACCATATACTCATTCTCAGATACCTTGCTAAGCTCTTAAGAGATCTTTAGGCCCTGGAAGTGATGATTTACGATGATATACCTGGACCTCAATGTTGAGGATGGAGAGGGGTTGCTGTCTGATGGGAGAGGACATTCTCAGAGGGTCAGACCAGCAGAGGCTGTAGAGGCTGAAGCCTCCCTGCAGCAGGGAGGGCCAGTCGGTTCATCCCAGGGCTCAGTGTCAGTCTGATTGGTTGAGGGGCCCACAAGGCTGAGACCCAGGGAAGCTCAGTGAGGAGAATGGAACCACCATCAGGACCTGAGGAGCTGCACCTGTCCGCACTGCTTCCACCCTCTGAAGGGAAAGGGAGTCCCGTGGGCAGAGGGCTCAGTGGTAGACAAGCTGGAGTGGAGACGCTGGAAAGACAGATTTTAACTCTAGTTTAATTCTGCAGACTTAAACATAGAATGGGCTTCATTGAGAGGAATTCACAGACATTGACAGTTATTCGATAAAGTCTCTGGGGTGCTGCAAAGAGGTTAGACAAGATGAAGCTTGAGGGCTGTAGGTCCCTGGGAATCTCCATTCTCGGTCTCCAGCATGGATGATGAGGCTCCCTTGCCTTCAGGAGGTGTGGAACTAAGTCTTTTCCCCATACTCTTTAAGACTCAGGAGACCCAGTCAGGGAGCTGGACTACCCAAATAGCCCTGAGAAGAGACAATCAACCCTTTTTTGTGTGTGTGCCATGAACCCCAAACTGGAAGGGTCTTCATAGACATGATGGGCTTAGCCCCTTTGGGTTTGGGACTTTTTCTCAGAGGCAGGTTATGTAACAGAAGGAACTGCGGATTTTGAGCCAGGCATCCTGCATCCAAATCCAGCACTGTCACACAGCTTTATAACTTTGGGCAACTTGCTAAACCTCTCTGCATGTCAGATTTCTTGGGGTCATGTTACCCACTTGCTGCATTGCAAAGAATAGAGATAATGCTTGCAGGGTGTCTCATACAGTGCAAGTGAGTTCTATAATGTGCATTTATACTTGTATACACATAATAGATACACATATTCACAAGAAGGTGGTGCAAACTAAGTGAGAGAACCCATGGAAAAACATAAATATCACTGTCCTTTCCCCAAGCCCTTTCAGCGTCTCAAGGAGGGTCTGCATCCTTTGATGTGTCACACCACGTAAACCTACCCTTCTCCAAGCTTTGCTTTCAGAAGTCTCTATTGCTGTTGACCCTGAGAGGGTTGCCAAGCTGGGACTATGATGCTGACAGAGGATTTACAAAGGGAAGAGAGCCTTTCACAGAGTGATAACATTGCCTGCTGGTTGATGTGTGGGTGGTTTTAAGCATCTGTTGTAAGATCTCCTGTCTCTAGAACCCTAGGGCAATTTGTTGTTCTGGAAGAAGTATCTAGAAGCAGAAAGAGTGGGAACCAAAAAGAGTATCCTTTCCCTTTACTACCCAACTATTCTTCTGCTTCTCTATCCTCATCTCTAAAATGGGGGTAATCAATTCTACTGCCCAGGATTTTGGCAAGGATTCTATGAGATGACTGATGGAAATATCTAGCCCAATGCCCAGTTGGCACTCTGGATACCTAAGGAATCTGAGTCTGGAGAGTTGAACTTTCTGTGTAGCCAAGGGTTAACCCTTAAACATACAAATCTTTTAAAGATTATTTTGCTGCAGATCTGTATCTATCTTCACCAGAGGAAACTGAGTATGATTTACCTTCTCTTGGGGATTCAGGGTCATCATTATGAACACAAGCCACTGCTCAGAGATGCCTTTGGGAAGATGGGTGGGACTGTTTGCCTCCATGTTAAATGGCCCCAGAATAAACTTCTGCCTTATCACTTCTATTGGTGCATCTGTGAATAGTAGCCTTTCCTACAAATTTAAGTGACTGCCTCTCTCTTCTGTAGGCTGGGAAAAGAATATCTGAGAATTTTGTGAGTAAAATGAGTTTCCAAATGCCTGAAGTGTTCCATGTGGGTAAAGTACATGGTTTATGACAGCAATTTTGGCTGGTTCCTATCTTGATGGCTCTTTTCTTTGTACCTGGATATGCTGTAGATACATATAGTGTAAGTTATGAGCTATCATCCAACTTGAAAATTAAATGTGGAAACTTACACTACTCTGATACAGCTTGTCCGAGAAGCATAGGGGCTGCTGAGGAGCAATGCTAACACCTTGACTCTTTTTTAACCATGCTCGTGTCAGGAGTTGTTCTTTTGTGTCCATACATGTGTGCACAATTGTGTATGGCTGAGATAAAGCTAGAAGTTGCTATAGTTTGGTTGACTTATCTATGGCCAACACTCTTGTTTCTAGGATAATGTTGTTTGGAAATCCCCAACTTGAAAATTCCTAAGCTACTGGACCTGTGCTCAAAATCAGAGGGTAAATCCATCTTCCAATAGCCTCTGGGAAGTTCTGTGCTTCTGTAAAGAACCACCTCAGGCCATAAAGGGTACCTGATAGCTTGCCTTGCAAACCTGGGTTAGAGTAGAAATGGGGGTAACAGATCTTTAAATCCAGAGTTGCCGCTCCGAGTCTTCCCAAGCCATGGCCTGTTGTTTTCCAGTTGCATTATTTACAATCCAAAGGAATGATGTCTGGTTTTGAGATATTTCCTGCCAGAGAGTGCTGTGATTCTCATACATTGGGGCCTGGGTATACAGAAGTACCTGCACTCATGTGTTGCTCAAAGCATACTCACAGGCATGCACACAAACCCTGGACAAAATCCACCTGCCATTCACATAGTATCGCTATGCACTCAAAGGCACCCAGATGCATCTTCTTCATCTGGCTCCCTTTCTTTCCCTGGCTAACCTCTCCATATCTTCAAGCCTGGCCTAGGTTCCACTTCTGATAAATTTTTCCTAATTTCTCTTAATTTATGTTCTATTATCTCTGCTGTGTACACCCCAAACACTCTTTGCTTTTCCCGTCTTAGCACTTAGCATACTTTACTGTGGTTGGATGTTAATTGATGTACAGAGTCCCTGTCAGATCACAGCTCCCCAAGTAGAGATGCTTTCAAAGATTTTATAACCACTGTAACTTCACATTGTCTAGTACTTAACAGGTGCTCAATCAATATTGCTAAATGGATACAAGGAATAGTCTTACAAACCCAAACAAACCCACAAAATCACTCCCATGTACACGTCCTCAGAGATATAAATGTGTACAGAGATATGACATATACGCAGAGAAATGAGTTTATGCACCGTTAGACCCACACTGGTGCAGGTCCATGTGCACACGGCAGACACACATTCCTCCAGGCACTGAGATACAAACACACGGAACAAGCCCACCAGGGTACTATTATACACAAAGCCACAGCAAAACACACACACACACATACACAAACACACATGCACCTTAAGGCAGATATTTTCTTTGCACTTGTACCCACAACCTGTGCATGCAAATTGCATTTCCAGAATATTCTAATCCTTTGTTGACATTCATTAAGGCAAAACAAAGGTGGTTAGACACAGCCTTTTGGCTGGGCAGATGAGTCTTTACTGCGATGTAATGTCAGAAACTGTTGATGCAGAATTAATGCTCACTTTTACAAGTTTATCTTATGTCATAGAGTTGAAAAAAACCTCGGTGTAAATATTCATCATACGACTTAATTGGTTTGATGTACCGTAGCAATAAGCACAGCGCCAGACGCTTGCTATGGAGGCCTCCACGTTGTTTCAAAGTCTTTATTATTATGACAGCAAAGTCTTGTTCATTAAAGTTTCACAATCCATTTTCATTAGGTTGAAGCTGAGTCTGTAAATGAACAGTTGCTCTGAAAAATCAAGCCCTCACAATTCTCACTGGGGAGGCAGCGCGTCTGTATTAATTATCAGGACGCTGGTGTCGATCGACGATGTTAATTGCACTGATGGCTCGTTATTTGGGGAATTGCCATGCATTTCATGCAGGGATAATAAAAATGAATTTTTAAACAAAGAGACTTAAAATAATATCAAATCTGCAGAGAATACCAACATCAAAGGCGTATCTCAAAGCTTTGAATTTTATCTTTGTGGTCCAAAATGTTAAAGAGGCGCCCGCAATGCAGTTGGTTCCAGTTTGCAGTGAAGGAAAACAAAACAAGAGTTAATTAACTGTTATTACAAACCTTTTCAACTTTAATTTGACTTTCAAATATTAGCATTTATCTATGAACTGTGCTTCTGGGTTTGACAAATTAGTTTTCACAGAACAAGTTTAATTAGGCGTCATTGTGCTTTTATGTCAGTTTTCAGAGCTCCAGACAATGAATGGATTAACTTATTAAAAGTCATCTGTTTAAAAGACTTTGTCGAATGGCAAATGGGTGGGCAAAGTTGCTTGGCTTTGCAAGGAGATGAGGAAAACGATATTGCTGGTTGGGTATCAGGAGGGTTGTAGATCAGATGAAAAGGAGATTGGCACCCGTTCCAACTGAAGCATGCTTTCTGGACCCCTCCGCCTTCAAGTCCCCTCCAGAAGCGAGGGATCTGTGATCATTACACCAACACAATGCCTAGGAAAGCTGAGTGGTGGAAGGCACTAGTCTATTGTAGAGGAAGGAGAGGACATGGAGAGAGTCTTTACCATGGTATTTAGGGTCTGTTCACATAGCAATCTGCACTTGACTGTGAGCTATATTCCACAATTCTCTAATTCAGAGGTCAGCAAACTTTTTGTGTAAAGGACCATACATTCTGTCTCACAACCACTCAACTCTGCCATTGCAGTGAGAAAGGAGTCATAGACAACAGGTAAGTGGGAGTTGCTGTGTTCCAATAAAACTTCATTTGCCAAGACAGGAGTTGGGGGCCATCCTTGGCCTCGGGTTGTGGTTTGCCAACCCCTGCCTTAGTTGAATGTCACATGTAGGTCTGTCCACAGCAACCAGAATGCATTTAGCCAAAGGGAATCTCTTCTTCGCTGATTTTTCTCCTAAGGACCCATGATTTCTTATTCATCAGTTATTTTTTTGATTTTCATCTAAAGCTCTAGGCATTGCTGTGCAAATGGTGATATACAGAGGGTTTTTTTTAGAAAAGGTGTCCTGACCTTGAGGAGTTCACATTCTAATGGTGAAGCTCTTTCTTTGGAACCTGCTACTATAATGTTAGGATTTATTTATTTTGGCTTGTTGAATTAAGTGACTAGTCTGTCACAGACTGGGTTTTTATAAAGTTGGGCCCAGGATTAACTTGTAAGTGTATCTTTGGAAGGAAGCCATTTTTTATTACTATCTTTGTAGACCTTTCTAATCACCCTGCGAAACAGACCATGGAAGAGGAAGATATATAATTTGCTTAGAAACCAGGGAGCACTCAAGAAGGTAAATTTGATCAGTGTTAGTAGGAATACCTATAAATAAGGTTCCATGTTAGACCAAGGCAGTCTCATGGTCTGTGGAGGAGACAGACCTGCTAAACAGCTATACCTGAAGATGTGCAAATTACTGGGAGGGCACAGAAGAGGAAGAAGCCCATCATACCAACCTATCAGAGAAGCCTACAGGTAAGAGATTTTAAGGTGGGTATTGAAGAATGAGTAGGAGTTTTCCAGGCAGAGTCGAGAGGGTAAAAGGCACATCAAGTAGATGAACTAGCATGTGCATCATTCTAGTCATGAAGGATCACTTCTGATGTGGCTGAAGTGCAGGACTTGTCAGGGAATATGAGACAATGCACACATTTGCTCCTTTCACAAACACTTGCACGAGGCTTCAGACTTACTGTTCTCACGCTCCACAGATATCCATATGGCTTACTCCTTGATTCTTGTATCTCTTCTCAAACAGCTAGTCTTCTGTGAAGCCTTGTATGTGCACCATATATAAAATAGCATTCCTCACTGTCTCACTGTTCTTTTATTGGGCTCTATTTTCTCCACAGCACATGTATCATGTAGTATATTATGAATTTAATTTGTATTTTGTTTGTGTCTCCCAATGAGAGTGTAAGTTCTATGAAAGCAAGGGTTTAGTCTATGGTGATTCCTGTACTACACCCGGCACCAGGCCCGGCATCAGCACAGAACAGGTGCTCAATAATTCATCAGGCATCTGTGAGCCAGGCACTGGGATGAAGGAAATGCTTGCTCACCATCCAGTCCAGCCACACAGACAGTGGGAACAATGGATTGTGTTCAGTGCTAGTTCAGACAATGGCCTTGAGGAGTTAAGGAGGTTGGCTGTGGTTTCATGGGTGATGGGGTTGCCATGGAGGCCTCCTAGACACAGGGGGAGGAGTCAGAACTAGACTTAGATACTAGTGTTTCTGCTGATATCCCCAGGGACCATAAGGAGCCAAGAGAAGGTGTTCTCTGTCCTGGCAGGGATATGAGAGGCTCTCCTCCTCCCAGTGTAGCCTGTTAGGGCACAGCCTTGAGAACTGCCCTGGAAACTCTGGTGTGCTCATTGCTGCAACCACAAGACTTCTCACACAGGCCCTGGTGTGGGGGCTCAAGGCCAGGATGAGGGTGAGGCCAGGGAGGCCAGCAGGGTGCAGTACTGAAGAAGGATCTCTCTCTAGGTGCTGTGCCCACACCTGTACGAACCTGAGAGGGAGTGCCTCCTCATAGGTTGTGCTCTGGGCCTCCTGTTTGCCTCACCTTAGTCCCAGCCCTGGGGAGGCAGCTGGTCCAGAAGGAGCATGAACTAAGTGGCAAGACTTTTGGCTTTTGCTCAGAATGGAGAAACAGAGGTCTAGGAGGGGATCCACATTCCAACTGTGGAAATAATATTAGACCCAGGAGGCTGGGGTCTTAAGGAAGGACAAGGGAAAGGAGGCAGATTCCCGGGCTCTGGGTTCCAGTCTTGAGGCCATTGTTGCTCCCTCACCTCTGTCTTCTGCTTCTCCACCTCCCCACTTCTGGGCTCAGGCCCCCTTTAGAGTCAGCCTGTCCTTATGTCCAGACCAGTGGGTATACTGGGAAGGCAGGACTGAAATGACTTTGGTTCACTAATACCCTTGCTGTACATGGTAAGCTTCTGGGGCTGTACACAGTGTCCCTTCTGGGGTTTTTCTACAAAGCTTCTGCCTGTTTCTCCTGTCAATTCCCTTGCCCTGGAGTTGCCTAGGCTTAGCTGGAGGCCCAACATGGGCTCCTGTGGGATAGTCCCTAAGGTTGCGTCATGCCTCCTGAGAGCCCTGGGCTGCCGGATGCTGCCCACCTACCAGACCCTGGATGCTGGGTTCCTCTCCTTGGGGTCATGCTTCCTGGCAGGAGCTGTCCTACTTACTGGTTTCTCTAGCTTCTGGGGATTTCTGAGTCTCTTGGATCTGAGTTTCTCCTGCTTCAAAGACCAAATAACCCTCAGTTCCCTGCAGGCCTTGCCAGCCCTAGGAGGCTGCTGTTAGTATTACACTCTGGGCATGAGAATTATAGTCTGGTCTTCACACAACAGGGAAAGAGGAATATCACATGGTTTCTTGTGGATAGAATGAAGACAAATAAAACCATAGTTGCTAACTGTGCTTGAGATGAGTGGGACATTCAGCGGGAGCCTTCAGGCTCTCGATGTTTAAGATCGTTTCAGAGGCATCCCTAATTACCATTACCCAGAAGGTACCGCAGTGAGAAGGAAAACAATGTATTTTCATTGTATCCTTATGGCAATCTTCTGAAGATAGATTTACTATTCCCATTTCACAGATGTGGAAACTGAGGTTTGAAGAAGTAAAATGACTTGACTCAAAGAGCAGGTAAATTGTCTCTTAAACCCTAAGACCATGCTTTTCCATGGCTTCTCACACTGACCATATCCTGGAATCCACGGCCAGGGCTCTCTAGGGGAGCTAAGTATAATGAGCACCCTCTTCTCATTACTTTGTCATTCCCCGGAAAGACAATGATCGCTTGGTGCATACATGCAAATGATATCCAGCTTCTCACTGCTGGATCCCTGAACACAAGCACTTGTTGTTCATTTCTATAAATGTTAACATATCGGGATGTATTTTGACACGCTACTAAGATAAGTGCTAGGGCTGACAATAATAATGTATAATTTATGTCTCTCATATTACCTTCCCATCACTGTGCTTACATTATTACATAAATTAGTTTAATGTATCTGACATTCATCAGATAATTTAAGCATTTGTTCTTTTGTCTCTCTCAGGCTCTCAGGCTTCTAGGCTGGAGATCATGGCATCATTTGGCCCTGACTTGCAGGAATGCTGGGAGAGTTATGGAAGACTTTCCTGACATGCAAAGAGGTTTACTTTCTATGTGAGTGACTGGGCCATAGGGCACATACAGCCATGGAAGAAGCACCCACCTCTGAAACTGCAAAAGTGGCCATGGATTCTTCCCATCCCAGTGCGTAAACCCCTACACCCCTAGTAATGTGCCACTGAAGCTTCTCCCACCCAGAGGTGAAGTCTCTTTCTCCACCTTTTGAATCCAGGATTGGCCATGTGCCTGGCCTTGGCCAGAGAGACCTGAACAAAGTTGTGCACAGTGACTTGCCCTCTTGCTGCTATTGGAAATACGCACTTACCAGCGTGTGGACAAACCCAGAATAGCCTGCTGGGATCATGAGACACATGGCTCAGGTATGTTCTTTGCCTCTCCTGATACTCAGCCATTTGCCAGACATGTGAGTGAGGCCATTCACTGCCAGCTGACCACATGGATGAACTTAGCAGAGGTCCCAGAAGAGCTAGCCAGCAGATCCCAGCCCAGTTGCTGATCAACAGAATTCTGAGACAAATGCATGCTTATTTTAAGCCAGTAAGTTTGTGGTGATAGGTTGCACAACAAAAAATCACAGATAAAAGGCTGAGGTTGATTGATAGGGAATTCCTACTTAGAGTTGTTGGAGAGGAGTGGGTATTTCCTGAGTTCCTGCTATGCCTTCAGGCACTTATACATAATCTCCTGTGGTCCTCACACTGGGTATATAATTCCTTTTATGAAGTTGACACTATTATTATCCCCATTTTATAGTCCAGGAGACTTGAGATTCAGAATATTTAGGTTACTTGCCCCAAATCATAAAGGTAATAAGTGGTAAAGTCAGGATTCAAGCTCAGATCTGTCTGCCTGAACACTCTAAATCCTGATCATTTAGTGGGATCTTTAAAAGGGAAATGTTTGAAGTGATTAATTCTGAATTTGCATTTGAAATGCCCTGGTGAGGGACATCCATAAAAAAACTCCAAGTGTTTGATATGATGATAGTCTAAGGAGCATCAGTACAATTTTTGTCATTTTCAAAGATTTTCACTTGTATTATCTCATTAATTAATTAACCTAGGCTTATAGAGTCAGTATTGATGTCCTTTTTTTTCCAGAATTGACAACTAGATTCAGAGAGGTTGAAGAATTTGCCCCAAATAAGCATGGGAAGCAGGACCTGAGCTCAGAATTCCTGAATCCAAACCCATGCCTGCTCTCCCTTACCCGTTTTCTTAGTGGATGCTTTAACACTCAATGATCTCATCATTGACAGATAGGAAGAGTATAGATTCAGAGACACTGAGTGTGTGTACAGGGCCCTGCACTAGGCCCTGGCAGGTTGTAGAGATAAATATGGCTTAGTGCCTGTACTCACAGGGCTCATTCCTTGGTTGGGGAGGCAGCACTCCCAGTATGTAATATCCGGGTCTTTGCAGTACTGGTGTGTGATGGAGTGTCATCACATGATCTAGTGTATTAGCTCCTTCTTTTCAAGTGATGCTAACACATGTCCACTTAAATAAACCAACATGTTCATTTTCACAGTCAATGCCTGTGACTCTCGGGGTGCCCCAAGGGATCCCTCCCAAGTGCATTGGTCTGTGTTCATGTTAACAAGTGTTAAGAAGGAGCTGAAGACTCAGACTGAAATGTCCAGTATTGGCAAAGATCTGGAGAAGCTGATAGAATTTTTAAATTGATACAAATTTTTCAGGAGGGCAATTTGGATTAGGTAACAAAACCCTTCATGTATTCATACATTTGATCCACAAATTCTGAAAATTTATGCTAAGGAAATTACCTAACATCTTAAGATGTGCAAAGATTTAGTTATAATATTTTTTATGATGATGGCATTTAATTGAAAACAACCTAAATGTCCAGTAATAGTCATTGGTTAAATAAAATGATACATCTACATACTGTGCTGTTAACTGGTAAGTTAAAAATGTGTAGTAGATGAATAACATGAGATAGCATGAAAGAAAAGTCAAATTATAAAAATAGTTTTATATTTCAGTATTCAGAATTTATCGTGTAAACAAACTACGACCAGAATAATTCTGCAAGGTGATGCAGTAGTCTTCCTTATCTGACGTTTCACTTTTGCTGTTTTGCTTCTGCACTTGCAGTTACCTGCAGTCAGCTGTGGTCTGGAAGCAGATGATCCTTCTGAGGAATCATCAGAAGGTAAATAATAGCCTAACTCTACATCACGACGCCTGCGCCATGACGCCTACGTCATTCCCCTCACTTCAGCTCGTTGAAGGCATTTTATCATCTCACATCCTCAGAAGAAGGGTGAGTACAGAACAATATTTTTAGAGAGAGACCACATTCGCACAACTTTTATAATAGGCATACCTCGGAGATATTGTGGTTCCCGTAATAAAGAGAACATTGTAGTAAAGGAGTCAAATGGATTTTTTGTTTTCCCAGTGCATATAAAAGTATGTTTACACTATTCTGTAGTTTATCAAGTGTGCAATAGCATCATACCTAAAGTACATATTTTAATTAAAAATACACTATTGCAAAGATATGCTATCTGTGCTTTCAGTAAGTCATAATTATTGATCACAGATCACCATAACAAATACAATAATAATGAAATAGTTTGAAATATTACGAGAATTACCAATATGTGACAGAGAGGCACAAAGTGAGCAAATTCTGTTGGAAAAATGGTACCAGTAGACTTGCTTGATGCAGGGTTACCACAAACCTTCAATTTGTAAAAAATGCAATATATGCAAAACATTATATTGAGGTATGCCTGTACAGTATATTGTTATAATTGTTCTGTTTTATTATTATTGTTGCTAATCTCTTACTGTACCTAATTTTTAAATTAAATTTATCATAGGTATGTATAGGAAAAAAATAGTGTCAGAGGGCTTAGTACTATCTTTGGCTTCAGGCATTCACTGGGGGTCTTGGAACATATCCCTTGCAGATTGGTGTGTGGGGGGGGCACTACTGTATACCAAAGAATTAATAATGGCTATTTTTGGTGGAGGGATTAGGAAGTTAGGAGTAATTTTTATTTTTTTCTGTGTCTTTATTTGCATTTTTTTTCATTTTCTTCTTTGGCAATGTAATTCTGGTGTGGCAAAAAAATAAAAGAGAATGAAAGTCTTAATAAACAGTATTGAGAAGTTAAAATAAAATTTTTATACTATCTATTTACCAAAACTTGGAAATCTGAGTGGAGCCTGTGTTCTAGTTTTAAATTCAGTAGAAAAGTAGATATAGAATTTAAGAAGGGAGGGGTGGGAGAAACACTATCAAGATTTGGATAACAATATCCCATTCTTTCTGCCTCCATCCAACGCTATCTGAAATTCTTACAGAACTGATGTGGTCTCTTATTTTGACTCAGAACATCTCACTCTTCCTTACTACAAAGAGAAGAGGCTTTGGTATCAAAAGGATGTGGCCTCAAGTCCTACTTCTTACACCTGAGTGATACTGGGCAAGTCACATAACTTCTCTAGGTGTCTTGTTTCTTTATCTGTAAAATGTGAGATACGACATAGCTTGCAGCAATGTTGAGCAAATGATACACACTCTGTGTAAAGAGCCAAGCATAGTACCTGATACAGTACTATGTATTGTATGCTCAATAAATTGTGGTTATTATTTTCTTGTTCTTTTGCTATTGTTATTATTGCATAAAGGAGGGAATATTGATACTATGCCCATTTTTTCAGGTGAGCAAATTGAATCAGCAATAGAACGTTTGCTGGCTTCCAGAAAGGAATGCTGGTTGGCTTTTGAGCTCAGGGCTGATTTCCTCCTCTGCAGTATCATTTTAAACAGGTTGCTTTATGTCTCCCAGAGCTTGACCTAAAACATCTCCACTCCTGGGCAAAAGCATATTTTCTTTCAAGGCAGGTCAGGATTATTATTTTGTGTGGATAGGAAAGTGCATTATTAACCCCATTATTAACATTGCTTAGCTTAGAATAGGGCCTGGTAGTTGACGCTGCACACCTGCGCCAATGACAGATGTTGGTAATTGATCATGATTCTCTTTCCTACTGAGCCCAGGCACAGTCCTGGGGAGTTGTCTCAACAAGGTGTTTCATGCAGCTCTTGCCAATTGATCAGAGATTGCAAAAAAGATGAAACCCACTTGCTTTTTTTTGGATGAAAACTGGGTAGGGGAAAGGGACGTGGGGGCTGAGAGTTCATCTATTTCAGCCCCCTTATTTGCTTCTAGGGGGTTAGGAGAAGAGCTTTTCCTCTTCTGGGCCTCATTTTCTTCATTGATTCAATGAACTCCTAGGATAAGATCAGGGCAGGTGATAGGTTTCTTTTCACGAGTCTGCTCTGATCAGTTAGTATCTCTACAAAGACTGTTTTGTGCAAAGTCATTCAGAGGCTGCCTTCAGACTTGGCTAAGGGGGTCCTGTAGGGGCTGGTAATGTCTGCAAAGGCGTGGAGTGGGTTGGGGCAGTGGTAGGTGGCCAGGCCCTTGTCATTCCTGGATTGGATGGTTTCCAGTAGCTCTGAATTTCTCCTTTTCTAGGGAACTGAGGCCCAGAGGGGGAAGATACTGACCCAAATGGGTTTGCGGTAAAGCCAGGACTATGGCCTAGGGTCTGGCTCCCTGTTTGGGACTTGTTCCACAAAGACTCAAATCCTAAATCAAATCTTTGGGCAGCATGAGTGTTCCTCAAGAGGAAGTACAGCTTCTGAGTGCATGGCAGGGTCAATCTTTCCTTCCCTGGGACTGTGCTCGGCTGCCCTTCTGCCTGGTAGCCCTGACTGCAGCACTGGCCTCGGAAGCTGGGGACCTGGCTGCTCTTCCAGGCCACCTGGGGCTTCTCCTGGGTCCTTCCTAAAAGGCTTGGGGAAATGATGATTAGATTCCAAAGCCTTTCCCCTGGGGTGGAGATGGGGGGTGGGCAGCATTTCCCAGAGCAGGGCTTTGGCTAAGCAGGGGGCTCAGCTAAGAGTGACAGGGAAGCAGCAGGGGCTCCTTAAATATGCAGAGGGAGCAGCTGCCTTTGATCTCTCCAGTGGTAGAAGCAGCCACTCCCTGCTGAGCTGGAGTGTGCATGTGTGCCTGAGGGTGGCATGTGCTTTTGGGTTAACATGTAAATGAGGACAGACTGGGCCCCAACATGTGCCTGGTGTGTGCACACAAGGGCGCCACTATGGGTTCATATGTGTGCACATGCGTATGTGTGTGCACATTCTGCGTATGTGTGCCCGTATCCATGCATGGGGATATTAAGGATATGTACATGAGTATGTATGTCGTGTAGTCTGTTGGGCTGAGCACAATCTGCACATTAGTCCATCCAAAGTATTTTTATAACACAGTGGTATTATCTGCCCAGCAGTGCCCATTTAGAGCAACTTATTCATAGCATTACTCTTTATTTACAACATCACTTCTAGAGCCACCGCAGTAACACATCTTGGTCCTGCCTCCTGGCCCAGTTTAATATGTCAAGTGGTGAGTCAATTCTAGCACTTCCTCCCCTGGTCACAGATGGGAAGGAGATGGTGTAGTAGACTGTATTACTAGTCAAAGCTTTCATCATCTGTTTTCCCCATTGATGTCAGGAATGACTGATGGGCTTCCTGTGGCCAAAGGAATGAGCGCCCAGGTGACTCATAACACCTGGGGCAGAAGTTCTGAGGTTCTTTGCATGGCTTGCTACTCTCTCCTTTTCCTCTGCCATAAGACCGGCAATATTCAAATAAAGGTTGTTCCATCATTTGGGTCCCAGAAGGAGATGCTATAGAACAGAGCCATAGCCAGCCCATGACAAAAGCATAACACAAATAAGAATTAAACCTGCAGGGCCTGAGATCAGTTGTCCTGCCTCTTGGATGTTTGGTCTTGGAATAAGAAAGCACTTTAAAATTTCTATCTACTATGATTTTTGACTGGAGATAAGGAAATATGTGGCCATAAGGAAGCTTTCCCATACATGGATAAGGGCCATATTTCCTGCATTTGGCTACATGCATATTTTTTATGAGTAGCCAGCTCAGAGAGAAACAGAGACAAAATGGGTCATGAGATTGATAAAATCCATGGTTCTGAGTTCAGTTCCTGAGGCTCAGCTGTATCCTTACCTCCTTGTCCCAAAACATCTTGATTCTATAAGCAACAAATTCTATTAATTAAAGCCAATGTGAGTTGGGTTTCTGTCACCTGTACCAAGACTCTAATACACATGCTTTTGTGTGACTATATATGCGCATATTTTCACTGCTATGAATTTAGATGTATATTTGTGTGTATTCATGTATGTGCTAACATTTATGAGATATGTGTGCCTGTGTATCTTGTGTGTGTATATGCATGTCCTGGAAATCACATGTAGCCATATTGTTATGTGCATCTATGATATACAGTATGTGCATGGATTTGCCTGGGACATAGTAGGTGTTCAGTAAACATTTCCTGAATGGGTATGCTGTGGTACAGCAGAATGTGTACATGTTTGTTGTACAACCAATGACTTAGGAAAAACCAAGTGGGGAGGAGGGATTGGTTATACATGGCAGTGTTCTACTGGGACACCTCGGGCTATATGTTCTTGGACTCTGGGTGGGGACTACTCTCATACTTCCATTCCTCCTCACAGGGTTTACACACCGGTATTGCAGGTTGCCCTTTGGGCTTCTACCTGGCTGGGCTTCCTCCAATCTTGGTCCCTTGACAGGAAAAAAAACCAATGAAACAGCCCAGGGCCACCCAGCTGGTCTCTGGTGGTGCTGAGACAGCCCCCAGGGAGGTCTGGGAAAGCCAGGGTGTTAGGAAGCGCTCCTGGAAGGATTGCTTGGATTCAGAGTTAGGATGGTTGATGTCACTCCCAGCTCGTGGCTGGCATTCTGGGTAGCGTGTTCATTGTCGTAACAGGGAGTTTTCACCAACAACTTTCAGCATTTGACTTTGGCATGTTTATGATTAGATGGTTTGACAGAAACTTGGGACTTGATTTTTGCTATTTACACTTGTCATGTATTAAGAAAATGTTTTGAATTGGTGAGGTGGAAAGATTGAAGAGACAGTAGTGAAGGGCAGTGCAGGTGTGATGGCAAGATTACTATGAATAAGAGAAGCATCGCACTTGGGGGCAACTGAGTGAGAACCAAGGGCTCCTGGGGCTTGAACTATAAAACCCCCAAATTCTCGGTTCCTTTGATAAATACTCACTGTAATGACAACCACTATAATAATGTGTACTTTGTGTTGAGCTCCTTTCAACCTCACGGGAAATTGTTCTGGTCAGGCTTGATAACTGCACAGAATAGAGCCCCACCCAAGATAGCTCATGTCTCCTGTCCATCTCTTACCTTCCTCCCCCTTCCTCCTTTCTTCTTCTCTTTCCTCCCCTTCCTCTCTCCATCCCTTTCCCTTCCTTTCCTCCTTTCCTCTCTCCCACTCTCCCCAGTGGTAACTGTAGAGAGTTTTTATTATTACCCTCAACCTGTGTCTTTTGTTCTATGTTAGTCTTTTGGGTCAATACACAACACACCCAAACCTGCTTTTGTGGGACCACCATCCAGAGATGGGAAGGCAAGTATTCCGGCCCCAAGAGTGCTGTCTTCTCCACACCCTTTAGCTTCAACTCCAACCCTAACAATATATGGTTTGAAAGGAATATTTCTTTCTCAGAGAAAAGGCTGGAGTATGTGATTTAGATGCCCACACAGTAACATTTTCAGGACATTTCTATTACTTGTGGAATGAACTGTGTGTCATCAGGATATTTGGAAGTCATGTCCCCAAGAGTCTTAGCACCTAATTGCCAGTGGGACCCTTCGGGGCACAAAGGAAGCTTTGGCATGAACATCCTTGGCATTAGGCACTACTACTACTCTTTCTGTCACCTGGACATTGTTTGGAGGCATGAGAATTTCTTTAAGGTAATGCCAAATTTCATTTTCTTGACATGAGTTGCTGGAAGCTTCCCCTTTTGTTTAGTGGCTGTGGTCATGGACCTTCTGGGAATGCTTAAAAATGGATACAGAAGCAGCCAGTTCTTGGAAAATATCTAAGGAGTATAGGAATATATATTTTTTCTATAGAAAAAATTCTGAGTGAGCTTTCTCAAGGTGATCAGATAAAGGGGGTTCATCTGGACCCCAAGGGCTGGGGGAGCCTAGGGAGTCTTTTGCTAAGGATGCTGGTCTAGCAGTCACGAGGAAGAGAATGACAGGTGCCCTCCCTGAGTCAGATGAGATACAAGCCACTTCACAGTCCATGATGGAAACCCCAGGTCTCTCAGGAGGCACCTGTTATCTGGGGCTTTGGGGCAACAGATCAAAGAGAATGAAGCAACACAGGGTCAGACCTTCTCCAGTCTATGTTCCATGTCCTGTTTCCTTTGTCTGTCTCTGACTCTGACCTTTTGTCCTTGTCTTTTTCTTCCCTAAAGGTGAGTTGAAGTCAGATTGTGAATGCCAAGTTAAAGAATTGGATTCCATGCTAAATGTACTTATTACTACACTCAGCCAACATCTATAAATTTTTAGATCCTAGCACAATGAGTAATAACATTAAATGCTCAAGAAGTGTTTGTTAAATGAATGTATGGATGTATGAAATTAAGTCTTAGTTTAAATATCTCCTTGGAGAAACCTATTTCTAATCTTTGTAAGGACAAGAACCCTCTATTCCTAATCAATCCTACACTGTTGCCAGGCTGTTTTTGCCAAATGGTGACTCAGGAAATTTCTTTCACAATTCTTACAAGTATCTGAAATTACATTAAATTTTTTTGTTTGTATGCTATGGTATGTATCTGTGAGTAGAATATACATTCTCAGAAATTAGAAAGTTAGTCTAGTTCACTTGGTCTTCCAGGTGCCTAGGAGAATGTCAGGTACACAGTAGGCATGCCCAGATGTTTACTAAATAGACAGGTTTCCTGGTTGGCTTTTCTGGGTCAGGTCTAGTGATAAACTCTGGGAATTCAGAGATCAAAAAGACATAAGTTTCTGGCTAGAAGAGTCTCCTGTGTGGGACTGGAAATGCCTGGTAATTTCTGGAAGTGATGCACTTGAGGTTGTGTATGGAGAGAGTATTACAATAAATAACCATAACTGCTGCAACAAACAACCCCAAAAGATCAGTGACATAGTCCAAAAAAAAATTTCTGTTTTTTCTTTTGTGGTGAAAATTGAACTTCCCATGGCCAGGATCCTCACCTGACCCTAAACTACTTGGTGATGTAACTGGCCTCCTCCTAGGCTACTGCTTCCACAGCCATAGTCAATAAGCTATTATTGACTGAGTCATTCTATAAAGAGCTTCGCCCAGTGCTCTGGGCGGAGGCAGAAACAAGGAGGATTACAGACCTGCAGACTGTTGGATGCAGACGTAATTCTAGTGCTCGACCTACTGCCGGAAGAACAAGCAGGTAATAAACCCTTTCACCCCAAGAACATCCCATTGTCACTCCATGGTCTCACTGAGTCCACAGTGAACTTGCTGGGGTTGAGACCCATTGGCAGGATGCTTTCTTCACAGCTCGGTGAGGGCCAGGCTGTTTTTTGCCAAATGGTGACTCAGGAAATTTGCCTCTTCCATTTTATGATCCATTTCCACATCAGTAGATGTCCACTGTGAAATGGGAGGACAGTGAAAGATCACAAGTGGGGGATTTTTATCAGTCACGCTGGAATTGGCCTGCATGATGTCGGTCAACATTTCACTGGTCAGAAACCAGGCACATGGCCCCAACTAACTGCCAAGGGCTGAGAAGTTAGCCGTCTATGTGCCCAGAAGGAAAAGGAAATGAGTTTGATGGTCACACAGTTCTTTGTTTTTGCCATAGAGCGGATGGAAGGGAAAGGTCACAGAGTGTGACAGGCAGAGCACTTAGAGAATGCCCGAGAACCAGTGCCACAGTTCTAAAAGTGGCCAGGAGGGCTATAAGAAAATTGGACATGGCTATTATCAAACCCAGAAGTTAGAATTGCATAACCATGCACTGGTTTAATGAGTCCTTTTAAAAAAATTACTGTGAAACTTGCCTCAGAGTCGCCTTCTGACCCTGCTCTTGCTTCATCTTTAGAGGCTCGAAGGCTGCTCTGCTGCTGTGTGCTATTGATGCAGAGGGACAAGGTTCTGTCTCAGTAAAGGGATAACTGGAGCACGGACAAAGGGTGAGAACGTCGGGCACAAGGAGTGCCCAGATCTTTTTCTGTGGTACTTCCACCCTTTAGATTTCATATAAAGCCTTCATCGAAATGAGAGAGTGTCCATTATATGACTAATTCTGTGCCAGATGCTCTGGGACATGAGAAGGGAAAGATATGAGCCTGGCTGTCAAGTGACTTAGTTTTTCTTCAGGGAACTTCAAGTAACTCAGGAGACACAGTTAAGGAACCCAAAGGCATACAACTCTTGAAATGCATTTGCTAAGTGTTGTGTGGGTTCCTAGCAATGTGAGATATGTATAGGCAGGTGTGAATGGAAACACTTCTAAGTTGGGTTGCCTAGAGTTTCCTCAGAAGTTACCATTCACTTTGAAGCATGTATATTCTGGGGGCTAACAGTATGAATTTGGAGTCAGATAGGCTTAGATTTGGAGTTGGGTTCTACCCTTTAACTCTATGATATTGAGTAAGGATGGGCAAATGAGATAACATAAACACAGAGGAAATGCTCAATACATGGTAGATGTTAAATAATAAAAGCATGGTAAAAGTATATTCCCTGAAGCCAAGCTGTGGATGTGAATTCCCACTCAGCTATTTACTTTCTGTGTGTTCTTGGGCAAGTCACTGGCTAGAAGACTCTCCTGTGTGGAAACACTCTGTGCCTCAGTTTCTTTATCTGTAAAGTAGGTATGATAACTGCCTGTCTTGTAGAGTTGCAGTGAGGGGTAACTCTTATTAATTTGTATGAAGAGCATGTAGCAGCGCTATGTAAATTGTAGCTATTATTATCACAGTAAGAAAAGTAACCATGTCTCCTCCACAAAGAATCATTTGAACACTGAGAAACAGTGGTGTTTCCTTCCTTGGAGATCTGCAGAATAATTTAGACACATGAAGTGCATTTTATTCTATGAATATGTGTGTATATGTGTGTGTGCATGTGCTCACGTGCACCCATATGTATGTGTGATGGGAAGTGATGGCCTGGACGACACCTTTCTCACATTGTGACATTGACATATGCATTTCAATTAAATTGAGCTCCCATTTGGCTGTACTCATTTGGCAGCAACCACAAGTTCATGGAAAAATATGAATAGACAGGGGGAAGGTGCACAAATGTGGGTGGGGGTGGGAGAGCCAGAGAATCAACTTACAGTTTGTCAAGGGAAGATTATTAATACCTCCCTTTTATAAAAAAAATTAATAAGCTGGGTCCTTGTCCATCATGGATCATAAGAGCTATAGTAGTCACTTATTGAATACTCACTATGTGTCTGGCATGTTGCTAAGTGTGTTATAAATGCATTATCTCATTTAATCTTCATAATACCCTAGTGGCTGTTTCAATAGTTGGTACCATTTGAAAGGGCTTTAAGAGATTATCTGGCCTCAGGTCCCATGGTCAGTATATGATGGAGCCAAGACTGAAGCACATGCCTTTCTGACTCCAAAGGTGGGGCTGCTGGGCAGCCAGGACAGGCCAGTAGGGCTGCAGGAAAGTTTGTAGCCACTGGCTATTCTGATGGGTGGACCTCCTGCTGGCCTGTCAAATTCTTCCAGTCACTGCTCTTCTCAACAGGAGGCAGTGTTACTAATTGTTACAGTCAGAGGTAGGTGAGAAAAAAGAGAGAAATGTGGAATATCTTCTTAGAATCTATGACACATTGATTTGAATCAAAAGAGAAATAAAACGAAACTTTAAAATGCTCAAGATCTTAGGAATAAAGTGGTCATCAAGTGAGTCTGCAACACTTAATCAGCATGGTGGGAGGTAAGAGCCCTGTGATAGTTGCTGGCTGTTTAAAAACATTTCTCCCTTCCCCAGAAGAAAGATGCTATTGCCAAAAAAAAATAAAAATAAAATAAAGGAAAAATAAGAAAAATTGCAATTCTCAAATTTTTCTCTCCTGGAGAAAACCTCTCAGAACTACAGTTACCACTTTGGTGCAGTGTGTGTGTGTGTGTGTGTGTGTGTGTGTGTAATTTTAAACATCAATTTATTACTCCAGCTGTAGGCTAAGGGGATTGATCCTAGAGGTCCCTTCCGTTCTTAAGCATTCCGACAATAATTCAATAACTAATCTCAAGGTGTCTAATGGGAGAAGCTGGGGATGTGCCCCTTCTAACTGGTTAGCTGGGGTCTTTTATCCCTAGAGAAAAATTTTCTAAGGGGAAAATTTCTTAGTGTGTAAAACTGAAAAGCAGAACTCGGTACAGTATATAGTCCTAACAATGCTGTATGAAAACCCAGTAAAAATAGAGTCAATTATACACTGTCAAAGCTTTTCTCTAAACAGCTGCCTAACAGAATATGACAATTTTTCCTACAATGTAGTAAAAAAATAAAAAAAAAGTTTTCTCACAATGCCAACTACACAGGGCCGAATTCATTAACACTTTATTACCTTAAATTCCATTGTAAGAGAAAAATAATATGACGCAACTTGTCACTTTTTTCTTTTCCCAGTTTTGTTACTGTGACACATTAAGATTTGGGCGCCTGCTAGTGTGTTGTGATCTACATTTAATGATCTTAACAGGGACTTAGTAAGACATTGTTCGTTTCTCTTGTGCTATTCCTGAGGGGGTGGGGGTGTTACATGAACAGTGAGACCCAATTATATCACAGTGTAATTTACAAAGGAGAAAAAAAAAGTTCTTTTCATGGCTGTTCCACAAGGAGACTGGGAGTATTGTAGCAGTTTCTTGGCTCTGCTTTGCAACAATATAATTAGCTATAATCTAAGCATTTGCATATAGTACATAGAGCAGGAGTAATTCTCTGCTTGCTGGGTTAGGATGTAGAATGGTCTTTTATAAGACATTCGCTGTGATACACCTAATTTTACTTAGCACATTTGCATCTATGTTGTGGCTGATCATCACAAATGTAAATTGTCACTCTCAATATGAAAGAAAAATTAGAAAATGCATCATAATGAAAGGTAATTTTTTTAACAGATTTTAATCAAGGGCCTACTGTGGACTCAGAACTGGAACAGAACTCTTACGCCTTTGAGATAAAAGTCTGGACTTTATTTCAGTTCAAACTTTGTATGGCTTTGCCGTTGGGCTTACATTTCATACACTGTCATTTATACTCGGGAATGCCAAGTCCTTCAGCACCGTGGTATCTGGAGCCTCTACTCTAAGCACAGGTCTTTGCTTCCTTAAACAAAAAGGAAAACACTAGTTTGGGGAATTAAGGAACAGAAAGGAGAGTTTATTGGTTTGCTGTCTCCTTGTAACCTGTCCATTTTCTCTCTTTCTCTTAACCATCAAACTTGGTGATCGATCATAGGTCCATAAACTGGGCACATTAATTGATTTTATTACTTGATTTCACCATAGTGTGTGTGTGTGTTTGTAGTTCTAAAGTGTAAGGCAAAATCTCAGCCAAAATTACCCTCAAAAATCCCACACAGTCACACTCAAGGAAGTTGAGACGGTCCATGATGAGAAGCCAGTGGGAACCTAGCCAACTGAGAGAGCAGTAGATTCACAGCAAGTTTCCATTTCAGGCTCCCTCCAGCTCGCTTGAGTGGAAAGGCCTCATGTTGAAGTAATTATGTCTCAGTATCCCTATTTCCCCCTCTCTCTTCTCTCCATTCCATCTGAACAAGGATTTAGTTGACAATATGTATGACCCTTTCTCAGTCCCACTAGAATGTAAGCTCCACTGGAATGTTGGTCTCATTCACCACCTTCATTTCAGCACTAGCACCATGCCTGACACATAGTAGGCACTTGGTAAATATGTAAGAATAGTGGAAAGGATTTTCTAATCCTTCAATTATCAGCCACGGAAAATATACTAGAAAGACTGGTGGATATCAAGCCCTTGTGTCTTCTTCAACATCTCCAATTGCTCCTCTAAAAATTCAAAACATGGTAGAGATGGGCTGCTGATTTGATTTGTTCAAAGTTTTATTTATTTGCTCATTACAGATTTGGGAATGAGAAATTCCATATTTTTGGAATGGGTTGGAGCTGAGTTTTGGCCAGCCAATGTGCACTGATTAGACACTGGGAGTCTTTGGAATTTGAAAATGTAAAATATTAATGCTGCAAGGACTCTCAGAGATAATGGAGTCCAGGACTCTAAATTCAAGGTAGGCTTTGTGGGTTGAATTGGCCCCCCCAACCAAAATTCTTACGTTGAAATCCTAACCCTTAATGCCTCAGAATGTGACCTTTTTTGGGCATAGAGCCTTTACAGGGGTAATCAAATTAAAATGAGGCTATTAGGATAGGCTCTAATCCAGTATCACTAGTGTCCTTCTGCAAAGGGGAAATTTGGACCTAGAGCCACTCATAGAGAGATTAGACAGTGTGAAAGACACAGATAGAAGATGGCCATGTACAAGCCAAGGACAGAGGCCTGGAACATATATTCCTTTCTCATGGCACTCAGAAAGAACCAGCCCTGCTGACCCCTTGACTTTGGACCTAGAGCCTCCAGAACTCTGAGACAAAAAAATTCTATTATTTAAGCCATCCAGTCTGTGGTATTTTGTTATAGCAGTCCTGGCAAACTAATACAGTGGGTAAACTGAGGCCCAGTCCTACACCAGTACCCAGGCTCCTTGTAGATAGGCAAGATGGTTAATGCTGTTGTCTAAGCTTGATTAAATATGAAGGGTCTCAGGGCTACAGGTGGTTTTCAGGAGATCATTCTTAATGTGATTCCTTCTTCAAAGAGCCAAGCTTTCTATGATGATTCCATTTTTTATTAGATTCGCAAATAATCAGAACATCAGTGAACTTTTTCTACTGCTAAGTATTAGGAGATGTTTGATTTAGTTTCCCTATTTTTTTTTTTTTGGTGGAAGTTCAAAAGCAATAGGGGGAGGGAGTAAAGAATACAGAATATGGGAAGCAATGCAAGGGAATAAAAGGTTTGATTTTTCATGACTTATGTACCAGCCCTTTACTTTTTAAACTTTATAATTTGAAATAATTTTAATCTCACAGAAAAGTTTCAAGAATAGTGAAAAAGCTCCCGTATACCATATACTCAAGTTCATCAATTGTCAACATTTGACACATTTTGCCACAATCCTTTATCATTAAATATGTATTTCTTTCTAGGTATTTCAGCATGCTTTTCCTAAGATTGAGGATATGTAACTGCAGTACAATGATCAAATCAAGAAATCTAACATTGATATTAATATACAGACATTAGTCAAATTTCACCAATTATCCCAATAATGTCTTTTATAGTGTCTTTTTTTTTTTCTGGCTCAGGATCCAATTCAGGATCACATATTGTATTTAATTTTCATGAATCTCTAGTTTAGTTACTCAAAATGTACTTATTGCATCAACTGCTGAATATTTTCTTCTTGCAGACACTGAGAAGAGCCGTGGTGGATAAGCAATGAGATACTGTGTGAGGGGCCACTTTTCCAACAGCTGTTGACTTGGAGGACAGAGAGTCTTTTAAAGCACAGCTTAAAGGACACCTTGAATCTAAAATAGAGCAAATGACAAAGTGGTGAAAGAAGAGATCCATAACACATTTCTAGAGAAAGAGAGTGAACCCAATCCCTGACAGGATTAGCAGGTTAATTAAAGAATCTGTCCTGATGATACTGGCACAGCTTCAATTCAGACTGACATTAACTCAAGGCACAGGCCCCAATCTATCTTTTCTACCAGCTGCCATGGAACTGAAACGCTTACCAGACAAGTCAGTTCTTAAGGACCTTCTAGACACGTGTACTTGTATCGCTGGTGGAAGCCCACTCCAGGAGAGCATCTGTGGATTAGCAGCAGTAGGGGGATCTGATTAACCCTTGACTACCTAGTAATGGTCAGCGGGTAGAATGAGCAACAGGAAGGGAAAGTTTACGGTGAGGAAATTACCACTCTCTGAGCATCTAAATATACCTGGCACAGTGTTAGGCACATTGCATAATTTGTTTTCCTTGACGTGGTCACTATTACAGTCTGATAGACTTGGGTTCAAATCCCAGGTCTGCCATAGTCTGGGTGACTGGCTCTGGGTAGGTCACTTTACTATAAGCCTTGACTTCCTTATCTATAAAATAAGGACAATAATACCTTTGTATTAATTTCCCAGGGCTGCAGTAACCAATTACAACAAACTTGATGGCTTAAAAAAGCAGAAATGTGTTCTGTCATAGTTCTGAGGCCAAAGATCCAAAATCAAGGTATCAGCAGGGTGGAGCTCCCTGCGCAGGCTCTAGGGAAGAATCCTTCCTTGCCTCTTCCAGCTTCTGGTGACTCTGGCAGCCCTTGGCTTGTGGGTGCATCAGTCCAGTCTCTGCATGGTCTTCTCTGTGTCTTCTCCAGTTATGTCTCTTCAAGGACATTCTTCACTGAATTAGGATCCACCTGGATAATCGATGTTTTCATCTTGAGAGCATTTAATTACATTTGCAAAGACACTTTTTCCAAATAAGGCCACCGGTTCCAGGGGTCAGGATGAGGACATCTTTTTGGGGGCTACCATTAGCCCACTACCACCTTCTTTGTACTTTTTGTTTGGTGTGAAGATTAGAGACAATGTATACAAGCATTTATCTTAGCATGGTGCCTGGCATATACTAAGCACTCTGTGAGCAGAACTATAGAGAGCTCTGTCACATATGATTCTATGAAGTCTGGGAAGTAGGTCTTATTAGCCTCTTTTTCCCATGTTGAAGTACATTCAGAGAGGTTTATAACCTTGCTCAAGGTCAGCAAGCTGGGTTTCCCATGCAGTGCTGAGTAACCACAAAGTCTCTGTTTTGGTCCTTCACCATGGAGAATGAGTTGTGTCCCCAGTGCAGACCCTGAGACAAAGATTTGGGTACAAGCAGATTTTTTTAGAAAGTGATTCCAGGAAGCAGTGCATTTGTGAGGAAGTGACTAAGGAAAGGAGAGAAGGCAAGGAAAGGTACATTAGTGGGTAGGTTACCTCTGTGGGTACTGAGCCTCAACCCCGCTGGGACCTCCTGAGAGGTTGGTGTGTACAAGAACTGCCTGCCAAGACATAGGTGACCTCCAGGGTGGGCTAAGGGGATATGAGGGGGCATCAACAGCATCTCTAACCCATTCCTTGTGGTAGCAGAGTTCTTAGAGGGTCAGGGTGAGAAGGAGAGCTGAAATGAAGGGTGCAAAAGGGCCATAGAAGTCAACTCTGACTTTTGGTAATTTTGCATGGGCCACACCTGGGAGGTATGATGGAATCCCAGATGCTCAGTGCTGGAGTGGGCCTTGCAGGTCATATGGTCCCACCTTACTTTGATTGCTGTGGTCCCTATACAATACCCTATATTCCCAGATTTGTCCTTTTACTGGTCATATATAGCCACTACTTACACTTGTGGGACCAGACGACTCATTACTTCCTGAGGTAGCCTGATTCATTGTGGAACAATTCTCATCAGGAACAAGATTTTTATGTTGAACCAAAATTTGACTCCTTGGGTTTTCCACCAACAGGGTTTAGTTATTTTCTCAGGACCCATCCTTCTCCCTACAAGATCTGCTTTTGCTTACATAAGATTTTCAGCTCTACAGTTCTACCCTGTCCCTGCCCTAGAGCTGTGACTCTTTGGAGACATTGTGTTCTGCTCCTGTAGGGCTCCTGCTTATAATAGCCTAGGAAATAACTTAAGTGGTTATAGGACAAAATACAACTGCACCTCAAGGACAGCTGGAGCATATAGTATAGTAAGAAAAGCATCCTTTCAACAAATGCTGAATAAGCACTTACTTTGGGTTAGATTATCAGACCTGTGGCCAAGAGTCTGTGGAGAGTGATGGACATAAAAATGACCAACTACAATGCTCAGGATAAAGGTTTTGAAAGGTCATGTTAGGAGGGGCAGAATGAGGTGTGCCATGTTTACCACTTGAAGTACTGCACGCTCTGAGCATATCATGTTCATCGAAGGAATTAGGAAAGACTTCATGGAGGTAGCATTTGAATTGGGCTTTAAAGGTTGGTTAGGATTTTAACAGATTCTGGTGCTGTCAGGAAAGGAATCTGAGAATATGGAACTGGCACAAGAAAGTCCTGGAGATGAGGCCATGCATGCTTCATTCAGGGAATGGCAAATTGCCAGGTGTTTCTAGAGCTTAGTGTGTGTGTGTGTGTGTGTGTGTGTGTATAGTAATAGCATCTGGGGCTGGTATGGTAGATAAAAAGACCCATTTAAACTGTATTATAGGATTACTGGTCTAGACTTATACATTAGATGATAGGAAAGTCTTCAAATGCTTTTGCATTGGTAAGAGAAAGACTCGGTTTTATTTTTGAAAGAGTCATTCTAATACCCCTGAGGAGGGTAGACCAGATTGTGGTGGAATTAGAAACAGGAAGACTAGGTAAGAGTCGAGCATCAAAATTCCATGTAAAAACTTCACTCATCAATGCTTTTACCAGTCTTTCCATCTATCCTCCCTTCCATCCATCTATCCCAACCACCCATCTAATCCTAAGCATTTACATGCGAATCATTGTGCTAAATATTAAGGCTTTGGGAAAGGAAAGAGATTTTCTGTTCTCAAGGGGCTTATGATCTGATATGGTTGAATGGGGTAAGTGGAGAGGATAGGAAGGATAAAAAGATGTTTCACAATTGAATTAGATTCTCATCAGTATCTAGTTGCATTTGAATGGAGAAGAGGGCAAGTAGCAAAAACTCTTCCCACTGGGAAGGGGTGTGTGAGTTCTAGGCCCAACCATACTACTTATTGGCTCTGTGACCTTGGACAAGTGCTAACTCTTCTCTAGTCCTCTTTTTCTCATCTGCAAACTTTGGACTACGTGATTTCTTCCAGACATTCTAAGATTCTATTGTTCTATTACTATACCCACTACTTAATAAAAGAGCAAAAGTTAAGAGGTAGTAAAACTGCGGGGTGTTTGGGGCATAGGAAGTGAGTCTGGGGCAATGCAAATCTGTGAGAAAACTGATGGAGAGACAGACAACCCGGAAGGCAGGCTGCCGCCAGGTTACAGGGGCTGTGAATATCAGAAGAACAAGCTGTAGTAACCACAATTATTAGTAAAGCTGTGTTCCATAACCTTATCTTCCAGTTCCCAACATGCTTTACTGCTTCTGGCTCTGACCTTTCTGGCATATTCCCAGAATCCTCTGTGTAGCACAAAAGGGTACCTATTCTGAAGCCAGATGACTACAGTTCCTTCCCCTTCCTTCTCCAGTGGCCCTGGACAGGCTAGAGACAGCTTCCAACTCACTAGTTCCAGACCAGCTGGGTGTGGATCAGGGACTCCTCCTGGACAAGGACTCTGACATCTTCCTCTGTGGGCTGGCTACCATGTTCCCCTGGGCTACAGCTTGTTCACTTTCTTCCCCTTGGACTCTTCTCAGGGCCTTTGTCTAATCTGGCAAAGAAGAGCCATGGGGACCTAGGGGCACATGAGTGGTCATTAGTTCCAGAAGACTGGGACCTCCTGAATGGTAAAGGCCACAAATTGGTGTCTGCTGAATTCTCAGGCCTTAACTCGGATTCTGGTCCACAATGGGTGATCAGCCAATGCTCAATGAGGGAATGAATGGTTGGGTGATTGGAGCCAATCATGCACAATTGATCAAACTGAAATCCAGGACGGCCAAATGGCTGTTGACTTAGAGCTAGAGTCCTATCTTAATGGCATTCCTTCTTGGTTGTAGCTCTTTACAATGAAGACAGTAATACATGCCCCCCAAAGATGGCTGTTGTGAGGATTAAAAAGACATCACATATAGCTTCTAGAATGGTGCTGAGCACAGTTTGTACCAATAATTTTAGGCTCTGTAGCAAGGCTGCCCAGTGTCAGTGGCAATCTCGTTTGGAAAAGAACTAGGGGCAGCATGTAAGGAAATCCTTATTTGAAATGTTTTGAAGACCATAGAAAGCCTGTTTGTCTAAGGCAGCTTTGGATACAGCTTTGTTAGATGAAAGGGATGGACACAACGACCCTGGGCCCTTTCCACTCCCTTTTGGTTCTTGGCACCAAGGATGCATTTCTGATCCTGACCATTGGGTGGCACCAGCCCATCAGGTTAGGTAACTCAGAGGCACCGGGCGGCTCAGGCTTCCCAGCAGGGAAGTTGGAAAGGGCTGGGGGGTGGGGGGGTGAGCATGAGTGGGGTGGGGGAAGGAGCAGCTTAGAGAGTCCAGGTGTTTGTGCCTCTGTGTGACTGTGTGTGTGCCTTTGTGCACGACTGGGATGGGGGGTGGGCTGTATAAGCATTATGTGAGTGTGCATGCATGTGTGTGAGTGTGTATGTGCCTGTGTGTGAGAGACAGCTAACAACTCAGAGAAAGGGGGTCTTTGTTTCACTCCTGTTTATATGCAGGGAAATCATATGACCTAAACGAAATCGCTCTGCCCCAAGGATATTAGTATACAGCTGTGGATGAAGTTAGGTTTGAGGATGTAGAATTCTCAAGATATTGGAGCCATAAAATTTGTTTAATCAACCCTCTCATTTTTCAGATGGGAAAAACTGAGGCCAGAAGGTGCTATAACTGGGCTGGGGTATGCCACAGATCCTTGGTGGGCTGGGCTAGAGCTTCCTGACCTAAATCTCCACATTTGAACTTCTGGCTACCTCAGGGCAAGGAGGCTGGGCCTTCCAAACAAGGTGGGTGACCTCCAAGAAGAAAACCAGCCAGATGGGGTCCTTGACCCCCTGCATAGTTTAAGCCACATTTCAGTGCAAGCACTTCTTTGCCCTGTGCTTCACTCCTCATGTCTGGCCCCAGAGCCAGCCCAGCCAGCACCTGCCATCCCCTGGACAGAACCTGAGGGCAGCTGACTGGCTCAGGCTCCCATGGGAAGCGGGTGACAGGTGCTGGAGTCCAGATTTCTGGTCTTGTAGCCTGCATCCTTCTTTTGCCATCCTTGTTTCTGTCTCACTCCTGGGGCTCTATCTGTCCTGGCAGTGGCCCAGGAATCAACCGTCGGGGCCACCAGGCAACTCTGGCTCTGCTTTGCCACAGCCCCAAAGTGTCTCTATTCCCTTTAATGGGGACCCGGAATGATATCCAAGGTCTCCGGAGGGTAATAAAGACATATGCATGGAATTGGCCTGTGGCTGGTAAAAATGATGATGGGAACTGGCATTTATTTTTCTAATATTTACTCTGCTCCAGGCACTGTGCTGGGGTCTTTGGCTCTGGAGTCAAACTGCTTGGGCTTGATTTTGGCCCCATCAATAACCAGCTCTGTGATCTTGAGCCAACCTCCTAACTTCTCCGTTTCTATATTTTAAAACTGGAGATGTCACTAGTGCCCACCATAAAGGGTTGTTGAGAGGCTTAAGTGAATTAACACACAGAAAGTGCCTGAAACTAAAAAGCTCTGTACATATTGTTATGCTTTAATCCTCAAAACAGCCCTGCCAAAAATGTGAGGTATGGTGATCCCACTTTATGACTGAGGAAGATAAACCCAGGATGGTGATGTGTATGGTTCAAGGTAACAGAGCTGGGAAGCGTGAAGACATAATGGGAACCCAAGTCTATGGATTCAGACCTAGGCCAGTCCTCTAAGTCCTTTACTGTCCCATCACCAAACCCAGACACAAGGGTGGCCTCCTTTCTATAGATAATCCAATAGAACAATCAAATGTTGTACATGTTTATACATTTATATATAAATATGAAAGAAAAGGGAGAAATTAGGAGAATGAAAAAGTGCATCAAAAAATGCCCTCTCCCAGACTTAATGTTTTCATGAAGACCTGAGTCGATCTCAAAATTCTACTAAGTTGACATCAGAGGGTGCTTTAGGAGAGGGACATATTCCAGAAACCCTTTCTGGTCTCCCAGGAATCTGACACTCACAGCTCCCTCCCCTCTAACCTACCCATCCTTTGTCACTCAAATGAATCCCACAGGGTGGGTCTGACTAGATAGTAGATGAAGATGCACCACAGACTCCCAGCAGAGTTTATAATCACTGTCCCTTTATGGGCTCTGTGCAAATGCATTATCGGTTTTATATAAAACATAGTTATGAGCACTCATTATGGCGGGAGGTAGTAGTTAACATAGAAATTACCCAGTTGCAGATGTGTGATGTCAGGCCACTAATGAACCAGCCTGGCAGCCTAGTGTGTCCCACCTGATCCAAGGAGGGGCCTCTGGGCAGCTTCACTCCAGTCAGTGTGGAGCCTTGAAGGTAAGGCAGTATTTGTTGGGCTGCAATTTCTCCCCAGGTCCCCTCTATCAGTGGAGGCTCCCTCCATCCCAGCCTGACAATGAGCACCAAGCACATCTACACGCATCAGTTCATCCACCCAGTATATTTAGAGCACCCACTCTGCAAATGTCCATATAAACAAGGAGAAACCTTGATGAACAGTATCGATTCTTTTTTCTGCTTTCATGGATCTTGCAATAGACACCTTTGGATTTTACAAGTGGCATTTATGAACTAAATTAACGTGTTTTGGGATCCAGAAGACCTGATTCCTACCTGTGCAGAGCCAGCCGGACTGGAGGGAGGCTGGCCGAAGTGGCTAGAAGCAACAGCCGAGTACTGCAGAGCCAGGGGTGAGGATCTGAGCTGCTCAGTATGGACTTCAGGGTTGGAAATAGGAGCCAAATCAGCAGACCCAACATCTAGCAGAAAGTGAACTGAGTCTCCCAAATTCCATTTTTTTGCCTACAGTTCATTCTTCATGTGGCAGCCACACTGATCTTTTAAATACTTAAATCATACTGCATTTCTCTCTTCCTTAAAGCCCTCCCTCCAATGGTTCCCAGTGTGCTAGGAATAAAATTCAAACCCCTTACCGTGGCCTGGAGGGGCCTGGGTGGTCTGTTTCTTGCTTGCTTCTCAGGTCTTGTATCTTACATTCTCCTTCCTGCTCACCTGTCCCCTGACACTGGCCTGCTTTCTGTCCCTGGACCACTGGCATGCTTCGTGTGGCTCAGGGACTCTTCACTCACTCTTTTCTCTGCTTGAAATGCTATTCTCCCAGATTTTCTGAGGGTTGGCACCTCTTGTTATATCAGTCTTGATTCAAATGTTCACTTGGAGAATCCTTCCCCAGCCATCTTGTCAAAACCAGTTTCCCCTTGCACCTCATTCACTTTCCATCATGTTACCTGTTTTGTTTTCTTTGTAGAAATTATTAAAGGTTGAAATTACATCATTTGCTTATTGTCTATCTCCTCTCACTAGACTATAAGCTCCTTGAAAGTAGCTCATCTGGCTTATTCATTGCTATATCTTTAGAACCTAGACAACTGCCTGGCACACAGTAGGACCCCAATCACATTTATTGAATGAATGAATGAATACTCTAAAGTAAATAACAGTATAGGAGTGAGATGAGAGGACTCAATGTAATATCTGTTGAAGAACCTCTCCAACTACTGGCTCACTTTGATTATCTGTCAGCTGTATGGTACATGTAAAGGTCTGCTCCTCTAAATATCCTGGTGGATAGAAGGTCTGAAGCCTTAGGGAATATGTCCAGTCATTTCAGTTGACTTAGAAGGAGGCTTAAATGGCCACTGAGATATTCTTCATATGATTTTTTTTATTAAGGTATCATTGACATACACTCTTGTGAAGCATGAAAAACATTGTGGTTACTACATTCACCCATATTATCAAGTTCTGCCCATACCCCATTGCAGTCACTGTCCATCAGTGTAGTAAGAAGGTACAGAGTCACTAGTTGTCTTCTCTATGCTACACTGTTTTTCCCGTGACACCCCCACACCATGTGTACCAATCATAATACACCTCAATCGCCTTCTCCCTCCCTCCCCACCTGTCCTCTCCCACCCCTCCCCTTTGATAACTGCTAGTCCCTTCTTGGAGTCTGTGAGTCTGCTGCTGTTTTGTTCCTTCAGTTTTGCTTTGTTGTTATACTCCACAAATGAGGGAAATCATTTGGTACTTGTCTTTCTACGCCTGGCTTATTTCACTGAGCCAGACACCTATTATTCACCATCCATGCCTCATATGCCACAGTTATCATCATTGATCTCTTCATATCATTTTTGATATTGACAATTTCTGAGTGGTGATGATGGGAATTTTTATCTTTTCATTTTAGAGTTGGCTATGGGATCCTTGGTAAGACATTGCCATACTGTTGACACTTGAGATCTGATCTGGGTCAGGTCCTCATAGACCTGGGGCTGGGGAAGCCTGCATCTCAGCAGCAATGACATCAGAAATGTAATAGATGCCTGCTCTTATGACAGCGATGGGAAGTATAAAGTTGGCCATGATCCATTTTGAGTTCCTAAAAACCAATGTTCTATCAATATCCAGACTTAAAAAAAATCAACTGACCTATGACTAAATGTCTGAACAGATCAAGCAGATTTTTATATGTCTGTCTTTTCTTCTAGGCTTTGTCCATATAAACAATTCAAATTATTTTCAAAATGTTCATGTGCAAGGTATCATTCAGTTATTAGGAAAATCTTACAAAGAACTTAGCATATGTCAATCTCAGGAAAGATACTGGGGTCAAAGAGGTGAACAAGACCCAGCCACATTCTTAAAGTATATGCAGACCAGAAGGGAGGCAGACATGGCCACTATAACCCCAAGACAGAGTAGAATATATAATCTCAGGAACCAGATCATGTGGGTTCAAATCTGGGCTGGATATCTTTGGAAAAATTCGTTAACAGCTTTGCATCTTTTTAGCCTTTTCTTCAGTAAAATAAGAATGATGGAAACAATACTTAAGAGGACTGTTGGAAATATTAAATAAATTAATGAGAGAAAATTTCTGGAACAGTGCATGGGACACAGTAAAGGCTGAATAAGTGTCAACTGATATAATCATCATAAGGCAGAGTGCTGTGGGCTTTGAGATGCACAAGGTGCTATGGGGACATTTATCTGCTAGAGGACAGGCAGTACCTCTTGCAGAAGATGAAGGCTTCCAGGGCTAGGGCAGTGTGACATCAAGGCCAGAGGGGGTCACTGGGAAAGAGATGCCCCTTCAATTCTGCCATCATTGCTAGCTTTGTGGCTTTGGATAACTTACTTCCCCTACTCTGTGAATTAGGTATCATCTCACAGGACTACTGTGAGGATCAAATAAAATGACTGCTGTGAAGTTTCTGGCACAGAGTGTGTGCTGGGAAAAGCACAACTCAGTAGGTCCACGGAGAGCTTTGCTGGGATGGGACACTGCTGGCCTCCTTGTGACTGCCGTGGAGCCAAGGGACTGCCTCTTCCAGGGGCACACTCTTGTCAGGGCAGCGTGCTTCCAATGACCAATGACCCAGGAGGTATAAAGGCCCAGCCCCTGTAACTCGAGATGGTGCTGCAGGGCCACCCCCACTCCAGAGTTCCTGATGAGGTCACCTGAAGTCTTTATTGGGCCTGCATGAATAGCTTGGTATCTGCCTCGGCCCCTCCCCGCATCCTTTTTCTCCTGTGCCATCTCAGGTTGTCATAACAGAATACCACAGTCCAGGTGGCCTCAACAACAGAGCTTGTCTCACAGTTCAGGAGTCTGGGAATTCAAAATCAAGGTGCCTGTGGGGTTGGTTTCTGGTGAGGCCTCTCTTCCCAGCTTGCAGACAGCCACCTTCTCAATATGTCTCACATGGTCTTCCCTCTGTGCTCTGGCATTTCTTTCTTTTCTGATAAGGAGACTAGTCCTGTCAGATTAGGTCCCCACCTTTGTGATACCATTTAACCTTAATTACCTCTTTTAAGGCCCTATCTCCAAATACTATCACTTTGGGGGTTGGACCTTTAACATACACCTTTGGGGGACTCAATTCCATTCATGCCATCTCTTTTACAGGTAAATGCCCTAAATAAACTCCTCCCACTGCTGTCTGTCTCAGTGTCTGCTTTTAGGGAACCCAAGCTGTGGACACACTTCTAAAGCATCTTACTGCACATAGTGCCTAGAACATAGCAGTTACTCAATTGATGTTTACTGAATGAATTGATATTTGGATTTGAATTTTATTGTGAAGCACCAATGTTATATTTATATACTCAGCGCCAATGTTAATGGTCAGAGAGAGTAAAACTCTACCTGTTTCCATTATGAGTTTTTAACTATTCATCTGTACAAATACCCAGTGATCCTGGGGTTAAATAGCTTTTTCTAACCAAGTTAGGAAAAAGGTCATCAGACTGATCTAGGTCTCAGTTAGGAATGTCTGAAGGGAAGATTGGAGAAAGAAATTTCCTTTATCAACTGCTTACTGTAAGCCTGTGCTGTGCCAGAAGCCTGCTAGGCATGGATTTTCTCAAATACTTCTCACAACTTCCCTATAAAGTAGGAACTTTTGTTAACTCTATTTGATAGAGAAACTGTAGCTTCCTTCCCAAGGTCACATGGCTTATCAGTGGCATAGCTGAGAATCAACCCTTGCCCAGCATCAAAGTCCCTGAAAAGAGGGTAGGACTCCCTGATTTCACTCCTTTTCATCAGAGGCATCTGCTTCCAGGCTGTTCCTGTCACCTTCTGCTTCTCCACATAGATAGTGACAAGCCTGCCCACTCTTTCCCTCCCCTTCAGCTGTGCACAGTCCCCATTCCAGCTGCTGTTTCCCAGAGGCCTTTGCAAGACTGAGGAACCAGACCTCTGGGGGTAAGGCTGACACTGGAAGTTAATGATTATCAGTTGAAACAAAACACTTGTTTACATGTTGCCATCATTAGAGGTTCCAACCTTACCTCTGCTGGGCCTCTTGCCAGATGTTTGGAGGGGGTTTTCACAAGCTGTGCAGTTTACTAAATACAAAAGCTCTCATATTAAGGCATTTTAGTGTTAGGCAGTGCAATTCTGATAATGGGTGATTGAATTTCTTTATCTGGAGCAATGGGGACCAAGATTTTCTCCAAATTTGCTCAGCTGGGACTCACAGATAGTTGCTAGAGACATGGGGATTCCCTTCTTGAACCCCCCTGGTGAGAGAAGTTTGGTTTAGTGATCCTTTGAATGTTGTACCTAGCTCCTGCTGGATGCTAAAGCAACTCTTTCTGGGGAAATCAGGGGACACTTCACAGGAAAGTAACATTTGGACTTGATGTTGAACAATAATTTTTTTTTTCTCAGGTAGAAAGAATGGGTGGGGAAGAGCATTCCAGAGGAGAGAGTGGCACATTCAAAGGCACTGAGGCATGGAAGTCTGTCTTTTTGAGGACAGAAAGCAGCTCCCATAACACAAAGCACTGGTTGGTATCTGGCAGGTTGCTATCTGCACCAGCAGTTCTCAGCCCTACTGAATATCAGAATCAACTAAGAGTCTTAAAAATTTATTAAACCTCCCTAGATCCTAATTTAATTAGTCTGAGATGGGATTTAAGCATCAGTATTTTTGAAAAGTTTTCCAGATTATTCTAATATATAACCAAAGTAGAGGTTGATCCTTATATTTCAATGGCCTCTCACTGTGCCAACTTTTGGACAAATGGGGAGAAACTTTGGTCAACTTGAATTTGTTGAATTTGTTATCAAGTGTGGCTGAAGTGTAAGATGGGGCTTTGGAAGTGCTCAGCCTTGAGAACAAACATTTCCCTTTGGGCTAGAGAGGTATATGGGGCACCTTCTTCCCTGTCAGAGCCTGTTAGGGAAAGAAGAACTCACACAAAGAGCTCAACTTTGAACCGACCCAAACCACATCAATCATGTAGGTAAACAAATACCAATAGGGCCCTCATGCCTTTACCTACAACTCCCCTTCTGCTGACTTTTCTGGATGAAAAAAAAATGGTAAATTATTCAAGGTTGGGGAGAGCAGGTTTTGTAACTGTGAATTGTAAGACGGCTGAATAAAAAACTGTAGTAGCCTATACATATTTTATCCCTATTTTTTTCACTCCCTTGCAGAAGAAGATTTCAGTTTTCGTTTCTCCCAAGCAGAACTGCTCACTTTGACATTCCCTGGGTGTCTGTAGTACTAGGCAATAATTAAATATCAGGTGCATAAGTTGCTCTTTAATTTGACATGTGTGCTCCAGGCAATAACGGCACGCAGTGCCATGTGGGAGTGTAATTGCTAAGGAATAAAATCTTGTAGCGAGTGAGATCATTGTATCAGGTATGGTGTGACAGCTCATTTGATCATTATGCCCAGGCTAAAGAGTTTGCCTAATTAGTTTCCATTAAAACTCACCCTTTAATCAAGAGTTATTCTTGCATAAAGAATGTCACTCGGTCCAGATGAATGAACAATGCTTTCCCCTTGAGACTGGACTCCTGGCTGCACTGGGATGCCATATGTCTTTTCAAACAGTCTACACCCGGCCCTCAGCTAGGGAGCCTGAGCTGGAGTGCTTGGTATGAATGGGGAGGAGGAAAGGCATTGGGAGGGACAATTGGATGCTGCTAGCCCTGGTGGGCAGGGCTAGGGGTCTGAGGGAAGCCCCCTGCGGGTCACAGAGACCTGGGATTCCACAGTCTTCCATATGCAGAGAGAATGGGGACCAAAGAAGAGAAATGACTTGGTTATGGTCACACAGCAGGTTGTGGTGAAGGTCAGGCTGAGACCCAGTTCTTCTGACTTGCAGCCCAAACTCGCTGTTCTTCATCAAATGGTGACATCAATTCTCAAGCTTCTTAGGACTGAAGATGTGGACCTTTCCCTCCTGACCCACACTGAGTAGTGGGCTTTGAGAAAGCAAGAGAATGATTGCTGGGTACACTCGTACTCCATCTTGTTTCATTTCCATCTCCTAGGCTCTGGAGCCAACCTACTGTCTGTTTGAATCCCAACTCTGTCCATTAATATCTGTATGACCGTGGGCAAGTCACTTAACCTCTCTATAATTCAGTTTCCTTACTTACAAGATAGAAGTAATAATACTTACCTTCTGGATAAAAGGACTCTTCTCTGGGCACCTGTAATTCAAAGATGCCTCTTCCTAATTTGGGTTTCCCAGACCCTAGTGTTCCTGTATGCCTGGGACCCAGGATGGGATATAAGTCAAAAGAATTCAGACTTTTGACAATCTGTGTCTGAGGATGATTTATTTTCATGAAGTGACTGACAGAAGGAATTTGACATCAGATTCAGATCCCATCCTGAGGTTATCTGATGTGCCAGCACAGTATCTGGTTAGCGGAAGATGCCACATCTGAACAAGGACCTAATGGAGAAAGCACCAGGTCAGTGTCACTAGGGCCCTTCAGTTTCCTCTCCAGGCCAGTGATGTCCTTTTTTTTCCGGTGAAATGTTTCTGTCCTGAGAAAATGTTTGCCAGCATTATGAGCAGCATTATTGCTGCAATGCCATCCACCCCCATGAGGGTACCTACCTCGATATGCTGATGATTCCCAAATTTTTATCTGCAGCCTTGATCTTACTTTTAACCCTGAACTTCTAATTGTCATCTGGACAGTCCAGCGCTTCAGAAAAATACATCTGATTCTGAACTCACAGATACCTACATCCCAGCTTTTTGTAGTTTTTAATTGACTTTGCTAAACACTGAAATATCCAAGCTAAGTAACCCCAGAACCATCCTTGAGCAGATGGACATCTGTTGGGGTGAAAGAGCATGAGCCCTGCAGTCAGAAGCCTGATCTGGGGCAACACATATAACCTTTCTGAGCTGACTTGGTTTCCTCATATACAAAGTGGGGAATAATTATACTACACATCTCCCATGATTCTTACCAATCTGACTCTTGCTTGCCTTTCAACATTAGTTGTCATTATTCTCCTTCAAATAAATAGCCATTGTTCCAGACCCAGCAGTCAACCTGCTCTTCCTAGATCACAGCAATCATTTTCATTCATGCCTCCCCACGTTTGCATGTATTGTTTTTTCTGCCTTAAGTGTTTTTCCTTTCTATGCCCACCTGGCAAACTCCTACCATTGTTTATGTCTCAGCTCAATAATTATTTTTCTTAAGCTTTTCTTGAGTTTCCCAGATAGAATTAGGGACTCTGTTCTTTACTTTTTCACAGTACTTTTCTTCCTGTCTCTCTGGGACACCTAGATTCTGCATATTCTATTCTATCTTCAATATCTTTTAGCTTTTATATTTTCTCTCTATCATTTTCTCCATGTGACCTTCTATTTCACTTTTCTTCAAATTCATCTTACCATTCATCCCATTGACTGTATTGTTTCTGCCAGCTATTTACATTTTTTTATGCTTAAATTTCCATTTGGTATTTCTTACTGATTTATTGTTCTTACTTCATATTGCTCAATTCCCCCCATATCTCCTTAAGTGTGTTTGGCATGCATTTTTACATTTTTGGATCATTTGTTTCATTAAATCTTCAAGTGCTCTGTGTGTTGCTTTTCTTTCTAGAAATTATCTAATTACTTTGGTTGTTAAAGTCATGTTTTTCTGAGGTAATAAATCATCCACTTTGGTACTGCATGTTGGAGAAAGAGGTCAAGTTCAGGTGTCTGTCCCCATGGGTTTGAGGAGAGGGGAACAGATGAGTTCCAGAGCAGAATGCCCAAGGTCCTATGGCCTACTAACTGGAGTTTTACTTTTTCAAAATGTAGGGTGAAGTGGTATGGAAAAATATTGATCTCTTTAGATTGTGTCCATCAGCCCTGGGTTTGGGAAGGGATGAGTGGAGATATAAAAGTAACGACAGCAGAGCAGATCTAACCTGATTTCGGCAACTTTTTTTTTTTAAGACTTCTTATAAAGAGCACTTATGTTCACAGCAAAATTGAGATTTCCTATATGCTTCTTGCACCTCACATGCATAGTCTCCCCCATTATCAACATCACTGACCAGAATTCTACATCTGTTACAATTGATGAACCTACATTGATTGACACATCATAATCACCCAGTCCATAGTTTACCTTAGGTTAACTTTTGGTGTGTATTCTTTGGGGTTGGACAAATGTATAATGACATTTACCCATCATTATAATGTCATACAGAATACTTTCAATGCCCTCAAAATGCTCCATTCCCCTACCCCCATTCCTGGCAACCACTGTTTTTTACTGTCTCCATAGTTTTGACTTTTCCAGAATGCCATACAGTTGGAATCATTCAGTATGTAACATTTCCAAACTGTCTTCTTTTAATTTGTAATATGCATTTAAGTTTCCTTGATGTCTTTTTATGATTTGATAGCTCATTTTTTTTTTTTTTTTTTAGTGCTGAATGGTATTCCACTGGGTGTACCACAGTTTGTTTATACTTTCACCTAATGAAAGACTGGAAAAACTTGGAAAACTGCTTCCAAGTTTTGGCAGTTAGGAATAAAACTTCTATAATTATCTGTGTGCAGATTTTTGTGTAGACATGAGTTTTTACCTCTTTTGAATAAACACCAAGAAGCATGAATGCCGTATTGTATGGTAAGAGTATTAGGTTTGCTAATAAATTGCCAAACTGTCTTCCAAAGTGGCTGTATCGTTTTGCATTCTCACCAGCAATGAATCAGAGTTCCTTTTGCTCCACATCCTCATCAGCATTTGGTGCTGACAGTGTTTGGATTTTTGGCCACTCTAATCGGTGTGTAGTGGTATCTCATAGTTGTTTTAATTCATCAACTCTACCCCAGTGGGGCTTTCCTGCAGCCCAATGTTAGCTTGGCTAGCCTGTGAAGGGTTAGGGGATGGTTTGTCCAAGGCAGTGCAGGAGGGAGGTGAGAACAGAACTTCAAAGATTTCCTCTGACACAGCGGCTGGCATCATTTCTGGGTGCTGCTACCTGCTTCCTAGACACACAACAGTGCCAGGCATTGTTTCCAGGGGCTCATGTTTTGTTGTTATTACTACTGTTGTTAGTTCCTAGGACCTACATTTTCCTCTTCTACAATTTTTCAGTGTTAATTTTGGTAGGAGAGAAGAATAGTCACCTATATTGACAGAAACCAAAATTATATATATTATAGTACTTGATACAATCTCTACAAATGCATGTATCACGTTTGTTAGATGGCATAGTGGTTAAATACAAGGACTATGAAATTAGACTGAGTTTAAAATTTTACATTTTAAAGAATTTTAAATAAACTTTATGGAGATATCTGCAATAAATAAAACTCACTCATTTTAAGGGTAAAGTAAGGTGACTTTTGACAAATATATATACACCTGTATAACTAATATTACAATCTATATATTGAATATTTCCATCTCCTGCAAATTCCCTTGTGTCCCTTCCCAGTTGATAACTATCCTGTTCCCTAGCCTCAGGCAACCCTAATCTGCTTTCTCACACTGTAGTAGATTTGTGGAGTTTTTCTTTTTTTTTTGGTGTCATATTCTATATTTAAAAAATTAAGGTATCATTGATACATGATCTTATGAAGGTTTCACATGAGCAACATTGTGTTTTCAACATTCACTCATATTATCAAGGTCCCCCCCACCATTGCAGTCACTGTCCATCAGTGTAGTATGATGCTATAGAGTCATTACTTGTCTTTTCCATGCTATACTGCCTTCCCTGTGACCTACCTATATTGTGTGTGCTAATTATAAGGTACCTTAATCCTCTTCTCCCTCCCTCCCCACTTACTCTCCCCAACCCTTTCCCTTGGAGTCTGTGAGTCTGCTGCTGTTTTGTTCCTTCAGTTTTGCTTTGTTGTTATACTCCACAAATGAGTGAAGTCATATGGTACTTGTCTTTCTCCACCTGGCTTATTTCAATGAGCATAATACCCTCCAGCTCCATCCATGTTGTTGCAAACAGTAGGATTTGTTTTCTTCTTATGGCTGAATAATATTTCATTGTGTATATGTACCACCTCTTCTTTATCCATTCATGTACTGATGGACACTTAGGTTGCTTCCATATCTTGGCTAGTACTGCAATAAACATAGGGGTGCATATGTCTTTTTGAATCAGGGATCTTGTTTTTTTTCAGGTAAATTCCTAGGAGTGGAATTTCTGGGTCAAATAGTATTTTTATCTTTAGTTTTTTGAGGAACCTCCATATTGCTTTCCACAGTGGTTGAACTAATTAACATTCCCACCAGCAGCATAGGAGGGTTCCCTTTTCTCCACATCCTTGCCAGCATTTGTTGTTTTTTGTCTTTTGGATGTTGGCCATCCTAACTGGTGTGAGGTGATATCTCATTGTGGTTTTAATTTGCATTTCCCTGATGATTAGCAATGTGGAGCATCTTTTCATGTGTCTGTTGGCCATCTGAATTTCTTCTTTGGAGAAGTGTCTGTTCAGGTCCTCTGCCCATTTTTTAATTGGGTTATTTGTTTTTTGGGTGTTGAAGTGTGTGAGCTTATATTTTGGATGTTAACCCTCATCGGATACGTTATTTATGAATAAGTTCTATACTGTAGGATGCCTTTTTTGTTCTGTTGGCGGTGTCCTTTGCATACAGAAGCTTTTTATTTTGATGTAGTCCCATTTGTTCATTTTTGCTTTTGTTTCTCTTGCCACAGGAGATATGTTCAGGAAAAAGTTTATCATGTTTATGTTCAAGAGATTTTTACCTATGTTTTCTTCTAAGAGTTTTATGGTTTCATGACTTATGTTCAGATCTTTGATCCATTTTGAGTTTACTTTTGTGTATGGAGTTAGATTTGTGTTTTTTCTTAAGTTCCATATAAATTGAATCATATTGCATGGACTCTTTTGTGCCAGCTTCTTTTGCTCAGCATGGAATTTTTGAGATTCATCTATGTTGCTGTATTAGTAATTTATTGCTATTTGTTGCTGAGTAGATTCTGCTGTAGAAATGCAACACAATTTGTTCATCCATGTTCCTATTGATGGCTATTTGGATTATTTCCTGCTTTTGGCTATTATGAATTCCCCCCCTGTAACATTTTAGCTGTATGATGGGGGAGAATTTACTTCTTTTTGTTTTACTTTCCCCATGTAAAATGGGGATAATTATAGTACCTTGTAACATTTTTGTAATCATCAAACAGATTAATACATGTGAATTGTTTAGTCCCTGGCACATAGCAAACACTCAATAAATGCTATCATTAAAATTGTATGTTGTGTTTTGTCTTCCAACTTGAGCTTATGAGTTCTTTAAAAAGTAAGAACTAAGGTTTATTCTTCTTTATAATCCCAAGCCCTAGGGCAGTGCTTAGCATTCATTGCTTTTTCATTGCTTCATTCATTCCTTCATGCACTAAATTTTATTTGATACTTACTATGTGTCACATTCCATGCTGGTTGTATGTTATGCATGTTCTCTGTTATCATAGAGCTTCAAGCTTAGGCTTGACCTAAAGCAAGACAAACCAGGTGGCTACGATACTGCATGTCAAGGGGAACCCAGGGGCTGACTGTTACCTAACCCAGACTTGGGAAGCAGCAGGGAAGAAAGTGATGGCTCAACAAATATATACAGGATGAACAAGAATTTCCTAGTTTGAGGGCTGTGGCAAGAGAGGAAGAGTGTGACAGATAAAGGAACAGTCTGTACAAAGCCTTAGAAGCAAGAAAGGGCATGTATATAAAAGGTACAGTATAAAGGTTTGATGATAGAATGAATAACAAAGCTATTGTAATAGATCAGGAAAGAGATTTTAACACCATGACATAGGAATGGTTGTTGTGGATAAGAAGTACCAATGAGGTGGAAACCACTGAAAAACTGAAAGAAGGTGGGGTCAAAGTGCAGCTAAGGTTCTAAGCCCTGAGGGATTGGAGAGATGAAACTGTCATTAGAAATGACATGTTAGGAGGGAAGAAGTTTTTTTGTGTGTGGGTTGTGGTGGGATAACTATCTTTCTGGGATATTGAACTGGAGGCATTGGTGAATTCCCTCCTTGGAAGTACTCAGGGGACCTTTGGGGAGATGTCAGATGGAGAAAGATATTCTCTGAGTAAAGAGAAGCAAGGGAAGCCCCCCTCAGTGAACACCTGGTGGGGGACATTCAGGCGGAGCTCAACCTGTCCAGGCATGTTTGATGAAATGACAGGGAAGCTGGCTCAAAGGTATCTAGTTGCACAAGTTGATTATTTTTATTTGGGAAAGGAGCTTACTTGTAGGGAAAAGAGAGGCAAAGTAGACCTTGTTCCGCTTCTGCCAAGGCCCATAGTTTAGCCTCAGTGATTCATGTCTAAGGCTTGTGGAAGGAGGGACAAAAATATGAGTTTTTAGAAACTAATTTATGAAGTTCAATTACAAACGGTACTATTTGTAGGTCTGGGAGATGAAGAATGATAGAATGGCATGAAGGCTTTAAAAAAAAACTTTTATTTTGAGATTATTATAGACTGACAGAAGAACTAAGCCTCACCTCTTGGGAGGTTTCAAATAATTTGTGAACTAATGTTAAAACCACCCCAGCTATAAAGACATACTTGGAGGAGACATTTTGAGACTATGCGAATATCCTACTTTTCTTTAATGCTTTACCCATAATTTTAGTATTAGTGGTCTTGTGCACAGCAAATATTACCATGGTGGTGGTGATGTTCTAATGGTGATCTTTATTTCCAGAGGGGCCTTTAAAAATTATGGTGATAGCCTCATTTGTGTATTGATTTGTTCTTTTTTACTGAACAAGGAAAGCCTTAAAGGCTGCCCTTTGCACCGTCTATACCCTTTAGGTTTTCAATGAAACTGTTCAATTGAGTTGGACTGAATGGCTTTTATCAGACGATGTTTAAAGACAGTTCAGGCCTGAAGGCCATGTAAAACACCTTTTAAACAGACAATAATAACCCCAGCATTGATTGAGCACCTGTTATGTGTCAGGCACTTTCCCAAGGACTTCACATGAACTCACTCATTTACTTGTCATGACAACTTTATGGAATTAGTAACATTATCATTCCCATTTTGCAGGCGTGGGGAGGATGAGTTCAAAGAACTATTAAGCAGATGTGATTCAAATGTAGCCTGTCTGTCTCTGGAGCCCACTTCTTAGCCTGTCTGACCTTGCAGGAGTTCTGTGGGGTTTGTCAGACATGGTAGCGAAGCACCCAGCAGAGCAGAGCGCCTTCAGCGGGCCTTCATGAGTGGTGACAGCGAGCAGTGATGACACACAGGAGTTCCTTGTGGGTCTCTGGGGTGGGAGTAGTAAATATTCCAGCATCTCTAATTCTCTGTTCTGATCTCCCACATGTTTTAGGTCTGAGATTGTCTCTTGTCACTTCTGTTCATAGGATCCTTCCCTTAGATGGGCCAGTTCTAAGTAGACCTGAGATATGAAATCTGAGGAATTATAAAGAAGAGACAGGACCATGAGATGACCCAATAGTCAGGAGCTGTGGTTGTAGGCCTGATTGCATACCTAAGCCTATATGGCTCTGGGCAAGGGTCTTCTGCTACCTGGATCTCAGTTGCTCCTTTCATGTGAAGAGGAGGTTGGATTCTATTATCTCTGAGTTACCTTTCTTCCTCACAGAGCTGAGAGGAATCTAAGAACACCATAACGTCTCAGGGCACATTTCCCTTCCTGAGCATGGCTGGCCTCTCTGGGGGACTGGTCCCTCAGTTATTTGGGCAGCTCTTCCTTCCTGGAATATGTGTGTCCTCATTATACTTAATTATGCTTAGTAAACATTCTCAGCAGTTGTAAACCTCTACTTCATGGGGCCTGTGTGTAACCATACCAATATAAATAAATGCCAGGCCTTGTTAATTCGGATTCAGAAAGTTCACAATTAGAGTGAACTTCCACTGCAATAGTGCTGAATTTTGCATTGAGACTGTTTCTGAAGAAAGAACAAGCATTTCCAAAAAAAATGAGAGGAATCAAGAGGAAAAAGTGATTCAATCCCATGATTTGTGAAATACATTTTCCCCCATTTAAACAAAAATACTATCATAAAGCAAGTTTTGAAAGGACCCATGCTAGGCAAGCCTTAGTTACTCTAGTTTGGAGTTCCACTAAATTCTTAGAAAATTAACAGTATATTTATCCTAATAGCTTCTCTAATTGAAATTTTTCTTAAAGAAGAAGTGGCAATCCCTGATATTAGGGGCAGTTAATGAAATCTGGAAGGGGCAAGGTTCTGGCCTTCTGACAAGGGCCTTGGGCTCCTTGAAGGTCTCATAATGGCCATGCTATTTTCCCAAGTCTGTCTCTGTCCTCACAGACGGGAGGGCCCAGCCCCTCCTTGAAGGTAGGCGGTGGTGGGAATGATTTTCACCCTATTTACCTCTTCAGGATCAGCAGTTTCTGTGTGTTCCTGACAGCAGTGGATGTCATGCTGGGTAATCCTTTTCCTGTTGTGAAGGGACCTAAGCAATTACCAGTGAAGTATTCATGAAAGATCCAAAGGGAAAATGTAATTAATGGCGCCTTTTATCAGACCTACCAATACATGAGAAAACACACTTTGGAAAAAATAGGTTTTTTTTTTTTTCTTTACAGGTAATAGTGTGTTACATTTTTGAATGTATGTGTGAATATATATGTTTTAAAAGTCTTATCAGTATTGATAATAATTTATTTCAGTTTAAGGGCAACCTTCATTTTGTTACAGAATTACAGGAGAATAATAAAAAAATTGGCCTCTGACTTCTCTTACACTTCACCTTTATAGTATTTCCCTTACCTCTCCTCATAGCAACCACAGTGGGCTTTTGAAACATAAAACGGATTAAGTCCTACCCTTCCTTAAAAATCATCCCATGACATCCTGCTGCATTTGGAATAAAATCCGAACCTGAGGGTCACCATGGCCTTCAGGGCCCCGTGTGATCTGGCCCCGGTCTCTCTCTCCCACCTGCTCGTGTGCCAGCTTCACCTATTCTCCACTCACTGCCCTTCTTTCTGTTCTCTCAGCACAGGGAGCCTGGGTCCTGGCAGTGCGCTTGCACCTGCTGGTCCTGTTGCCTGCCCATGCGCCCTCCTTTCTGAAGCAGGAACAGCCCACCCAGTTACTCTGTTTCACTTCTCCTGGCTTGATAGTTTCGGGGTAAATGAAAGTTTTCATCCAGAATCTCCAGAATTTCCCACCTGGCCTTAGGCCATTTACATATCAATGGATATTTACCATGGCAGAGCCTCCAGTCGATCTGGGGCAAAGGGGTGGAGAGAAAATGACCATTCTCTCCTCTCCTCCATTCTTGGTACCTAATTGGTCCGGTGCCTGCCCGTCACACATCTGTGGAGTTCCAGCCAAAAGGGGTGGGCAGGTGGAGGGAGCAGGCGCTGTGGCCACAAGGGATAGACAGAGCCAGGGCTGGCTAGTGAACCCCACCAAGCTGTGAGCAATAAAAACCCCTTCTCCCAACCGGCCCCTCCCCTTACCCTCCTTTGGTTTCATCAGATTCATAGGGAACTTGTCCCAGGCTGGGAACTTCCTTACTCTTGGAGCTACATAGTCATCAGCACATTTCTCACTTTTTGAAATTATCTTGTTCTTTGTCTAATGTCTGTCTACCACTCGACATAAACTTCATGAGAGAGGAATTTCATCTCCCTGTCCACTACTGCATGCCCAGAACCTGGCAAAGTGTCTGGACACTAACAGGTGCCCCATGTATTGTTTTGAATGACTGAGTTAGTGAACATAAAACTCAGCCGCCATCTGCATTTGCTGTGCTTCTCCTGGCGTGGTTTTCCTTTTTGTATTCTAATTAAACTTTGGAGGAAGTGTCGGTTGACTGACTAAGTAAGAGTGAATACTATGTGGGTCATGGAAATCTGGCTCAGAAGCTGGGTAAGACTGAATGAATAAGGTTAGGGCAGGTATATAGGACTCAGGATATGAAGGAGAATCTCTCATGTGCAAGTTTCAGAATTGGGTGTCAGTGAGTTCACTGAAAGAAATATTTGCTGGACAGTCAAGAATTACACACTTGGGCTTTCCAAACTGAATGAATGATGACATGAACATGAAAGCTTTCTTTAGCAGACAAGTCCATTAATTAAATTTCGAAAGCACCCCTAACCTCTATTCTGACGCTTCTGCTTCCATTGTACTGCACTAAATAAGGGTCACTTTGTCTCTCTTCTGCAGAAGATCCTGAAGGATCTTTCTTAAAAGTATGAATGCCCCTCATTGGAGAACATGGGGATCCTAGCCTGGGGCTGTGGGCTGTGCATCAGTTACCATCAGGTGTAGGTGAAAAGGGTGTGTGCCGCCCTGGTGATCAATTGTTGATCTTTTGTGGCCATTGTTCTTGTAGACATTGACCTTCTTTTATGCCTAGTTGCCAAAGACTTATACACCTGCCTCTCCCCAGATTTACCAGTTCTCACCAATCAAAACAGAGTAGCATAGAGGAAAGCGTTTTTCATTATTCAACCTAGAAACTAAAGACATTTCCAGGTAAAGATAATAGAAAGACTGAGGCTGGTCTAATCCAAAGATTCTTAGGAAATGTTATCAGCCTCATGATGCCTGCAGGAATCATGGTGAAACAATTCAATGCCATGTCTTACTCGAGAAGTAGCTTAGAAAAAAAAGGCTTATATAAGACGCCTGCCTGTATGGCATCTGAAGATTTTCTTCATGGTGTCTAATTTGATAATATTTACTTTAAGAAATAATTTCAATTTTAATTTATAAGAAAATAATCCTTATTTTCTTTTAGTGAGCCCCTTGAATTTTGTGAACTGTAGTACTTATCTGTGGGCACATAAAAATCTTTCAGATAAATCCAGGACCAAGTGTGTCTGTTGTATCTATGTATGTCCTTCCCCATCTGAGCATCAGTAGATGAGAGTAAAACTCAATTTACATAAATACATGTTTGTAGAAAGTCATTTAGAAAACTGGTGAATACGGGGACATATTTTCTAAGATATTAATGTCACAAAAAATGTTTAATGCACAATTAAGTTACATTACTATAAAACAAGATCCATGAAAAGGACTTTTTCTATCTTGTTTATTGCTGTATTTTCAGCATCAAAACAGCCTAGCACATAGTAGGTACCAAAAATACTTATTTTTGAATTAAATGTTAAGCTGAACTCAAAACAGGTTTCTTTACTGCATGGCTTCTCAGATTCTTATTATGCTTATGTGAGGAGGCCCTGGCCTGCCTTATTTCCCAAACTTATTTACTACTGGTCACCCTAGGATTTATTTACTAACATCTACTGGAACATGAAAGTGTTTCAAGGAAAACAGTTTGGGAAGTGCTAAATTAAAAGAGCAGGTAAAACTTTCTAAGGCAAAAGGGAGTGCAGATAGTGTGTTAGAGTTGACAAAATTAAATCTACAATTTAAGTTCTGTTACAAACTTTTGCTGAGCTACATGTTTTGATCCTTGAGAACAGGAAGAATAGAGAGGAGGATGGAGGAGAGAGAGAGAGGGAGGAAGGAGAGAGGGAGAGAGGTGTGAGTGTGCATCACTTGAGATGGAAAAAGTGGCAGTCCTTCGTGTCACAGAAAACAATTCAGACTTCCCTGGGCCTGGCTAGTAGACAACTGACAGCTAGAGGTTTCTCATGGAGCCCAGTGATAGCAATTGTCCACAGTGTCTTTATCTTGTAAAGGCTTGCTTGAGGTCTGTCGGCTATGACCAGGACAGGGGACACTGGTGGTTGCATCTTTCCATGTGGGCCCACTCACCCCTTTTTTGTACTCTGGTATACACATTAATGGGTGGTGTAAGTTCATTACTACAGAGGAAGTTAAGCACAGAGGGCGAGGCTGCATAGCTTGGAAACAAGCTATTGGGTTGATGGTGAGTCTCCTGAGTGGCCTTGGATCTGTTGCTTAATTTCTCTGTGTTTCTGTTTCCTCCTCTAAAATCTGGGAATGATAAAAGTATTTATTTCATGTGACTGTGAGGGTCAAGTAAAATGAAATATATTCATTAATTACAGTTACTAGCTCTAATTATCAGTATCATTGGTAAACAGCTCATAACTTATATTTCAATTGTAAAATGTGTATTTCTGAAAACTGTATATACTATTTTATAAGAAGACTAAAATCACTTCTTTTAGTGAAAGACACATCTTACAAAATCTACTTGCTTTGGGAAAGTTGATACATAATTTTGAAGGTGGGTGTACTGTGGGAAAGGGGTCCTCTGGCAGGTGGGAATTTTTCCATTCACCTCCTAGCATTGATTCCTGTTGCTAAAGAAAATGAAACCAACAGTGCCTAACCTGGAGAAAAAAGAGGGAAGAAAAATTTAGACTCTTGTCCCTCAAGCTAGTTGCTCAATATTCTATTTCGGTTTCATTTTTCTACCCACTTTTCCTCTTGTTCAGTAAGTTCCAATGCCTGAAGTCTACAACTCCAGGTCTCTTGGCTCTGCTCTACTGTCTGAATAACAACAGGCAGCATAGCAGGAAAGAGTAAGCTTTTTCCATGCCTCACTCTGTAAGGCAGGGTGGGCAAAGGTATCTCTTGCCTGAAATATATACTCCTGGATCCTAGGTCATGATTACACTTGTCAATTGACTTTACTCTGTCATAAGCGTTCAGGCTACCCAACTAGAGGAATTCTTTTAACCAGAGACTTTATATGGAAATCAAAAATATTGATAGCTGATCATGTGCCAGGGTTGAATTACATTTAATTTACAAAGTAGATAGTTTAGACCCAATTGTGTATTTATCCTGCAAATACTGTAGCACAAGCACCTAAAACAGTGCCTGGCATATGTAGGCACTCAATACTTTCGGAATAAAGAAATACTGGCTCTACAATTTACTATAATTTTACACTATATAGAGGAAATCAGGCAAACATAACAACAGCCTTAAGCTCTTTTTCCAGATAATCCCTACTGTCCCAAATGAAGAATACATATAGATAAGGTGAGAAAAGTAAAGCTAAACAGAAATGATTGATAGCAAATTCCCCCTTTGACCCCCATCACGTCTCCCCAAAGGTAACCACTGAAAAGAGTTTGTTTATTCAGTGATTCTTCCCCTGAAGCAATTATTCATGTAAAAGCACATGTGAATACACAGGGTCGAATTTTTTATACAGCAGACTACAAACACAAAAGAGGAGAGTTTTTCAGGGTGGGGTCTGCTGACATCCCACTTGAAGCCCAGTTGCCTCAGAAACACTCTGGTTTGCTTATTAACTGTAGAAATTCCAGTAGCCATTCTGATTTGGTTAGTCTGGACATGCCTAAGAATTTGTATTTCAACAAGCATCTCCAATGAATGTATTATGTAACTCTGGAGCTGAAGGATCATTACTCCTTAGGGATCTAGTGAAGTTGAAGGTGGTTCAGGTTTTGCCATCAATCCCTCCTTGCTGTGGTGTTAGCAGAACCTCAGCCAGTTGTGGGTAAAGCAACATAGCTCTGGTCTGCTGGCAGTGCACTCTGACCTTGTCAGCCTGCTTTCCTCTTACCCAGGTCTTCTCAGTGCTCCATACCGTCCCGTGTGTTCTACCAAGTTGGCTGCTTTTGTTGCTTCATTGTAGCTGACGTGGCTGTAACTGCAGATAATTCTCAGTCTTTCTGTTCAACTCTGTTTATGTCTAACTTGAAGTTTCTAGCTGTAGCCATGACTATTCCTATTCTAGATTGTTCTACTGTACAGATCCATGCAATGTTAGAGTTTTGAGTACATTTGTTCTTCAGGGTTCTCCTGAAAAATGTCTGCTTGTGATTACCATGGGAATAGCTCTGTCCTTCTCTCTCTTTCTCTCTTATCAGCTGGATCCAAGCTCAAGTCTGGGCATAGGTCTCTTTTTTTGAAGTTCTTCACTGGCCTAGTAGAACTTTGTAAGTTTTCCTGGATTTTTAAACAGAAGAAGGTTTAGTGATATTTGAAAAGTTGTCTCCCATTGTGTGGATTCTATGGGGTCCAAGTATGACAGTATTAAATATAGCCACAAAAGCTGGAGCCCAGAATTTCTCCCCTCTACTAAACTCATTGAGGGTAGTCTTTGCTTGGGCTGCTTAAACATCAAATGATGAACAGGTGGGAAGGCAAAGAGGATAACTCTGACAGCTCAGGCTCAGAAAATATCTGACTTTTACATATAATCTATCAACATAAAAGAGGATAGATCCTTGCAAGAGAGCATGTCCACCACTGTGATATATATGATCAGAGAACAATGCTCTTTCTCCAAGAAGATTTTGAGCGAAGAAATGACATAGGTGACTTATGTTGGAAAAGGACCATTATGGTTAATGTGTCAAGAATCAACTACAGGAGGGCTAGGGTAAAAGCAGGGGACAGTTGGGTGGTATTATAGTAAGATACCAAGGCTAGAGTGAGGGTGGCTGGCAGCAGGGTGCCAGCAACAGGGTAGTGAGAAATAGCTGGAGACAACCCAGAAGCTGCTTCAGTACTAAGGTACATGGCTGCCTGAAATTTAGACTGTCAAATTCACCCAGTTCACATTTCAATTTCATCTCAAAAGCACTTTATCACAAGATCTCCTGAGACCTTCCTCTTATAAGTTGAACAACTTCTGGTACCTATAAGTTCCCTAGTAGTTCTGATCATTTGAATTCACAATACACAGTTTTGGAGCTATGTCGGTACAGGCCTGTGCAGTGGCACAGTCAAGAAGCACTGGGGTAGGGTTGGGAGACTTGTTTTCTCATGTTGGTCTTGTCCTCAACCTGCCATATACCCTGCATAGGCCCCATCTCTGACCCCAGCCTCCCTGCTGTAAAATGAGAGGCATGGAGAAGGTACTTTGGAAACTTACACTCTGCGTTATTTCTCAGAGAATAGTCAGTTCAGTTCTACTTGGAACCTCATGGCAGCAAACTCTTTGGGAGGGAAAAGCATTTCCTTGCACAGTGTATCTGGTTCAAATCCTAGAGGACTCAGTGGGTCTGTGAGTCTGCCTTCGAACATACCTATTTATACTGCTGGTTGTTCCTTGGATGTGATTGGAAACAATTTCTAAAAGCTTTGGCAAGCATCCTGTTCAGTTTCTGCACAGAATGCCACCACCACCCAAGTGAATATTGTGCAGCTTTGAAGGATGCTAACTGCCTCTCCCATGCTTTTGTGTAGACATAAATTTTTAACTCCTTGTGTAAATATCAAAGAATGTGATTACTGGATCATATGGGAAGAAATCACCAAACTGTATTACAAAGTAGTTTGTACCATTTGCATTTCCACCAACAATGTATCAGACTTCTTCTTGCTCTACATCCTATTCAGCATTTGGTGTTGCCAGTGTTTTGGGTTCATTCTAATAAGTATGCAGTGTTATCATTCATTTCCCTGATGACATATGACACATAATATCTTTTCATGTGCTTTTTTTTGTCAGTTGTTTATCTTCTTTGGTGAGGTGCCCATTAAGGTAATTGGCCCATTTTTTAATAGTGCTGTTTTCTTATTGTTAAGTTTTACAAGTTCTTTGTATCTTTTGAAGAACAAGCCTTTACCAGATATATCTTTTGCAAATATTTTCTCCCAGTCTGTGGCTTATCTTTTCTCTTGATATTGTCTTTTGCAGACCAGAAGCTTTCAATTTTAATAAATTCCAGCTCATCAATTATTTCTTTAATGTATTATGCCTTTGGTGTTGTATCTAAAAAGTCATCCCCATACCCAAGGTCTTCTAGTTTTCTCTCTTGTTGTCTTCGAGGAGTTTCACAGCTTTGTGTTTTACATTTATGTCTATGATCCACTTTGAGTTAATTTTTATGAAGGGTATAAGGTCTGTATCTAGATTCATTTTTTTTGCATGTGGATGTCCAGTTGTTCCAGTGCCGTTTGTTGAAAACACTGTTGTTGCTCCATTGTTTTACTTCTGCTTCTTTGTCAAAGGTCTTTTAGCTATATTTGTGTTGGTCTATTTCTGAGCTACTTTTTCTATTCTAAAAACCTATTTGATTCTTCTTTTATGGATATCACACTGTCTTGATTACTATAGTTCTATAGTAAGGCCTAAAGTCAGTAGTATTGTGTTGCTATTCTGGGTCATTTGCCTCTCTGTAAAAACTTTAGAATTAGTTTGGGGATATCCATGAAATAACTTTCTGAGATTTTGATTGGGATTGCATTGAATATATAGATCTAGTTGGGAAGAACTGACAACTTGACAATATTGAGTCTCCTATCCATGAAGATAGAATATCTCTTCATTTATTTAGTTACTTGATTTCATTTGTCAGTTTTGTAGTTTTCCTCATATAAATCTTGTACATATTTTGTTAGGTTTATAAGTAAGTTTTCATTTGGTGGGAGTAATCAAGTGGTATTTTTTAGAATTTCAACTTCTTGTTCATTGCTGCTGTATAGGAAAATGATTGGCTTTTTAATATTAACCTTGTATGTGGCAACCTTGCTTTAATTGCTTATTAGTTTCAGGAGGTTTTTTTTCTTTTTTATTCCAGATCTTTCAGATGTTGTACATGGATGACAATGTCATCTGCAAACAGAGTTTTATTTTTTCCTTCCCAATTTTTATAGATTTTATTTCCTTTTCTTGTCTTATTGCATAAGCTGGAACTTTCAGTACAATGTAGTTGCAAACATTTTAAAAGGATTTTTATGTCTATGTTTATGTAGAATATGGAACTATGACATTTTTTCTTGTAATTTCTTTGTCATGTTTTGTTTTCCGCTAATATAGTCTTCATAAAATCAGCAGGGAAGTGTTCCCCTATTTTCTCAAAGAGCTTGTGCAGCATTGGAATTATTTGTTCCTTAAATATTTAATAGACCCAATCAGGAAATTTAATAGATATAGAGCTATTCAGATTGTCTATTTGTTCTTGAATGAGTTTTGTTGTTTGTGAATTTCAAAAGATTTCTGCCTTCATCTAAGATACAGAATTCATTAGCATAAAGTTGTTCATAATGCTCCCATGATCCTTACAATGTTTGAAGAATGTGTAGATATAGTTCCCCCTTCATTCCTGTTGTAGGTTTATTTTGTCTTCTCTGTTTATTTCTGGATTGTCTGGCTAGTAGTTTATCAGTTCAGTTGATCTTCTCAAAGAGCCAGCCCTAGATTTTATTCTCTCTATTTTCCCACAGGTTTTAGTTCATGATTTCTACTGTTAGATAGTTTTTCTTCCTCTGCTTAATTTGTATTTGATTTTCTCTTTAAAAATTTATCTATCTATCTATCTATGTATCTATCATCATTTATTTAATTATTTATTTATTTTAAGGTATCACTGATATACACTCTTATGAAGGTTTCACATGAAAAACATTGTGGTTACTATATTCACCCATATTATCAAGTCCTCCCCATACCCCATTGAAGTCACTGTCCATCAGCATAGTAATATACTATAGAGTCACTACTTGTCTTCTCTGCACTACACTGTTTTCCCCATGAACCCCCACACCATGTGTACCAATCATAATACCCCTCAATCCCCTTCTCCCTCCCTCCCTCCCTCCCCACTTACCCTCCCCAACCTCTCTCCTTTGGTAACTAGTTCCTTCGTGGAGTTGGTGAGTCTGCTGCTATTTTCTTCCTTCAGTTTTGCTTCATTGTTATACTCCACAAATGAGGGAAATCATTTGGTACTTGTCTTTCTCTGCCTGACTTATTTCACTGAGCATAATATCCTCCAGTTTCATCCATGTTGTTGCAAATGGTAGGATTTGTTTCTTTCTTATGGCTGAATAATATTCCATTGTGTGTATGTACCACCTCTTCTTTATCCACTCATCTACCGATGGACCCTTAGGTTTCTTCCATATCTTGGCTATTGTAAATAGTGCTGTGATAAACATAGGGGTGCATATGTCTTTTTGAATCTGAGATCTTGTGTCCTTTGGGTAAATTCCTAGGAGTGGAATTCCTAGGTCAAATGATATTTCTATCTTTAGTTTTTTTGAGGACCCTCCATATTGCTTTCCACAAAGGTTAAACTAACTTACATTCCCACCAACAGTATAGGAGAGTTCCCCTTTCTCTGTATCCTCACCAGCATTTGTTGTTTCTTGTCTTTTGGATGTTGGCCATCCTAACTGGTATGAAGTGGTATCTCCCTGTAGTTTTAATTTGCATTTCCCTGGTAATTAGCGATGTGGAGCATCTTTTCATGTGCCCGTTGGCCATCTGAATTTCTTCTTTGGAGAAGTATCTGTTCATATCTTCTGCCCACTTTTTAATTGAGTTATTTGCTTTTTGGGTGTTGAGGCACGTGGGTTTTTTATATATTTTGGATGTTAACCCCTTGTTGGATATGTTGCTTATGAATATATTCTCCCATACTGTAGGATTCCTTTTTGTTCTACTGATAGTGTCCTTTGCTGTACAGAGCTTTTTAGTTTGATGTAGTCCCATTTGTTCATTTTTGCTTTTGTTTCCCTTGCTTGAAGACATGTGTTCAGGAAAAAGGTGCTCATGTTTATATTCAAGAGATTTTTGCCTATGTTTTCTTCTAAGGGTTTTATGATTTCATGAGTTACATTTAGGTCTTTGATTCATTTCAAGTTTTTCTTTTGTGTATGGAGTTAGAGAATAATCCAGTTTCATTCTCTTACATGTAGCTGTCCAGTTTTGCCAACACCAGTTGTTGAAGAGGCTGTCATTTCACCATTGTACATCCATGGCTCCTTTATCATATATTAATTGACCATATTACGCTTGGGTTTACATCTGGGCTCTCTATTCTGTTCCACTGATTTATGGGTGTGTTCTTATGCCAGTACCAAATTTTTTTGATTACTGTGGCTTTGTAGTAGAACTTGAAGTCAGAGAGGCATAATCCCACTAGCTTTATTTCTCCTTCTCAGGATTGCTTTGGCTATTCAGGGTCTTTTGTGGTTCCATATGAATTTTAGAACTATTTGCTCTAGTTTGTTGAAGAATGCCATTAGTATTTTGATAGGGGTTGCATTGATTCTGTAGATTGCTTTAGGCAGGTTGGCCATTTTACAATATTAATTATTCCTATCCATGAGCATGGGATGCATTTCAATTTATTGGTGTCTTCTTTAATTTCTCTCATGAGTGTGTTGTAGTTTTCAGGGTATAGGTCTTTCACCTCCTTGGTTAGGTTTACTCCTAGGTATTTTATTCTTTTTGATGCAATTGTGAATGGAACTGTTTTCCTGATTTCTCTTTCTGTTAGTTCATCATTAGTGTATAGGAATGCCACTGATTTCTGCGTGTTGATTTTGTATCCTGTAACTTTGCTGAATTCACTTATTAGTTCTAGTAGTTTTGGGATGGATTCTTTAGGGTTTTTTTTTATGTACAATATCATGTCATCTGTAAACAGTGACAAGGATAACTTCTTCCTTAGCAATGTGGATGCCTTTTCTTTCATTGTTTGGTCTGATTGCTGTGGATAGGACTTCCAGTACTATGTTGAGTAAAAGTGGGGAGAGTTGTCATGCTTGTCTTTTTCCTGATCTTAAAGGAAAAACTTTCAGCTTCTCGCTTTTAAGTATGATGTTGGCTGTGGCTTTGTAATATATAGCCTTTAGTATGTTGAGGTATTTTACCTCTATGCCCATTTTATTGAGAGTTTTTATCATGAATGGATGTTAAGTTTTGTCAAATGCATTTTCACCATCTATGGAGATGATCATGTGGTTTTTGTCCTTTTTGTTGATGTTGTGTATGATGTTGATGGGTTTCGAATATTGTACCATTCTTGCATCCCTGAAATAAATCCCACTTGATCATTATGGATGATCTTTTTGATATATTTTGATTTTAGTTTGCTAATATTTTTTTGAGTATTTTTGCATCTATGTTCATTAGGGATATTGGTCTGTAATTTTCTTTTTTTGTGGTGTCTTTGTCTGGTTTTTGTATTAGAGTCATGCTGGCCTTATAGAATGAGTTTGGAAGTATTCCCTCCTCTTCTACTTTTTGGAAAACTTTAAGGAGGATGGGTATTTGGTCTTCACTAAATGTTTAATAAAATTCAGTAGTGATGCCATCTGGTCCAGGCGTTTTGTTCTTAGGTAGTATTTTTATTACTAATTCAATTTCATTGATGGTAATTCATCTACTCAGATTTTCTGTTTCTTTCTGGGTCAGTCTTGGAAGGTTGTATTTTTCTAAAAAGTCCATTTCTTCTAAGTTATCCAATTTGTTCATGTTGAATTTTTCATAGTATTCTCTAATAATTCTTCATATTTCTGTGGTATCCAAAAATGATTTTTCCTTTCTCATTTCTGATTCTGTTTGTGTGTGTCGATTCTCTCTTTTTCTTGATGATTCTGGCTAGGGGTTAACATATTTTGTTTATTTTCTCAAAGAATGAGCTCCTGCTTTCATTGATTCTATTGTTTTATTGTTTTTTATTTTATTTATTTCTGCTCTAATCTTTATTATGTTCCCCCCTCTACTGACTTTGGGTCTCATTTCCTCTTCTTTTTCTAGTTTCATTAACTGTGAGTTTAGACTGTTCAGATAGGATTGTTCTTCTTTCCTGAAGTAAACCTATATTGCAATATACTTCCCTCTTAGCATGGCCTTCGCTATGTCCCACAGATTTTGTGGTGTTGAATTATTGTTGTCATTTGGCTCCATATATTGCTTGATCTCTGTTTTTATTTGATCATTGGTCCATTGATTATTTAGGAGCATGTTGTTAAGCCTCCATGTGTTTGTGGGCTTTTTTGTTTTTTATTTGCATAATTATTTCTATTTATTTCTTTGTGGTCTGAGAGGCTGGTTGGTACAATTTCAATCTTTCTGAATTTGCTGAGGCTTTTTGTGGCTTAGTATATGATCTTTTCTTGAAAATGTTCCATGTGCACTTGAGAAGAATGTGTATCCTGCTGCTTTTGGGTGGAGTGTTCTGTAGATATCTGTTAGGTCCATCTGTTCTAATACATTGTTCAGTGCCTCTGTCTCCTTACTTATTTTCTGCCTGGTTGATCTATCCTTTGGAGTGAGCAGTGTGTTGAAGTCTCTTAAAATGAACACATTGAATTCTATTTTCCACTTTAATTCTGTTAGTATTTTTTCCACATATTTAGGTGCTCCTATGTTGGGTGCATAGATATTTATAATGGTTATATCCTCTTGTTGGATTGACCCCTTTATCATTATCTAATGTCCTTCTTTGTCTCTTGTGACTTTCTTTGTTTTGAAGTCTATTTTTTCTGATACAAGTACTGCGACTCCTGCTTTTTTCTCCCTATTAGTTGCATGAAATATCTTTTTCCATCCTTTCACTTTAATTCTGTATATGTCATTGGGTTCAAAGTGAGTCTCTTATAGGCAGCATATAGATGATTCTTGTTTTTTTATCCAATACATGGCTCTGTCTTTTGAGTGTTGTATTTAGACCATTTACATTTAGGGTGATTATCAATAGATATGTACTTATTTCTATTGCAGGCTCTATATTTGTGGTTACCAAAGGTTCAAAGGTAACTTTTTATTATCTGATGGTCTAACTTAGCTCACTTAGTATGCTATTACAAACACAGTCTAAAGGTTCTTTGTTTTTTTCCCTCCTTTTTCTTTCTCCTCCATTCTTCATATATGAGGTATCATATTCTGTACTGTTTGTCTATCCTTTGAGTGTGTTTGGGGTAGTTGATTTAATTTTGCATTTGCTTAGTAATTAATTGGTCTACTTTCTTTACTGTGTTTTTATTTTCTCTGATGAAAGCTATTTAGCTTTAGGAACACTTCCATGTGTAGCAGTCCCTCCAAAATACATTGTAGAGATGGTTTGTGGGAGGTAAATTCTCTCAGATATTACTTATCTGCAAATTGCTTAATCCCTCCTTCAAATTTAAATAACCTTGCCTAGTAGAGTATTCTTGGTTCAAGGCCCTTCTGTTTCATTGTATTAAATATATCATGCCACTCCCTTCTGGCTTGTAAGTTTTCTGCTGAGAAGTCTGATGATAGCCTATGGGTTTTCCTTTGTATGTGATCTTTTTTCTCTCCCTGGCTGCTTTTTATACTGTATCCTTATCCTTGATATTTGCCATTTTCATTATTATACATCTTTTTGTTGTCTTCCTTGTATGGCTTGTGTTGGGAGATCTGTGTACCTCCATGGTCTGAGAGACTATCTCCTTCTGCAGATTGGAGAAGTTTTCAGTGATTGCCTCCTCAAAGACACTTTCTATCCATTTTATCTCTGTTATTCTTCTGGTACCACTATAATGTGAATATATTTCTCTTTGCATTGGTGACACAATTCTCTTAATATTCTTTCATTCCTAGAGATCCCTTTTTCTCTCTGTGACTCAGCTTCTTTGTATTCCTGTTCTCTAATATCTATTTCATTTACTGTCTCTTCTACTTCATCTAATCTGCTTTCGAATCCCTCCATATTTTTCTGTTGCTCTGTGAGCATGTTTATGATTTTTATTTTGAATTATTGCTGAGTTCAGTTTCACTTGGCCTTCTTCCTGGTGTTTGTGGGATTTTGGGTTGAACCAGGTTCCTTTGATGTTTCCTGTTGTTGGTGTCACCCTCTAGTGCCCAGAAGCTCTACTATCTGGAGCTGCTTAGCCTCTGGAATGATGGTGGGGGTCGCAGGTGAGAGGCACTGGTGCCTTCATGGAGGAAAGAGCTCTTTCCTGCTTTCCAGCTGCAGTACCTGGCTCCACTGCTAGGGCCAGTGGTCCGAGTGCACAGGGAGGGTCCTCTATACTATGCACTTGTAGCTTCTGTAGGCAGGGCTGCCCTCTGTCTAGCCTGGTGAAGTGGTGGGGGAAGCTGTTTTGTGAGCTGGTGCCACCCAGAAAGAAGGATCAGCAGGCTGTGTATCACAGTTAGGGACCTTGCAGCTGCATTTTCAGCCAGAGGAATTGAGCTACTGAACCTCCTGAAAGATCCCAACCTGCTGAGTTGAGTGGGCCAGGACCATTCTGTCCACCTGTCTTTTTCTCCTGAGCAGCAAGCTCTGTGCAATCCTTGCCCCTTTTGCAGCCCTCTTGCTATTAGGAAGTCTCTCAGAGTGCCAACCTTTCTTTTGTCCCAGAGCAGCTGGTTGTGGGTACCTGTTCTCCACAAGCAGCTGGAATCTCAGTCTCTCCAAGTATTCTGCCTGTCTTAACTTTCCAACCCCACCAATTTCCAGAGCACCATGTAATGTAGGTTCATGTTCCCAGAGAAGATCTCCAAGGTTGGGTGTTCAGCAGTCCTAGGCCTCCACCCCTTCCTCGCTCCATTTGTTTTCCTCCCATCAGTGAGCTGGGGTGAGGGAAAGGCTCTGGTCCTGCTGGATCACGGCTTTGGTACTTTACCCTTTTCTGTGAGGTCTGCTCTGCTCCTCAGGTGCAGGCAGTCTGCCACAGCCTTCTTTCCTGTTGCTCTTTCAGGATTAGTTGTATTTGATGTATTTTCATATTATATGTGGTTTGGGGAGGAGGTTTCTGTCTCACCTCTCACGATGCCATCTTTAAACCAATCAGCTCTTTTTTCTAGTTTCTTAAGGTAGAATCTTTGATTATTGATTTGATACTATTATGATTTTCCAATTTAAACATTCAATGCCATGTTTTCCTCCAAGCATTTCTTTTGCTACATCCCATAGAATATTGTATGTTGTGTTTTAATTTTTGTTTCAAAATATTCTATATTGACTCCAAAGGAAGATTTATCTTTACTAACTTGCTCAACTTAAAAAATTCAGGGATATTTTGAAATTTCTTAAGTGTGCCATTTAGAAGCAAAATAATCAGTGATCAATACAAATGAATCATTCCTTTTGTAAGTCCAAAAATAATAGCCAAAAATGTTTGGTAAATGCTATATTTTATACTACATGGGTGAAACTGAACCCTACTACTTTGAATTAGAATGATCTTTTATATTTTGCACATGATGATGATAATACAGACAAAATTTCTGAAGTACAGGTATATGTCACTCCTAATGATAGTAAAAGTCTCAATGGTAGAGAGGAAAAAGGCATTAACATGTAGCACACACCTTTTATGAATCCAGATTTGGGCCAGGAATGTATGTTATCTCATTTAGTCATTTCAGTAATTCTATGAGGTAGATACTAAGAGATGAAGAAACTAAGGCTCAGAGGGCTGAAATTACTTTTCTAAATTATATATGATTCATTCTCAGGGTTATCTGATTTCAGAGACTACTCTTTTTAATACCAATGTGGAAATACAATATCAAGAGAAGAAAATAGAACAAAATTAAGCATTTTTAGAGTAATTCTGTTGAAAAGCCAGTCTCCTGAAATAGCTCATGGTATAGCTATTCACAGATTAGTAAAAAGGTCTCTGCTCAAAGGCTTCTTGTCCTAACCACTGTCTTGTTGCTAGTGTACTGTGGTCTATTCCTAGCAGTTGGCTTATTCCTTCTACTCTTCACCATATACATACAGTTTTTATCCTTTATGAGTTTAAATAAGCAGAAGAATAATATGGACCATCTAATGCTTAAAAAGGAAGAGGTTCATTTGTTGTAACAACAACAATTGGCATAGAAATTCTCAGTTTTTATCAGTTGGAAGTCAGGTACCAGCTTTGCTCAGTTGGCTGTCAGAGGTTCCCCAACTCTTTTTACAAAAACTGTTCCAGCTGCATGTTTATCTTAGGGCTAGTGTCTAGCTTCCAGGAAAAGAGAAATTACAGGATGTGACTTAGTGCGTTCTGTGACATACAGGATCTACTTTAACAACAGGGAAGTGAAACCAGCATGAAAATTCAAACTTGGAGGAAACAGTTCTGTCACCCATCCATGTATTTATTCATTTAACCTTTACTAAATGAATATTTATTGAGTGTTTACATGTACTAAGAACTGTGCTAGGTGCTGAGAGTATGCAAGTGACAAAGAGGAAACATCTTCCCCCCGAAACTTATTTCTAATAGGTTATAATAAATAAAAGATATTGGGGGTTAAATTTGTGCTAGGAATTATTCCAAATGCTCTACGTATATTACCTCATTATCCTCACAATAACTCCCTGATGTAGATGCTATTGATATTCCATATTATAGAAGAAACTGAATGTGAAAAAAGTGAAGTAACTCACCCAACATCCCATAGCCAGAAAGAGGCAGAGCTGGAATGGAAGCCAGGAAGCTTGCTTTCAGAACCTATGTTCTCACATTGTGCTTTCACAGAGCCATCCTAAAACACTGTGGGTCAGACATAGATCCTTCAAAAAGTTCACCATCCAGGAGAAGAAATAAGCTAATTTGATCTTTATGACTGAATTAAGTGTTATTAGACAAGTGCAGAAACAAGGTAAGTATAGAAGGGGAAATAATCATATGTAATTGAAATTTTCAGGGAGACCTTCAAGGAGGAAGTGGGGTTTTGTTTGGGTGTGGGCACATTGAAATGAAGAAGGAAGTAAATAAAGGAAAAAAGATCAAGGCCCAGAAACTGCAAAGCACATTGAGAGCATATATGTCAGTTTGATTGAAACAGGATACATGAAGCTTTAAGGGTACAAAGATGAACAGAGCTGCAAAAATCCTAAACAAACTGTTGGCAAACTGTGAGCAACAGTGTAGCAAAGGCATTGCCACTAACCTGCTATAGGTACCTACTTTTGAAAATGCATTATGTAATCATATCAAACTTCCAAAGCACATTTCATGAGAGTGTATGTTTATTTTAGACAGAAACACACACACACACACACACAAACCCCTGTTAGTAATGCAGACATATGATACATTACTATTGAATATATTTACCCTAAATGAGCAGCAAACTAAAACACAGTTTTCTCATTTCTTAACATTTTCCTACTCAGTTACACCTGAGTGACACAACAAATTTTACTTATGGTAGATCACTATGTAATGACTAAATTATGACTGATAGCACTTCAAGTGCAGCCTTTCAAAATCACATCGGGAGAGAAGTATGATAGTGCTACTTGCATGTCCCCAGACCAAGGTTTATCACATGGTCCTCTAATGGTTATGTCCCTTTGGATGAGAACAGTGCAATTATCCCAATAAAAAAGAGATATTAAAATAGTGATCAAGGGATATTGAAAGTGATCTTCTTTCAGATTATTTGGAAACTTCTAGCTAATGCAATAAGAATAGGAAAAAAAGTATTAACAAAGAATAGACAAAGATTTTGGGAAAATCCAAATGAATCAACTAAGAACATCACTCTAATACAAAAGTTCAATAGAAGGTCACTTATTAAATCATAGTTTAAAATAGATTTCTTATGTAACAGTAAAAAGGTAGTAAAAAATAAACCATTTGTAAGAGCAAGAAAAACTTTAAAAGACTAGGAATAATACAAGAGTAATTTTGCAGGCTTATATCTGAACTAACCTGTCTATGAATCTTCACTGCAGAACTTTAAAAAAGACTTCAATAAATGGAAATGGAACAACTATGTTCCTGGATGGGAAGATTTAATAGGGAATGATGCTCTTTCCAGTTTAATCTGCAAATTTAAATAGTTTAAATAAAACCCTGAAGAGAGGGTTTGATTTTTGAAACTTGGACTAAATTATTTTACAATTTGTCTGGAAGAATATAGGTAGATGAGTACTAGGAAAATTTTGAAAAATATGAATAAAAATGGCAAACTTTCCCTTCCAGACTGCTATAGACTGAATATTCAATATGTGAATTTTAAAATTCATGTATGGTAATCCTAACCTCCAATATTGATGCAATTCATATACTGAAATTTGTATATTGAAATCCTAACCCTCCATGAGAAAATGAGAAGTTGACTTTTGAACCTATTAAAAACCTTTTATTTATCCTTGTCAGGCTAATACCTGCCCATATTTTATTCTTATCTGACTACTGTCCCAACTTTTTGTCATAGGCATATTTTGATGGACATACTGTCTATATCTATATAAGATTCTGGGAAAAATATTAAATAGATTAGGGCCAAGGACAGAGCCCTATTATTAAGGATGACCATAAACTCCAGACATTTTTATGATGTTCCCAATTAGATGTTTAGCCAGTTATTCAGCAGATTCCCACATTTTCCTAATTCCAGACATATCACAATATACTTTGTCAAATACCTGACTGAAAATAAGATATAACTAGTCTACTGACAACTCAAAGAAAAAAATCCCCATTAGATTTATTTGGGGATGTGGCCATTAGTGCTCATTTTCTAAGCTTTCAAAACCACTGATATAATAGTTATTGTTTTGCGAATGGTTGAAGCAACTAGAGTCTAGTGTCTAATCTACCTCTGCCTCAACCAACACAAAATCATTCATTCATTCATTTATTCAACAGATATTAATTGGGTTTCTATTATATGACAGCTGATGTTCTTGGATCTGGCTGCACAAGAGTTATCTTTATGTGAATTCATCTTGTCTTTAAGCACCTTTCCTTTTGATTAATTTTTTTTCACAATTTCTCAGAAATCACTAGCAGGAAGTAGTCCCATCCACATATTTTCTCAGGCTTGGAAACTTTTAGAATCACTCTGATACCAGCTTTGATTTCTCTGGCATCCTAGATTTATATTTTTTCTTCTACCTTCTTCTTCCCCTTTACAGTCTTTCTCTTTTCTCTCTCATTTCCTTCTCCATATATGTATGTGTGTGTGTATATTATATATGTGTGTTTGTGTGTGTGTGTTTGTGTGTGTGTGTGTGTGTGTGTGTGCAGTTTTCTTTCTTAACTCCAGGCTTGTAGACTACCCTCTCAAAAAAAAAAAAAAAATCTGTGAACAGATCTATTTCAATTGATTTTCCTGGAGTTGGCAAGTGATCTCTGGGAACTGCATACTTGTTGGATATTGGGGGGATGTTACTGGGATTGAATATTGGAAGTCCCAAGCACTACTTGTTATTTATTTATTCTTCAGTTGGTCAGCATAGAAGAAAAGGGGTAAGAGAAAGGGAATGGGACAGTCTTATGAATGGATAGGGCCAAAGCTGATGAAGCCAGAAAAATCTCTCCCCATTAATTCTTAGCATAGTTAGCCATCTCCCCTGATTCTCTACAAGGCAAGCTCTTTAACTGTCACTTAACAGGATAAACACTCTCCTCCTTGCAGTAGTGTGTGGCAAGGAATAATAGTAATTTACAGTACTTGAATATGAGCAATTAACTCCACGACATTTTATGAAAATGCAATTACTCTCTAAGTAGGAACTCCCAGACCACTGGTAGAAAAGATGGGCTTTGCACACTTACGCGTGCTTCTGTGTCAGCTGAGATGAAGGGCTTTTTCTGCTCGTTCCATATCCTCAGCACACTAAGCAGTTTGGGTTAGGCCGACTCTGGTTTTAGCTTTTGTGCTTTGTGATGAGAGCCACACATTTACAGTGCACGTTTCAGGTTGGGTGGTTCATCATGGGTGGATTTCACTAGGGTTTACAACTTTTTGAAAGGAAAAAATGGGCCGTTGTCCTAGAAGCCTTTTTTTGAATTTGTTTTGTTTTACTCCCAAATCTTCAGCCTTCTCAGTGGAATGAAATACACATCCACATGTGTGTGTGCACATGTGTGTACACACACTCACACACACACATACCCATAGCTGTGGGGCTTGGGGGTTGGAGAACACCATTAATAATGCAACCAAGTCTGGGTGCTTTTTAAAAGTCTATTTCTTGCTTATAAATAAATGGTAATTTGTTTAAAAGCATCATTACACACAGTGTTCAGCCAGATTCCATGCATTCGATTATTTTAAATAAATGGACCATAAATGGAACAAGTTCTTTCTAATTTACAAATGATAGGAAACATTTTTCAAGGAAAAAAAAAAGGAAAAAGTGTAAAATTTGTTCTTAACTACATCTCATTAATGTGGAACTGTTCAATGACCTGTAAAGATTAAAGAATTAGTGAATTGGTGGAATTATCAGAATGAAAAATCTGTATAATTTTGGTTTCAATTTAAAAATCTGCTAAACAGTCTAGCGACTTTAGTCTCAGATATTACTTTTTAATATCAGTTCCTACAAATGCAGTGGCATAGGAGTTACAAATGAATTGAATGGAAAGCAACAAATAGTATGTTTAAATTAACAACACAACAGAAGAGCTAAGTGTGAAGGAGGGATGCCTGGGGGAAAGCATGGGTTGTTCTTTTTCCCATAAAACAACTGGAGTCATTTAATTAATTGACCACTCTGCTAAGTGGAGCAAAAATGAATATACATAAATGCATTTATGTCCAGGCAATGGTGCCTTAATTAAGAAGGTGGTGTCAAATGGAGAACCAGAAAGAGAGCTAACCAACCTTGCCGGAACATCTTCTCCTTCCTAAACTTTTTCCAGTGATCACGAATAGGAGGAGAAGGGACAGCAGGAAGGCAGTGGACAGGCCTCACACACCAGATGTGACTCAAAAGGTATGGCCATTCCAGCTGTGCTCAAAGACAAGGTGCGTGTGCCTGTTCTCCACCTCCTTCCTCACCTGCCTGAGTCCACCTCGTCTACCTCCCTAATGTTCACACCAGTCAGCAAGGGGTATCTTTCTTCTGAACTACCCACAGTGGTCCCCTTCTGCTGGGAATCAGTTTAAACATGGGGTTTTTTTTTTTTGTTTTTAACCTTTCCTGCTGGACTCTAGTCCTTTTGACCAGTTACATTATTTCAAAGTTTTCTCAATGACCCATGTCATACCAAGCTCAAAGTAGAAGCACAATAAAATGCTTTTAAATCTGGGATTCAGACACACACCCAAAGACCTCCTGAAGCAATTTGTGCTAGGGCCCCAGCATCCTGTCCAGGAAAAGGTCTGGAGAGGGGATTCCTGAGGGAGTGGTCTCTGGACATTGGCTCATGTTCCAGGAGGCTAGCACAGTTTGTGTCTG